>NW_006921902.1:2012833-2026340 GCF_000298275.1 Orycteropus afer afer | reverse complement strand
CCAAGAAGAATGAAGAAAACCAAAATTCATAGAAACAATTAGTCCTAGCGACTGGTACACCATCTGATCTCTAGCCTATATGACTATGAGACCAGAAGAAATAGATGGTCCTCGGCTACTACTGTCAACCTCTTGGAAGAGGATCTTTGTAGGAGATCCAGGATAGACAGGGTGAACAATATGGAACAAAACTCAAAATCATTTGGGGAAAAACAAGGGGGGGGGGAACAGGTTTGCTGGCCCAAGGGAGCCTGGTGGAACCACTGAGACTATGGCCCCTAGCTGTCCTTCAGGTCTGGAATTGAATGCACACCTGTGGCTTCCAGCCAAACAATAGACAGGCATTTACAGGCAATATTTACATATACAGGCAATATTTACAAACAATAGACAGGCATTTACAGGCATTTAGACAGTTGAGCATTTACCTGAGGTAGATACACTCCTTGGAGAGAATAAGCATGAGAGAAAGAAGGGCTGCTCAGGCACAGGGAGACAGCTCAGGGGGTAGGAGTGCATGGAAGGATGGACTCAGGGAAGAGGTAACTATTGGAAGGAAGTGGGAGGGGAGATGTTGCATTGTGCTAAATTGTGGTCATTGTCATGAGACAAAGTGTATGTGAATTGCTATATTTTGGAAAGTGTATTTGCTCTGTAAATTTTCACCCAGACCAAAAAAAAGAAAAAAAAAAAAATGTAAAAAAAACAAAAAGAGAAGGGCTTTTAAAATGCAAAAAAAAAAAAAAAAAGTCTGTCTAAGCCCAAAGATAGTTGACTGTGCTCTAAGTTGTTAGTCTTAACTAGTGATCTAGCTCACTATCTGTGGACTCCCCAATAGGCTCATCTGTTGAAATCCAAGCCTGAGCAGCTCCTGTAGAAAAGGCTAGTCCTCTAAGAACAAAGAATCAATTGCTGACCCTTAGCTGGTGGCAACTGACCACCTTTTTCAGATGCTCTAGACTCTAGATTCTTTTTTGGCTGAAAAGGACCTCTTTCAAGTGCTGAAGAACAAAGACGTCTCCCTGAAGACTAAGGTGCACCTGTCATGAGCCATGGTATTTTCAATCACTTTTTATGCATGTGATGGAGCTCTGGTGGTGTAGTGTCTAAAGCATTTGACTACTAACCAGAAGGCTGGCAGTTCAAATCCACCAGCCAGGCCTCAAAAGGCATGTTGGGCAATCTACTTTCATAGTGATACTGCCTCAGAAACCCAAGGAGAGGTAGCTGTGAGTTGGACTGACTCCATGGCAGTGAACTTTTGTTTTTTCATATGCATGTGAGAGCTGGACAATGAATAAGGAAGACTGAAGAAGAGTTGATGCTTTTGAGTCATGGCACTGATGAAGAATGCTGAAAGTACCAGGGGCTGCTAAAAGATCTAACAAATCTGTTCTGGAGGAAGTACAGCTGGAATACTCCTTGGAAGCAAGAATGGTCAGAGTTCATCTCACTTATTTTGGTCATGCTGTCAGAGGAGAACATTCACTGGAGAAGGATGTCATGCTTGGTAAGGTAGAGGGTCAATGAAAGGAGGGAAAGCCCTTAATGAGATGGATTAACACAGTGGCTGTGGCAATGGGCTCAAGTATAGCAAGTACTGTGGATCTGGTGCAGGATGGGGCAGTATTTCATTCTGCTGTACATAGAGTCACTATGAGTTGGAGGCAACTTAATGGCACCTAACTACAGCAACACCAGAGCCTTTGCCTTGGCCTGCTGAAATTCCCGGTAATCCACTGCCCACATTCCCATATACACCTACTGCTTGTCTCCTTTGTGGTCTTTGGTTATTGTGAGATCTTTGATATATACATCTCTAGAACTATTGGGAACTCAAAGGAATAGTGCCTCTCTCCTGTGTCTGTTCATGCAATTATCCCATTTTATTATTACTTCTTATTTCCTTGGTTCAACAGTATAAGACAAGTCTGCATGTTTTGCAGTTCGGTATTAACAAGGTGGACATTTTGAGACTTATCTTATTATTACAGACAGCCACCAACTTCTTGACGAATTCTCTTGACAATCATTTATCTACTTCAGAGAAGATAATTAATCAAGAGACATTGTCCCTATCTTCCTCTCTCTCATAAATACTACTTTTCCTAAAAAGTGGTCTCATGTGCCTGTCCTTCCTTCTTTATTTAGGTTAAGACAGAGGGTTTGTAGAGCAGATGCCTCTTAGTCAGTGCATTAAGAAGGTAATTAACATCACAGCAACTATTCTGAGAATGTAGAATAATCAGTGGATGATAAGTCTAGAAGAGTGGGTAAAGGTCTGCTCAACACTTTACACCATGTTATTACAAGGGTAATATAGAAGGAAAATGAAGGTGAGGGACAATGTCTTTAGGGATGATGGAACCCAAATGATTTAGAAGAAAATATGGAAAACAAGGTTTTTGAATTGGGAAAAAATAGAGGGATTTTTGTACTGAAATTTCAATGGATTGGAAGAATGTTGTCAATGGACATTGTTGAAAAGACAATTGGATAGGGAGAATATGAGGTCAAGTCAATAATTTTGAAGGTAGACCAGCAAAAAAGGATGATAAAAACCATGATCTCTATGGTACAAAGTCCTTGACATAGAGTAGAGTAAAAGGTCACTGATAGGTAGGAGGTAAAGATCTGACAACCAGGGTTTTAGATAAATTATGGAAGTAATAAAGCGACTAGGAGATATGAGAGTGGAATGGAAAAATGATATAACCATAAAGCATTTTTTAACAAGGAGGTGAATGAATACTTGTAGGAAAGAGGCAATGGTGAGCAGGCAGGACACCTCCACACCTTCAGAATCTGCAACAATTGACAGCATGAGAGAATGTTGTTATAGTGTTGTTACATGCTGTCAAGTCAGTTCTGACTCATAGCGACCCTATGTACAACAAAAGAAACACTGCCTGGTCCTGCACCATCCTTTCAGTCATTGCTAATTTTGAGCCCGTTGTTACAGTTATTGTGTCAATATATCTCATTGATATATCTCTCGCCCTCTACTGTACAAAGCATGATGTCCTTCCCCAGGGTCTGCTCTCTCCTGATAAGATATCCAATGTCCATGAGATGAAGTTTTGCCATCCTTGTTTCTAAGGAGCATTATGACTTTTCCAAGTACTTCATCCAAGACAGCTTAGTTTGTTCTTCTGAAAGTCCATAGAATGTTCAATATTCTTCACCAACACCATAATTGTCATGTATCAATTCTTCCTTGGTCCTCTTTATTCACTCTTCAGCTTTCACATATATATGAGGCTACTGAAAATACCACAGTTTGGGTCAGCATACCTTAGTCCTCAAATGTTTGCTTTTTAACATTCTAAAGATGTTTTAGTTTTTTTATTGTTATTTGGGTGAAAATTTACAGAGCAAATTGATTTTCCATTCAACAATTCATACACATTTTGTCTTGTGATATTGATTGCAATCCCCAGAAAATAACAACAATCTTCCCACTTCCTCCCTGTGATAACTGTTTCATTCATCCTCCCTTCCTATCCCTTCCTGACTTCTGGGCTTTATCTCTGGGCAGGTTCTGTCTTTTGGATCTCATATGGTTGGTTTTTCTAAGGAGTATGTATCTCCCTGGTATTATTGTTCATCTTATAGTCCTGCCTACTGCTAAAAGCTAAAAGCTGAACAATAAGGTTGTGTTCATTTCTAGGCCTGAGAGATATCTAAGGACCATTGTCTTGGGGGTTCCACCAGTCCACCTGGTCTTTTTAATGATTTTAAGTTTTCTTCTACATTTTTCTCCAACTTTATCCAGGACATCCTATTGTGATCACTTTCAGAGAAGTCACCATTGGTAATTGGGCATCACCTATTTCTTCTCATCTGAGGATGGTGGAGGCTGGGGTTTGCATGATCCATTAGTCCACTGGAGTAATTATTTCTATATATTTTTGATTTTCTCTACTCTTTGATCCAGTCTGGGAGAAACCAATAGTTGCACATCAGATGGCCCCTCACAAGCTTTAAAGACCCCAGTCATAACTCACTAAAATAAGAAGTACAGCATTGTCTTTGTGGACTATGTTATTATGCTAAATGACCTTGATACCGCTGACATTATGGTTCTGAGCCCAGGCCCAGTGACTCTTTCCCTCAAGGTGTTTGGTATGGCTAAGAATTTTTTTATAACATTGGCCCCCATATGCTCTACTATATTCATGGATGTATTTGTAGCACATACAACTACATATGTAGAAATATCCTCTGTCAAACTTATATATATATACTCATGGGTATAGTCCTATTCATCTTTCCACTCCTGTTCAGCTTGAGTGTCTCTCTATATATGTATTCATAGATTATTGTTATTACTGCTATTGTAGGATTGTTTATGTAATAGTATTTACCTATGTTGCCTTTAGGAATTCTGGTGGTATAGTGCCAAAGGCCTTTCACTGCTAACCAAAAGGCTGGCGGTTCAAACCCACCAGCCAGTCCTCAAAAGGAAGGTTGGGCAAAATATTTCCATAGTGATACCACCTTGGAAACCCGAGGGGTTGCTATAAGTCTGATCCAACTCAACGACAGTGAGTTTGGTTTTGTTTGGATGTTGTCTTTAACTCTTGTGCTTCTCCCAATGTTTTTCTTTGCCTTGATCATTTGGTGTCGACCTCCTTCTTATTGTATATTGCCTTTCCCTTCAGCCAAGTGAATAAGTGTCTACCTTCTAGTTAATGATTTTTCCTCCTTTCTCCTCCCACCCCTGGTAACCTTCAAATAATATTTCTTTCTGTGTGAAAAACTTTTCTTGATATGTATTTTTTTTAAATTTTTATTGTGATTTGTGTGAAAGTTTACAGAGCAAGTTCATTTTCCATACAGTACTTCATATACATTTTGTCTCATGACATTGACTAAAATTTCTCACAATGTAACAGCTCTCTTTCCACTTCCTCCCCATTGTCCTTCCATCCTGTGCCCTCCTGCTCCCCAAGAGGTCTCCCTGTGCATATACTGCCCTTCTGTTCTCCCGTAATTGATCTCTCCAAGGAGTATATCTACCTGATGTAAATGTTCATCCCATATGCCAATCTTTTATTTAGTTGGAAGCCACAGAAGTTCAATTCCAAACCTGAAGGGCAGCTAGGGGCCATAGTCTCAGGGGTTTCACGAGGCTCTATCAGACCAGCAAGATTTTTTTTTTTTTTTAAATACTTTTGAGTTCTGTTCCACATTGTTCTCCTACTCCATCCAGGATTTCCTACATGGATCCACCATGTATTTCTTCTGGTCTCATTGTCATATAGGCTGAGGATCACATGGTCTACCAGTCCCTTGGACTAATTTGTTCCATACATCTTTGGTTTTCTTTATTCTTTTTATTTCTTGATGAAGAGAGACACATGTTGCTTCTAGATGACCGCTTGAAAGTTTTTAAGACTCCTGTAGCTACAGACCAAACTAGGATGTGAAACAATATTTTTGTGTAGTATGTTATGCTATTTGAGCTTGCTGTCCCCTGGGACCATGGTCCCAAGCCCACAGGTCCAACTTCTCACTCCCTCCAGGTAGGTGGCTGTGGCCAAGTCACCACAACCTTGTCCCTTGTCAGCTCTACTATATATATATATACCTGAACATTCTTACAGAACATACAAAATGCTTGTAGAAACATCATCTGCCAACCCTGTACATGGTCATGGGCATACTCCCCCTGCCTAGACATACTGGATTGTTCAGCCTGTCCACTCATCTTGATTTTTTATAATGGTGATCACATACAATACTTTTCCATTTGTCATTGACTAATTTCACTTACCTTAAGGTTATCCAAGTTTATCCACGTTATGAGGTAGAATCACAGATTGGTCATTATTCTTTGACATTGTGTAGTATTCCATGGTGTGTCTATGCTGTATTTTGCTTATCCATTCATCTGTTGATGGACAGACACTTAAGTTGTTTCCATTATTTTACTACTGTAAATAGTGCTGCAATGAACGTGGGCATGCATTTGTATCATGGCTCTAATTCTCTAGGATATATATCTAGTAATGGTATTGATAAATCATATGGTATTTCCATTTATAACTCTTTAAGGAATTGCCATACCAGTTTCCATAGTGGCTGCACCATGAAACAGTCCCACATGAAGATTCTCATCTCTCCACACCATCCACAGCATTTTTTGTTTTTTTGAACTTTGCTGTTAAACTTTGGGCTAGATGATATCTCATTGATATTTTGATTTGCATCTCTCTAATGGTTCATCATAGCAGAAGAGACATTTGAGAATAAATCCAAAACCTATTCTTGACTTAAAAAAAAAAAAGAAAAACACTTAGCAAAATAGTATTTATAGAGAATTTCCTCAAAATGATTAAGGCTGTATTCACAAAACCAAATGCTAACATTAATCTAAATGGAGAAAGAATGAAGACATTCCCCTTTTCGATTGGAACCAGATAAGGATGCCTTTTAATTATCACTCCTAAGTAGTTATGGTGGTGCAGTAGTTAAGGCATCTGGCTTCTAATTAAAAGGCTGGCAGTTCAAACCTACCAGCCACTCTGGGAGAGAGATGAGGCAGTCTGCTTCTGTAAGATCTACAGCCTTTGGAACCATACGGGGCAGTTCTATTCTATTGTGTCAATATGAGTTTGTATCTACTCACTGGCAGTAACTTTGGCTTTTGATTTTATCATCCCTCCTATTCAATATTGTATTGGAAGTCCTAGTCAGAGTAATAAGGCAAGAAAGAGAAACAAAAGGCATCCAAACTGGCAAAGAAGTAAAACTATTTTTATTTTCAGATTATATTGTCCTATACATAGAAAATCCCTGAGACTTCAGAAGAAAACTACTGGACTGAATAGAAAAATTTGTCAAAGTAATCATATAAATTAATACATAAAAATCAGTTGGATTCTTCTACAGTAACAAAGAGAACTCTGAAAAGGAAATCAGGAAAACAATATCATTTACAATAGCCACCCAAAAGATGAAATATTTAGGAATGAATCTAACCAGAGACATGGAAGAAGAAGAAAAAAAAAAAAAAAGACCTATGCAAAGGAAACTAAAAAACACTATTACTACAAGAGATCAAAAGAGATCAACATAAATGGAAGGATATACCATGCTCATGGATAGAAGACTTAATATTGTGAAAATGTCAATATTACCTAAAGCAATCCTCATCATGACTCTATCATCATTCTTTAAAGAGGTGGAAAACTAATCACCAACTATATATAGAAAGCAAAGAGCCCTTGATATGGAAAGCACTTCTAAAGGAGAAGATCAAAGTAGGAAGCTGCACACTCCCTGATCTCAAAACCTAATATGCAAACATGGTAGTCAAAACTTTAGTTACTAGTACTAACATAGGTGAGTAGTCTAACTAACTAAGCAGTACTAACTTAGGTTGGTAGTTGATCACAATCAATCAAGCAAAAATCACTCTCTTTAAATTAAGCCTAGAGTCATAGTATCCATTACCTAATTTTCACTGAAAAGTCACAGCAAGAATACAACCTAGAATACTGTTCTTTGGTTTTGAGAAGGGACTTCCCTAGGGAACGGAATTTGCTTCACAAGCAGTGAGGTTCTCTGAAAAGCTTACACATTTTCAAATTTAGCATCAGAAAAGCTACTACTCTTATTATATTGTAAGAAACTTCCAGAGTCTTGACTTCTTGGAGACTTGGGGAAATTCATAATCACCAAAGGAAAAATCCCCTTACAATACACACCATACCTCTTACACTAGGCCACAGGTAGTCAGTTCATCCTAAGCCTGGTCTGGGTGAATGAGCAGCTTGAGTTCAGGCTCTACTCTGTTGATTTCCAGCTGTGTGGATCTGCCCTGTCACCTGGTATCATTGCAGATTTTGCTTATTAGTAAAATGAGGCAACAGTGCTTCCTGGTGACCTTGTCGGATCTTCATAGCTGTTTATTATTATTTTTTTAATACTTTATTGTTGTTGTTAGGTGCCATCTAGTGAGCTGCAACTCATAGTGACCTTATGTACAACAGAATGAAATACTTCCTGACTATGTGCCATCCATCTTCAAAATCTTTGCTATACCTGAGCCCATTGTTGCAACCACTGTGTTATCTGATCTTGTTGAGGGTCTCCCCATATTTTGCTGACCATCCACTTTACCAAACATGATATCCTTCTCTAGGGGATGGACCCTTCTGACAACATGACCAAAGTAGGTGTGATGAAGTCTGGCCATTCTTGTTTCCAAGGAGCATTCTGGCTGCACTTCTTCCAGGACAGATTTGTTTGTTCTTCTGGCAGTCTATGGTACTTTCAGTATTCATCACCAACACCACAACTCAAAAGCATCAACTCTTCAGTCTGCCTTATGCATTGTCCAGCTTTTAAATGCATACGTTGTTGTTGTTAGGTGTCGTGGAGTTGTTTCCGACTCATAGCAACCCTATGCACAGCAGAAGGAAACATTGCCCGATCCTGCGCCAGCTCCATGAACCCTGCTATACTTGAGCCCTTCATCGCAGCCACCGTGTCAATCCATCTCACTGAAGGTATCCCCCTCTTTCGTCGACCCTCCACCCTACCAAGCATGACATCCCTCTCCAAGGAATGGTCCCTTCTGACAACATGATCAAAACAGGTGAGATGAAGTCTGGCCATTCTCACTTCCAAGGAGCATTTCGGGTACACTTCCTCCAGGACAGATCTGTTAGTTCTTTTAGCAGTCCATGGTACTTTCAGCATTCTTCACCAGCACCACAACTCAAAAGCATCAACTCTTCTTCAGTCTTCCTTATTCATTGTCCAGCTCTCACATGCATATGAGGCAATTGGAAATATCATGGCTTGTGTCAGGTGCAACTTAGTCCTCAAGGAGACATCCTTGCTCTTCAGCACTTGAAACAGCCCATGAAACATGCATAGGAGGCTATTGAAAATACCATGGCTTGGGTTAGGAGCACCTTAGTCATCAAAGAGACATCTTTGCTCATCAGCACTTTAAAGAAGTCTTTTGCAGCAGAATTGTCCATTGCAATACATCATCTGATTTCTTGACTGCTGCTTCCATTGGTGTTGATTGTGGAACCAAGTAACATGAAATCTTTGACAGCTTCAATCTTTTCTTCATTTATTGTGATGCTGCTTATTTGTCCAGGTGTAAGGATTTTTGTTTTCTGTATGATAAATTGTAATTCACACTGCAGACTGTAGTCTTTAATCTTCATCAGTAAGGGCTTCAAGTCATCTTCATGTTGAGCAAGTAAATTGTGTTGTCTGAATATAGCAGGCTGTTAATGAGTCTTCCTCCAATCCTGATGCCATGTTCTTTTTCATAGAGGACATCTTGTTGGATTATTTCCTCAGCATACAGATTGAATAAGTGTGGTGAAAGGATACAACCCTGACACATTCCCTTCCTGATTTTAAGCCATACAATATCCCTTGTTCTGTTCGAACAACAGCTTTCTGGTATATACAGTTTGCTCATGAACACAATTAAGTGTTCCAGAATTCCCATTCTTCTCAATGTTATCCATAATTTGTTATGACCCACACAGTTTAATGCTCTTGCATAGTCAATAAAACACAAGTAAACATTTTTCTGGTATTCTTTACTTTCAGGCAAGATCTGACTACCACTACTTTGTATTTATTTTTATTTATTTATTTTTAACAGAGGACTCTTTTTCATGACTACTACTGTTTTTTATGTTACTGTTATGAAAAAATAGTAGTAGTCATAAAAGAGTCCTCTGACATCTTGGAAACTATTATTTTCAGCTAAAGATTAGTCCCATACAGGGGAAAAAAATGAAAAAATTTTCTTTGAGATTATAATCTATGGGAATTCTTATCATTCATATCTGTAGGTAAAGGAATGATTAAGGTGATTGGATAACCTTGAGCTCTGGTTGTGTGTGTGTGTATGAGAAAGAGAAAGAGATCCATGTCATGTGTAGTACTCATGAGGTGAAAATGAACTTTTTTTGCCAACCTTATTTTTTTTAATGGTCAAATGAATTAATTAAAGAGCTGAAAATGTAAAGGTATTAGATATACTAGTGCCCTGAAAGGCAATGAATGAAAGTTTAATAGAGAAAAGGGTAATAAGAGGAACAGAGAGAAAAAGAGAAAAGGAAAAGTAGAACTTGTATGCATTGATCTGGTGCAGAGAGGTGCTATGAAATATGTGGAAAGGAAGAAATTCACTGATCAGAATCAGATAGTATTGGTAGTAGTGATAGTAGCAGTAGCAATAGCAGTAGCAGTATAGTAGTGATAGTAGTGGTTGTTAATAATGATAATAATATTGCAAACAATAATAACTGCAATATTTCTTGAACACTTGCTGTAGACAAGTTTGCATAGACACCATTTAGATGGAAAAACAGCCTGTTAGGTAGTTGCCTTCATTCCTCTCATCTTATAGATGAAGGAAACAAGGCACAAATAGTTTAACTACTTTCAAGGTAGCAGAAGCTATGTGTTGAGCTAGGGATTTAAGCCTAACCATTATGCAAATCTGTCTTAAAATGACCCCAAAATAAGGATCAAATATTGAGAGAATTTGTTCAAATGAGGAACTAGTTTATGTGCAGATGGCTAGGAATGGAAGACCTGGAGAATAGTATTACCTAATAGCATAGGGCAAAATTTTAAGTATTGATAAGCATTGTCTTAAAGGTAATGTACAGGAAAGAATAGAGCAAGAAGGCCCTGTATTCTCAGTTATCAGAATTACTGAGACAGAAATTCTGCTTTGGGTTGTGGTAGAAAAGGATGAACTTAGAAATTAGAGTGTTAACTATCTGTAAAATGTGATCATTGTCTTAGACTCTGGCAAGATGAATTGAGCAATGACACTGGATACCTGTCATTTACCTACCTGTGCCTGACTTGTATTTCAATATATACATCCAGTGGGAAATTAAAAATGTCTTTGCCCTATTAACAACTGACTTCCTGGACTTCAGTTATGTTTCTTAATCACTGTGGAGAGAAGAGAGATAAAGGGCAGGTTGTGATGTGGTTACAAAGTTCCAGAATTTTGAGAAACCACAGGCCATTGAAACATGGGTCTAGGGACAAAATGATAATCAGGTAGGTTCTGATAGCAATAAAATATCCAGGAACCCATATGTATGAATTCCGAACTCATTTAACACCTATTTCCTTCCTTTCTTGCCTTTTTACAATCCTTTCTCTATTGTACAGTTATCTTTAAAAGAGTATACATAATTTAACTATGCCATCTTACTTGAAACCTTGACTCCCTGATGCTCTTCTCCATCTTATTGCTTATAATGTGTTGTCTCCCAGCTTGCTGCATGCGAAAATTAAATATATATACACACACACACACACATATAGTTTCAAAGTCTATATGTAAGTATGTCTCTTCCTTTATTTTTCCATCATGGCATCCTATCCTTTATCTTTATAGCACTTTTTCAATATATAATTACATTTTATTTTTTTAATTTTGTTTGTTTTTTATCTTCTGTATGATCTGGGTGAAAGTTTACAGAGCAAATTCATCTTCCATACAGCAGTTCACATACACTTTGTCTCATGACATTGACCGCAATCTCCCTCAATGCAACAACTCTCCTCCCACTTGCTCCTCATAGCCACCTATTCCTTGTGTTCTTCCCTCCCATGAAATCCTGCCCCCTGAGCTGTCTCCCTGTGCATACACAGCCCTTCTATTCTCCCATGGTTGATCTCTTCAAGGAGTGTATCTACCTAATGTAAATGTTCAGCTCATATGCCTGTCTTTTGTTTGGCTGGAAGCCACAGGAGTGGGTTCAATTCCAGACCTAAAGAGCAGCTAGGGGCCATAGTCTCAGGGGTCTCACCAGGCTCTATCAGACCAGCAAACCTGGTCTTTTTTCACCTTTTTTTCTTTTAAGATTTTTAGTTTTGTTGCACATTGTTCTCCCACTCTATCCATGATCTCCTACATAGATTCCCTTCTGAGTGGTTGACAGTGGTAGCTGGACATCATCTAGTTCTTCTGGTCTCATAGTCACATAGGCTGAGGATCACATGGTGTACCAGTCATTGGACTAATTGTTTCCATGCATTTTGGTTTTCTTCATTCTTCTTTGCTCTGGACAAGGAAAGACCCGTTGTTGCATCTAGATGGGCACTTGCAAGCTTTTAAGATCCCAGTCGCTACACATTAAAGTAGAATGTGGAACAATGTTTTTGTGTAGTATGTTATGCCAATTGAGCTTGCTGTCTGTCCCCTGGGACCATAGTCCCAAGCCCACATGTCCAACTACTTGCTCACTCTGGGTAGCTGAATGTGACCAAGAAGTGACTACAACCTTGTCCCTTGTCAGCTCTACTATATATCTAAGAATTCTTACAGAACATACAAATACACTTGTAGAAATATTGCTTCCCCTTGCATAGACATACCTAATAGTTCAGCCTGTCCACCCATCTATCCACCTGTATATATCAATGTTTGCCATCACCGACTATGCAGTACTGTATGTGCAAAAGGGTTCACCTTGTTGTCTGTATCTCCCATGCACTCTCTCTGTCTTCCTCTTCCTCAATGGTGAAGAGTCTGATCATGTTTTCTGCCCATTTTTAATTGGATTATTTGCCTTTTTGTTGTTGAGATATTGGAATTTTCTGAAAGTTTTAGAGATAAATCCCTTGTCAGATATGTCATTGGCAAATATTACTTTTCCCAATCTTCTCTTTTGGAGAAGTCTTTGGAAGCACATAAAATTTAATTTTTAGAAGGTCCCATTCATCTAGTTTATCTTCTGCTGTTTGTGAATTTTGGGTTATGCCTGATAGCTTATTTATGCCATATATCAGGACCTCTAAATCTGTGCCTATTTTTTCCTTGAGGAACTTTATAGTATTAGGTTTCACACTTAAGTCTTTGATTGATCTGGAGTTAGTTTTTGTGTGCAGTGTGAAGTACAGATGTTATTTCATTTTTCTGCAAATGGATATCCAGTTTTGCCAGCACAAATTTGCTAAACAAACAATCTCTTCCCCCTTGAATGGATTTCAGCCCCTTGTCAAAGATCATCTGACCACAGATGGATGGATCTATTTACAGGTTCTCAATTCTTTTCCACTAGTCTATGTGTCTGTCATTGTACCAATACCAAGTAGTGTTGACTACTGTGGTTGTATAGTAGGCTTTAAAATCCAAGAGTGTGAGAACTACTTTGTTGCTCTTTTTTAATAGTACTTTGCTTATCTGAGGTCTCTTTCCTTTCCATATAAAGTTAGTGATTGGTTTTTCCATATCCTTAAACAATGTTAATGGGATCTGGATTGCAATTGCATTGAATACATAGATTGCTTTGGGTAGAATTGACATTTTCACAATGTTCAACCTTCCTATCCATGAGCATGCTATGTTCTTCCATTTATGTACATCTCTTATGGTTTCTTGAAGTAGTCTTTTGTAGTTTTCTTTGTACAGGTATTTTGTGTTTCTGGTAAGATTTATTCCCAAGTATTTAATTTTTTTAGTAGCTGTGTTAGACTGGGTTCTCTA
>NW_006921902.1:2000128-2011830 GCF_000298275.1 Orycteropus afer afer | reverse complement strand
CAAATGCCTTTTCTGCATCAATTGATATGATCATGTGGTTCTTCTCCTTTGTTCTTCTCCTTTGTTTTATTTATGTGGTGGATGACATTGATTGTTTTTCTAATGTTCAACCATCCTTGAATGCCTGATATGAACACCACTTGGTCATAATGTATTATTTTTTTGATATGTTGTTGGAGCTATAGGCTAGATTTTGTTGAAGATTTTTTGCATCTATATTCATGAGGGATATTTGTCTGTAGTTTTCCTTTTTAGTGATGCCTTTGCCTGATTTTGGTATCAAGGTTGTACTTGCTTCCTAAAATGAATTTGGAAGGATTCCATTCTTTTTCTATGTTCTGGAATAGTTTGAGTAGGATTGGTGTCAGTTCTTCTCTGAACATTTGCTAGAATTCTCTAGTGAAATTCTCTGGGCCAGGATGTTGGTTGTTGTTGGTAATTTTTTTTTATGACCTATTCAATTTCTTTATTTGTTAAGGGTCTGTTCAAATTTTCCACCTCAGTCTGTGTTAGTTAAGCTAAGTAGTGTGTGTTTCTAGAAACCTGTCCATTTCTTTCAGATTTTCAAATTTGTTGAAGTTTATTTCTTCATAGTTTCTTGATATTATCTTTTTTTATTTCTGGTGGTTCTGATGTGATGTTACCCAGTTTGTTTCTTATTCATGTTATTTGTTTTCTCTCCCTCTTTTCCTTTGTTAAATTTACCAGTAGTTTGTCAATTTTATTAAAATTCAAAAATCCAATGGTCTTCTTGACTTTTTCTATTGTCTTTCTATTTTCTGTTTCATTGATTTCTGCTCAAAACTTTATTTTCTTTCTTCTAGAGACTCTAGGCTTTTCTTGCTGTTCTTTTTCTAATTGTTAGAGATGTTGGTTTAATGTGTTGTTTTTGACACTTTTTTTTTTTTTTTTGAGTTGTGCATTTATTACTATAATTTGGACTCTGGTCACTGCTTTTGCTCTGTCCCAAAGATTTTGGAATATTGTGTTTTCATTTTTGTTTTATTCAAGGAATTTTAATTTCTTTTCTTCTATTATCCATTCATTCTTAAACAGGGTGTTGTTCAGTTTCCATGTGTTTGTTCTTTTTTTGTTTGTCTTCTTATTGTTGATTTCTAATTTGATAGCATTGTGATTTGAGAAAATATTTTACAGTATTTCAATGTTTTTTAATTTATTAAACCTTGCATTATGGCCTAACATATGGTCTATCCTGGAGAATGTTGTATGTGCACTGGGAAAGAATGTATATTGTGTTATTTTTGGGTGAAATCCTCTGTAGATGTCTATAAGGTCTAGTTGGTTGGTTGTATTGTATAGCTCTTCTGTGTCTTTGTTGAGTTTTTTTCCAGGTGTTCTATGTTTCATTGAAAGTGGTGTATTAAAGTCTCCTACTATGACTGTGTAGTCATTTATTTGTCTTTTTATTTCTGTTAAAGTCTGATTTATGTATTTTGGTGCTCTTTCATTGGGTCACAGATATTTATTATGGTTATATCATCTTGTTCAATTGATCCTTTAATCATTATATAACGTCCTTCCTTGTCTCTTATGGTGTTTTTTGTCTTAAAGTCCATTTTATCAGAAATCAATATTGCCACTCCTGCTCTTTTATGGTTGCCATTTGCTGGATAGATCTTTTTCCAACTTTGGTTTTTACTCTATTTTTGTCTTTGTCTCTAAGGTGTGTCTCTTGTAGACTGCATATTGCTGGGTTATGTTTTCATATCCAGCCTGCAACTCTCCATCTCTTGAGTGGCACATTTAATCCATTGACATTCAGTATAATTATTGATAAGTGTGAATTGGTTGCTGTATTTTGTTATGTGTTTTTTCATGGTGTTCCTGGTTTCTCTTTTTTATATAATTTTCTGTGCTGAGCTCATTTTGTTTATGAATCATGTTATCATTTCCTTTATTGCTGTTGTTTTAGTATTTGCTAAATATTTGTGCTTGTCCTCTTTTTGATTGTTATGTGAAGGGTTATCATTTTTCTTTGTGGTTGTCCTGTGATTTATAATTTTCTCCCAGAGTTTTGAACAGCCCATTCTATCTTGCAACTTTCTCAACTTCCTCATCATTTAAAAGTTTTGTAACTATACTACTTTTTCCCTTTTTTTGTTTCATAGTAGTCCTAATTTCCTATTGATGTATCCAGGTCCCTGTTTACAATCTTGTAAGCTCATTTTACTTTGAATATTTCCATAACTGGGTGGGTTTCTGGGTTATGGCATCGTGTGTGTTAATATTTGCTTGTTGTTTGCTATTATTAGTTCTCTGTCCAAAGGACTCCCTTTAAAATCTCTTGTAAGTCTGGTCTGGTTAAACAAATTCCTTTAAATTCTGCTTATCTGTAAACTCCTATTATCCCCATCATATTTGAGGGACAATTTTGCTTGGTTTATAATTCTTGGTTGGAAATTTTTCTTTCTCAGGGTTTTATATATACCATCCCATTGCCTTCTCACCTGCATGGTTTCTGCTGAGAAATCATAGCTTAGTCATATTGATTGCCCTTCATAGGTAACTTTTCATTATTCCCATGCTACTTTCAGGATTCTTTCTTTGTCTTTGGTTTTAATGAGTTTGATGATGATATGTCTTGGTGATTTTTTTGGGTGGGTCTATCCTGTTTGGGGTTCTTTGGACCTCATTAATGGATATATTCTCCTCTTTCATCATATCATTGTTCTCTTTGAACAAATCTTGGACAATTTTCTCAGTGGTTTTCTTTTTTTCTTCCTATTCTGGAATTCTGATTATGTGTAGGTTATATTCCTTTTGATGGTATCCCACATGAACCTTAGGCTTTCTGCATTTTGTTTTGATGTTTTTTTTTTTTCTGATTGATCCCTTTCCAAAGAAGTATTCAGGTATTTTTCTTCAATCTCATTAATTCTTTCATTGATTCAATTCTAAACCTTTGCCTTTTCAATGTGTTATCTATTTTTTGAGAATTTAGTATTTAATCTTTGGGATATCTATCTGTAGATTTTATATCATTTCCAATTTTTTATTTATTTTGTCTTTTTATTCTTATATTTTCTTCTGAAATTGTCCTAGCATTTTGCCTGTGTTTTCCTTAATTTTTTCAGTGTTTTCCTTGATATGTCTCTCAATTCATTGAAGGTACCTAAGTATAATTGTTTTGAATTGCTTACAAGGTAGTTCCAATGCTTCTTCTTCCTTAGGGATGTGTTCTGGGTCTCTATCCTGCTCCCTTGTTTCTATTGCTTTATCTTGCTTCTTTGTGTGGAGTGTGATGGTCTGTTGTCTCTGAAATATTGTACTTTGTTGTATTTATATTTAATTGGAGAATGTATGTTGGAGTGATTAGCTCAAGATTTTGTTTTCTTTGGATGTATCTGAGTATGCAGGGCACTGTGCTCTTTTATTTGCTAATTGACAGCACTTATGGACTCACCATCTGTCTCCTGGTGGGTGTGATAGAGAATGAGAGTGGCTGCACAGATCTCTGTTAACTTTTTGTGAAGAGCAGTGAAGGGTGAGTCAAGCTTTTATCAGTGGTCATGTATCATTGGCCAGTTGGTGCAGAAGGAAGTGGTGGCTCTCACTCAGTAAGTGTAGCTGCAGGAGGTGGGGGATGTGTTGAACTGTTAGGGATGGTTGCTGTCTCCCACTCAGACAAAACAACAATTGAAAAACCATCAAAAATATATGCAAGAGGACAAAAAACACACATTACATAAACACACAGGAACAATCTTCAAAAAAAAAAAAAAAAAAAAAAAAAATAAAAGGGGAAAGGCAATAAATGAGAGAAAATATTTAAAGAAATACTTTAAAAAGCCAAAAGAAATATGAATAGAAAAATGGGGGGAAAACTCCACAATATCTGGGAAGGGGGGTATAAGAGAAAAGAGGAAGAGTTGGAGAATAATGAAGAAAAAAATGGGAAAAATGCAAAAAGAAAAAAAATCAAAGCAATGGGGAGAAACACAAGAAAGAAAAAATGGGAATTAGGAAAAGGGAAGAGAGAAAAAGCCAAAAACTAGAACCTCAGAAGGAAAGAAGAAAGAATAATAATAAAAAGGAAGAAGAAGAAGAAAAAGAAGAGGAAGAGGAAGAGGAAGAAGAAGATGAACAAGAAGAAGAAGAAGAAGAAAATCTGGCAGGGCAGGCCACCCAAAGCTCTGTCGGAGTACACAGACTGAGATGATAAACCTGCTGACCCAGTTGTGGATGGGAGTGAGGGAGGGCTGCCTCTCCATTCACCAATAAGGTGTAGGGTATAAAGGTAATAAGTAGAATATTGCACCTTTCCAGCCCTCAGTGTCCTGTATGTCCTTGTGGTCCTTGGCAAGAAGAGACTATTCTTAGGTCCCTGGAATCTGAGAGAATGCTGTCACTTTAAATATCCAAAATGGTCCAATGACTTGTAAATATTCAAAATAGGTGCACCCTCTCAACAGCCAAAAGTCCACAGCTCAGCCTGTCCACCTCTTCACTGCTTCCCCTTTTATTCACCAGCCACCAGTGCAGTCCTCTGTGTAACTGTCAACTAGCAGGGCCAATTTCTAGGTTAATTCTCAGTTTGTAACACCACTTGGCAATATCCAAGCTGTCTGTGCTGGCAGGATCACTGACAGCCCGCAGCTCCATATGTCTCCTTTTTCAGTGTTTTAATGAAGGTTCTACTAGTTGGAGTTTAGTCCACTTCTGTATCCTTCCATTCAAAGTTCAGGGCTCCAGGATTATCTTCTGTATTGGTGTTAATTGGTTCCTCTTTTCTTTGTTAAAGAGGGTCTATGTAGTTGGTCTGCTTATTCCACCATCTTACTGGAACTCCAGAAATTAAAGATTTTTACCAACTTCTTCAGTGTGAAATTGACCAAACATGCAATCAAAATGTACTGATAATTACTGGTGGTTGGAATGCAAAAGTTGTACACAAAGAATAAGCATCTGTAGTTGGAAAATTGCCTTGGTGATAAAAATGATGCAGGAGATTTTATGACAGAATTTTGAAAGACCAAAGACTTATTCATTCCAAATATCTTTTTTTTTTTTTTAACAACATAAATGGCACGTATATACGTAGACCTCACCGAATGGAAACACAGGAAACAAATTGACTATATACACTGCTATTGAATTGGTTTAGACTCATAACCAACCTACAGAGCAGAGTAGAACTGACCCCTAGGGTCTCCAGCATTGTAAACCTTTATGGAAGCAGACTGTCTCTTCTTTCTTCCACAGAGAGGCTGGTGGGTTGAAACCTCTAATCTTTTGTTTAGTAGACTAATGCTTTAACAGAACCACAAGAGCTCCTTCTCCAATTGACTACATCTGTAGAAAGAGGCAATGGAGAAGCTCAATATCATCAGTCAGGGCAAGACCAGATGTTGTCTGTGGAACAGACCATAGATTACTCATAGGTAAGTTCACATTGAGGCTGAAGAAAATTAAAATAAGTTCACTTAAGCCAAAATATAACCTTGATTATACCCCTCCTGAATTTAGAGACCATCTCAAGAGTAGATCTGACATATTTAACACCAATGACCAAAGATGAAACGGGTTGTGAGATGACATGAAGAAAGCATAAGGTCATTAAAAAGACAGGAAAGAAAGAAAAGACCAAAATGGATGTCAAAAGAGACCCTGAAACTTGATCTTGAATGGAGAGTAGTTCAAGAAAACAGAAGAGAATATGAAATAAAAGTGCTGAATAGATTATTTCAAAGAGCAGCTCATGAAGACAAAGTAAAGTATTATAATGAAATGTGCAAAGATTTAGAGTTAGAAAATCAAAAGGGAAGAACATGTTCAGCATTTCTCAAGCTGAAAGAACTGAAGAAAAAAAATCAAGCCTTGAGCTGGAATATTGAAGAACACTAAGGGTAAAATATTGACCAATGCAGAAAGCATCAATATAAGAGGGAGGAAATATACAGACCCATTATACCCAAAAGAATTTGTCGATGTTCAACCATTTTAGGAGGTTGCATATGATCAAGAAAAAAAATGGTATCAAAGGTAGAAGTCCAAGTTACATTGAGGAAGTTGGGGATAAACCAGCCTTCAGGAATAGATGGAATACCCATTGAGATGTTTTAACAAACAGAGGCAGCACTGCAGGCGCTTACTAGTTTATACCAAGAAATTTGGAAGCAAGCTACTTGGCCAACTGCTTGAATTTAATATTTGTGCCCATTCTAAAGGAAGGTGATCCAATAGAATGTGGAAATTATCAACCATTATCATTAATATCACACATTAGTAAAATTGTGCTGAAGATAATTAAAAAATGGTTGCAGCAGTATATTTGACAGGGAACTTCCAGAAATGCAAGCTGTATTCAAAAGAGGACATTGAATGAAGGGTGTCATATGAATCTTGGCTGAAAGCAAAGAATACCAGAAATATATTTGCCTGTTTTTTTTTTTTTTTTTTTGACTATGCAAAGGCATTTAACAATGTAGATCATGACAAATTATGGATAACATTGCAAAGAATGGGAATTCCAGAGCACTTAATTGTGCTCATGAGGAACCTGTACAAAGACTAAGAAACTGTCTTTTGGATAAAATAAGGGGATACTGCATGGTTTAAATTCAGGAAGGATGTGCATCAGGGTTGTATCCTTTCACCACACTTATTCAGTCTGTATGCTGAGCAAATAATCCAAGAAGCTGGACTATATAAAGAGGAATGTGGCATCAAGATTGGAGGAAGACTCATTAACAACCTGTGATATGCAAATGACACAACCTTACTTGCTGAAAGTGAAGATGATTTGAAACACTTACTAATGAAGATCAAAAACTACAGTCTGCAGTGTGGATTATATCTCAACATAAAGAAAACAAAAATCCTCACAACTGGACAAATAAACATCATGATAAATGGAGAAAAGTTTGAAGTTGTCAGGGATTTCATTTTACTTGGATCCACAATCAATACACATAGAAGCAGCAGTCAAAACATCAGATATTGTATTGCATTGGGCAAATCTGCTGCAAAACACCTCTTTGAAGTATTAAAGAGCTAAGATGTCACTTTGATGGCTAAGGTGAGCCTGATCCAAGCCATGTTATTTTCTGTATTCTCATATGCATGTGAATGTTGGACAATGAGTAAAGAAGACCAAATAAGAACAAATGCATCTGATTTGTGGTGGTGTTGAAGAATACTAAAATACTGTGGACTGCCAGAAGAACAAACATATCTGTTTAAGAAGTAGTACACCTGGAATGCTCCTTAGAAGCGAGAATGGCCAGATTTCATCTTGTGTACTTCAGTCACATTGTCAGAAGGGACCAATTCCTGGAGAAAGATATCATGCTTGGTAAAGTAGAGGGTCACTGAAAAAGGGGAAGACCCTCAACAAGAAGGATTGTCATAGTGGGTGCGACAATGATTTCAAGCATAGCAAATATTGTGAAGTTGGTGAAGTATGGGCAGTATTTTGTTCTGTTATGCCTCAGGTCCCTATGAGTCAGAACTGACTCAATAACATCTAACAACAACAAAGTAACCTAAAGGTTGGCAGTTCAAAACCACTCAATGACACCAGAAGAGAGGCCTGGAAATCTGCATCTGTGAAGATTATCTCCAAGAAAACCATATGAAGAAATTCTATTCTGTAACACACAGGGTCACTATCAACTCAACAGTAACAGGTTTGTTTTTACTTATTTGCTGTCTGACCAACCCAGTGTTCAGGTTACTTCAGGGTTTGTAAGAGTTTCTTAAATATTCTTGAAGGCATAAACAATTCCACAATTAATATACACACTGATGGAACAAAGCAGGGAGATCTGATTGTATACACACATGCAGTCCCTGAGTTGTGAACAACAGATGCACTTGCCCTTTAATATTGCCTAAATCTGTCCTCACTTTGAAACAGTTGAACCAACCACTCAAACCAAGCCAAACTCACTCCCATCGAGTCTATTCTGACTCATTACCACCCCCATTGAGTTTTTGAGGTTGCAAATCTTTTATGGAAGTAGACTGTTCCATTTTTCTTCATCAGAACGTCTGGTGGGTTCAAACCATGGAAGTTTTTGTTTAGCAGCCAAATGCCTTAATCACTATACCACCGGGTCTCCTGGAACCAATTCCTATTCCCAGCAAATTCTTCATCTCGACCACCTTCATTTGCTGTACATGCAGCTTTCAAATCATTGAAATGACTTTCAGCCTTTTCTTGCACTAAAGCAAGGCTAAGTAAGAACAGTATGCATCTGTTCCAACTCACCTACAAATTCCACTTAAAGACAGTTAGGACTGCCTGTATATAAAAAACTCCAGAAACAAAAACTCACTACTATTGAGTCAATTCCAACTCATATTGACCTCTATTAGGCTTCCAAGGCTGTAATTCTTTACGGAAGTAAATTGCTTCATCTTCCTCCCATGTAGCAGCTGGTGGGTTTAAACTAATGACCTTATTGGTTAGCAGAGAAATGCCTTACCCCCTACACCACCAGAGCTCCTGCCTGTATATATACTTCTCATAAAAATCCAAATCTGTTGCCATTGATATACACATAGCCGGTATTAGTCAATTCCACTACAGAGAAAGATTCTTCTGGATATAGACAGATGAACACATGGAAAGCATTTTATTCCAAAAACATACTCGAAATCACAAGTCACCCATAAAAACAAACTACACATAATCAAACACAACCACACTCAGGTCAGATTCTGGGTGTTAAAGGACAAAAAACAGTAGCAGTCTAGGTACATGTGTGACACTTATTTTTTCATTTGGGCTCAGAGTAATTTTTTCACCTGCTAACTCAGTGTAGGGAGCTGTGGTGGTGTAGAGCCTAAGGCATTTGACTGCTAACCAGAGGGCTGGCGGTTCAAAATCACCAGCCACCCCTGGGAAGGAAGATTGGACAATCTACTTCTGTAATGATACCGCCTCAGAAACCCAGGGTTGCTATAAGTCGGATCCCACTCAAGGACAGTGAGTTTGGTTTGGTAATGCAGTGTCAGAGTCTGAGAGACCAAATTCAGACTAAATAGCCAGGGGACTGAGCATGTGATATTTGGCAAAGCAATCATTACAAAGAAATCCACTTTCACAGGAATCCTTACTGATGTCCTGAGGAGGATTTGACCTGTGTGTTTATTCTTTGCTGATAAAAAATATATCATGATTTCATAGACTCAATACCAGTAAAAAATTTACTATGAGCTTTCTTTTTAATACCAATACAAGATGTATTTAGTTGTGATATATCACAACTGTCTTTGAAAACTAACCATGATTTTACCCTCATCTTGAATATAAGGCAGCAAAGAAAAGAGAAGCCAAAATTAGAAAAGAGAAGCCAAAATAGAGTCTGGCATCAGAGGACCTGGGACAAATTTCTAGATCCATCTCTTCCTAATTCTGTGACTCTAGATGATTTACTAGGAGCTCTGGTGGTGCAGTCCCTAAGGTATTTGATTGTTAACCAGAAGGTTAATGATTCAAACCCCACAGCTTATCTGAAAAAGGAAGATGGGGCAATCTGCTTCTGTAAAGATATACCATCTGGGAAATCCAGATGGGGGTCTCTATGAGTTGGAATTGACTCAATGGCAGTGGTTTGGTTTAGATGAGTTACCAGGCCTCACTTTCATCAGCTTCAAAATCAGGAAAATTATACTAAATCCTTCTCAAGATCTTTTGAAATCAATTGACAGCTTTATATGTATGCATGCATACAGGTATAAATACACACACACATGTGTTTGAACATTTACACACAAATACATGCATCTACCACCGTAAGTTGCCAATGAGTTGACTCTGACTCCTGTTGACCCCAAAAAAACAATCCAACTCACTGCCGTCAAGTCAATTCAACCCATAACAACCCCTCCTTGGGTTTCTGAGGTGGTATCTCTACAGAAATAGATTGCCCAATCTTCCTTCTGAGGAGTGGCCAGTGGGTTTGAACCTCCAACCTTCTGATTAGCCATCAAATACCATAGGTACTTGCCAGCAGAACTCCCTTGTTGACCCCACATGTGTCAAATAGAGCTGCATTCCATAGGGTTTACAATGGCTGTGACCCTTTGGAAGTAAATCACCAGGCCATTCTTCTGAAATGCTCAGGATGGGTTCAAACTGCTGATCTTTCGGTTCTAGCCAAGCACTTAACCCTTTCAATATATACATACATGCATACATATATGAAAATGCTCTTTGAAAACTGATAGGTACTAGCTAAATGATAAATTAATTTTAACATACAATTTAAGCAACTTTGTTGTAAGATAGCTGTTGTAGTAGGATCTATCCCTTAGTAATTATGGACTAATGTGCTACTGCTCACAAGGTTATCCAAATATTTATGAAATGGCAGGATTAGAATTATAGTTATACACATAAAATAGAGCTTTTTCTATGAAAATAATTAGCCCAATATATTAAGCTCACAAGGTTTACACTATTAGCTATGTTTTGAAAAGAAGTTATAAACATAATTCTTAGATTATACCTGTTCACATATTTTCTTCAGATATATTTCTTGATTTTTGTATTTAATAATTGTGGCACAGTGGAAAGAATGTGAGTTTTACAATCAGATGTACCTGGGTTTGGCCACTCACACTAACCTTACTTAGCTATGTCAGCATGAGTAATTCACTTTCTATTTCTTTTGCTGTCAGTAGTGAACAATAGCAACAACAACAACAAAAATCACTGCTGTCAAGTCTATTCCAACTCATAGCAACCCACACTGGGTTTCTGAGGTGGTAAATCCTTATGGAAGTAGATTGCCCAGTCTTGCTTCTACAGAGTGGCTGGTGGGTTTGAACCAACAACCTTCTGGTTACCAGTCAGAATCATTATGCACTGTGCTACCAGAGCTTAATATGCTCCAGATGACGTCCTAAGTGCTTTGCCCACATTATTTCATTTAATCCTCTACATAGTCATTGAAGTAGATACATATTTCATTGTAAAAGGAAGGAAACTGAAGCTTAGAGAGGTTATATGACTTGCCCAATGCCATATGGTTAGTATGTGGCGGAGGTATGTTTTGGACCCAACAACTGTTACTAGCAGTTGTCACCACCCATGAATGGTAGCTAAGTCCAAGCAATTTATTTGGTGCTTTAAATACAATACATCATTTAAAATATTTAATTGAAGTTTGAAAAATTCATATTATTTTACTTATTTTATAAATAAGAATATTAAAAATTGATAGGTTATTATAAAAAAACTTGCCCAGGTCTCATATGTCATGAATAGTAGAAACAATATTCAAGCCAAGATCTGCCTTGTTCAAACCCTAGTCTTTTCCAATAGCTTTCATTTATCAGAAGTGTCCTTTCTTCTCAGCTTCACAACTTGGTTTCAGGATAAATTGCATCTAGAAACTTGCTTTGACCTGAGATTTCAGGAGTCAGGCCCGGACCAGGACTAGTGAGCTGCAAGCTATGGAATAGAATAGGAAATACAGACAACATCCAGGGAAAAGGCTGGGTGCAAAATGAAATAAATTGTCTAAATGAAGCAAAAGTACAAAGAGGGCTGATAGGAGATGTTCATATCAATTTGAGATGTACATCCCAAGAGCAGTAAGAAAGTAAATGCTATGGGAGTTCTGTTGGGCAGTGGGGTGGGAGCTTCTCTTTGAGCACTCTTTGGTAAATCCAGCTTTCCTGTCTGGGGCATCCCCAGCTTTACAGAGAGGCAGAAGTAGATGTCAGGG
>NW_006921902.1:1998177-2000028 GCF_000298275.1 Orycteropus afer afer | reverse complement strand
ATGAAGAAGAACATGGCATCAGGATTGAAGGAAAGCTCATTAACAACCTTGGATAAGCAGACGACACAACTTTGCTTGCTGAAAGTGAGGATGACTTCAAGCACTAATAGATGAAGATGTAAGAATACTGTCTACAGTATGGATTATGCCTCAATATAAAGTAAACAAAAATCCTCAGCACTGGTCTAATAAGCAGCACCACAATAAATGGAGAAAAGATTGAAGTTGTCAAAGATTTCATACTACTTGGTTCTACAATTAACACCAATGGAAGCAGCAGTCAAGACATCAGACAACATATTACATTGGGCAAATCTGTTGCAAAAGATCTCTTTCAAGTGATGAAGAGCAAAGATGTATCCTTGAAGACTAAGGTGTGTCTGACACAAGCCATGGTATTTTCAATCCCCTCATATGCATGGGAGAGCTGCACAATGAATAAGGAAGACTGAAGAAGAGTTGATGCTTTTGAGTTGTGGTGTTGGCAAAGAATACTGAAAGTATCCACCAGCCACTCCTTGGAAGGAAGGTTGGGCAATGCTACTCCTACTTCCGTAGTGATACTGCCTCGGAAACCCAAGGAGGGGTCGCTATGAGTCGGGGCCGACGATGGCAAATAACAACAACAACAACATCATTCAGTAAAATGAACACACAGCTGGTTCTTAGTCAATATTAGTTCTCTCAATCATATTATATTTCCCATTAACCACTGTGTCCTAAATAAAGGGGCTCTGTCTCCTTTCTCCTCAAGAGACAGTATAGCGTAGTGGTTAAAAATAAGATGGTGCAAATTTCAAGGACACAAACTATTATGCAAAAGATGTAACTTCATTTTTCTTCCCATAGCAACTCCATTTATATTTTAATATTCCATTTTGGCCATCTACAGACATCTTCATCTAATTATTTCCAAGACTTTTTCTCAGCAATTTACAAATTCTACTTGTTCCCTTCCCCACTCTGCTGTCATCTCCAATTTTACTTGGGATGGACTTAAGTTTCCAGAAATCTTATATCACATCAAGACAGAAGGATGGAGTAGAGGCAGGGAAAGTATTTTTTATGTAGATGTTCTCTTTTCTATTCTGACATTTTCTACCTTGTCTTTGTTCACTGCCCCCTGTTTTCCATTGACATCTGTTTAATTTCACTTTATTTCTCTGCTACTGTGCTACTCAGAGTAGGGAAGCTCAGAGATGACGAGGCTTATGTTTTTTGTTGTTGTTAACTGTGTCAGGTGAGCCCACAACACTTGGCAACCCCATGCACACATGGAAAAAATGCTGCCCAATCCTAAATCAATCCCATCAATGGCAGATATGACTATTGTGATCTACAAGGTTTCCATTGACTGATTTTTAAAAGTGTGTTGAGAGATTTTCTTCTTAGTCTGTCTTAGTCTAGAGGTTCTCCTGAAAACTGATCAGTATCACACAACAAACAAACTTCCATATATAGATGTGAGGGAGCATGAGGTACATTGGCAAGGAATCTAACCTGGTCTCCTACATAGAAGGTAAGATTTCTATCACTGAACATTAGGGAAATGCAAATTAAAATCACAATGAGATATTACTGCATATCCACCAAAACGATTGAAATTAAAATGACTGGCAATATCAAAACTTGATTAGGATTTGAAGCAACTGGAACTCTCATATATTGCTGTGGAAGTTAAATTAGTACAAACACTTTGGAAAATTGCTTAGAAATATTTACTACAAAACCTCACATTATTCCTTTAGCATAGATTCCCCTATCATACATATATAATTGCACCAAAAGACATATCACAAAAAAATATTCATAGCTGTATTATTTGTTTTCATCCCAAACTGGAAAAATTCA
>NW_006921902.1:1990457-1992372 GCF_000298275.1 Orycteropus afer afer | reverse complement strand
GCGGGATCGGGCAGTGTTTCGTTCTGCTGTGCATGGGGTCGCTATGAGTCGGAAACGACTCGACGGCACTTAACAACAACAAAAACAAGAGATCAGTTTAAAAATCAACTCCTCTTTTATTTCTTCTTTGATCCCTGCCCCCTCAATTAAGTAATTAACCAAACCAAACTCTCTGCCATAGAGGTGATTCTGACTCATAGTGACCCCTCAATTGGGTTTCCCAAGTTGTAAATCTTTTCAGAAGTAGATTGCCTCATCTTTCCCCCATGGAGCAACTGGTGGGATTGAACCATCAACCTTCTAGTTAGCAGCCAAATACCTTATAAACTGCACCATGAGAGCATCTTCAATTAAGTAATTTGTGACTCATTAATCTTTTTTAAAATATATAAATCTTAAAACAAACTTCTCCTTATAAAATAGGTGTTCACTGCTAGACTATAATCTTTTCAAGTGGCTATTTTTGAAATCCCAGAAAGTAGTCTAATTGTTGAAGGGTGAATCAACAAAGCATGAATTAGTTAATATTTGGAAGATTTAAATTCTAATAGGATCCTCTTGTAATTTTTTTTTTTTTTGCTTTTTTATAGTTTTAAAAATTATGAACTAGATCACCCCTGTTGTTGTTGTCAGGTGCTAGTCAAGTTGGTTGAGATCCATAGAGGCCCTATGCGCAACAAAACAAAACGCTGCCTGATCTTGCACCATTCTCACAATCATTGTCATATTTAAGCCCATATTGCAGCCATTTTGTCAATCCATCTCATTTGGTGATCTTACTCTTTTTTGCTGACTCTCTACTTTACAAAGCATGATATCATTCTCTGGAGAATGGTCCTTTCTGACAATATGACCAAAGCAGGTGAGATGAAGTCTGGCCACTCTTGCTTCTGATGAGCATTCTACCTGCACTTTGTCAAGACATATTTGTTTGTTCTTCTGGTAGTGCATGGTATTTTCAATATTCTTCACCAATGCCACATTTCAAAAGCATCAATTCTTCTTCAGTCTTCCTTATTCATTTTCCAATTTTAACATGCATACAAGGTGATTGAAAATAACATGGCTTGGGTCAGGCGCACCTCAGTCTTTAAAGTTACATCTTGTTCCTTAACACTTTAAAGAGATCTTTGCAGCAGATTTGCCCAATGCAATGTGTCCTTTCATTTCTTGACTACTGCTTCCATGGGCTTTGGTTGTGGATCCAATACAATGGAATCCTTAACAACTTCAATATCTATCTGTCTATCTATCTATCTAGCCATCTATCTGTCATCAATCTATTCAAGTTGAATGTTGGTTCAGTTGTGAGGATTTTTGTTTTCTTTATATTAAGGTGTAATCCATACTGAAGGCTGCAGTCTTTGATGTTTATCAGTAAGTGCTACACATTCCTTTACTTTCAGCAACCAAAGTTTAGACATCACAGTTTACAAAAGAATTTTCCTCCACTGTTGATGTTGTTCTTTTTTATATAGTGTAGCTTCTCAGATTATTTGTTCAACATATATATTGAATAAGTATGGTGAGAGGATACAACCCAGACGCACACCTTTCTTGACTTTAAACCATGCAGTACGGGAGGCCTGGAAGGAGGTGAGCCAGGCACAGCCGTGTCTGGAAGCAGCCTTCAAGGGAGGCCCAAAGGTCAGTTAGCTAGATGTGGGGGTGTTTGGAAGCAGCCCTCAAGTGTGGCCCAGAAGACAATGAGCTGGTGTGGGCATGCTTGGAAGCAGCCTTTAAAGGAGACCAATAGAATAGCTGGCTATGGGATTTGGAGCAGCTTTAAGGGAAGCCAGGAAGTGAGCAGAGTGGCTTGCAACAGCTAAGGTGGCTTGTGTATTGCAATGAGGCAGGAGGCTATATGCCACCAGTGTTACAAATGCCAGCAGTGTTACCCATGGTGGACAGTTTC
>NW_006921902.1:1987637-1989512 GCF_000298275.1 Orycteropus afer afer | reverse complement strand
AAATCAAGACCAGACACTGATTGTGGAACAGACCATCAACTGCTTGCATGCAAGTTCAAACTGAAGCTGAAGACAATGAAAAGAAGTCCACAAGAGCCAAAATATGACCGTGATTAAATCCTTCTTGAATTTAGAGACCATCTAAAGAATAGACTCGATGCATTGAACACCAGTGATCAAAAGCCAGAGGAATTATTTGATGACATCAAGAACACCATCAATGAAGGAAGCAAAAGGTCATTAAAATGACAGGAAAGTAAGAAAAAAACAACATTTATGTCAGAAGAAACTCTGAAACTTGTCTTTGAACAGAGAGTAGCTAAAGCAAATGGAAGAAATGACAAATAAAAGAGCCAAAAAAGAAGATTTCAAAGAGTAGCTCAAAAAGACAAAATCTATTATTACAATGAAATGTGCAAAGACCTGGACTTAGAAAACCAATGGTTAGAACACTCTCAGCATTTCTTAAGCTAAAAGAACCAAAGAAAAAATTTAAGCCTCAAATTGCAATGTAGAAAGTTTCTATGGGCAAAATATTGAATAATGCAAGAAACATTAAAAGAAGATGCAAGGAATCCACAGAGTCAC
The DNA here is from genome assembly GCF_000298275.1 of Orycteropus afer afer. Lineage (NCBI taxonomy): Eukaryota > Metazoa > Chordata > Mammalia > Tubulidentata > Orycteropodidae > Orycteropus > Orycteropus afer. Next base: position 1,988,924 of record NW_006921902.1, on the reverse strand, counting down.
TGTGCCAGAAAGAATTAGTAGATGCTAATCCATTTTAGGAGGTGCCATAGACCAAGAACAAATGGTGTTGAAGGAAGAAGTTGAAGCTGCACTGGAGAAGAACAAGTCTCCTAGAATTGATGGAACACCCATTGCGATGTTTCAACAAACAGATGTCATATTGGAAGCATTCACTCAGTTATGCCTAGAGATTTGGAAGACAGCTACCTGGTTAACTGACTGGAAGAGAACCATATTAGTACCCATTCCAAAGAAAGGTGATCCCACAAAATATGGAAATTATCAAACAATATCATTGATATTGCATTCAAGTAAAATCTACTGAAGATAATTCAAAAATGGTAGCAGCATGTACTAATAGAGAACTTCCAGAAATGCAAGCTGGATTCAGAAGAGGACTTGGAATGAAGGATGTCAGTGCTGATGTTAGATTGATCTTAGCTGAAAAGAAAGAATACCAGAAAGATGTTTACTTGTGTTTTATTGACTATGCAAATTTATTCATTTGTGTGGATCATAAAAAATTGTGGGTAACACTGAGGAGAATGGGAATTTCAGAATACTTAATTGTATTCATGAAGAACCTGTACATAGACCAGGAAGCTGTAGTTTGAACAGAACAAAGGACACTGCATGGTTTAAAATCAAGAAGGGAGTGCATCAGGGTTGTATCCTTTCACCACACTTATTCATTTTGTATGCTGAGCAAATAATCTAAAAGCTGGAGTATAGAAAGGAGAATGTGGAGTTCCACTAAGATGACGGAATAGGCAGAAAGACTGCACAGATGCTCTTCAACAAAGAAAAGAGGAACTAATTAACACAGATACAGAAGATAATCCTGGACCCCTGAGCTTTGAAGGGAAGGATATGGAAGTGGACTAAACTCCAACTAGTAGAAGAATTTGCATGAAAATACCAAAAAAAGAGACATACAGAGCTGCAGTCTGGCAGTGATCCTGATGGCACAGACAGCTAGGATATTGCGAAGTGGTGGTAGGACCTAAGAATTAATCTAAAAATCAGCCCTGCTAGCCAGGGTGTGTTAGACTTGGTTCTCCAGAGAAACAAAACCAGTTAAAGCTTATATATGGAGAGAAAGGAAAATTTATCTTAGGAAAGTAGCTCATACACTTATAGAAGCTGATAAGTCCAAAGTTCTTCGATCAAATGTCAAGCTGGAGGCTGTTCCTGACTCAAACAGCTGTAGGGGCTGAGGAGCTCAAGTTTAGCAGGCAGTATACAGGCTGTTGACTCCAGTGAATGACAAATCCAAGATCTTCAGGC
>NW_006921902.1:1976600-1986531 GCF_000298275.1 Orycteropus afer afer | reverse complement strand
TAATTGTATTTTCAGTAGGCCATGCCATTGTTCTATCAAGCCATCTGCTTCAGGATGATGGGGAACATGGTAAGACCAGTGAATTCCATGAGCATAGACCCATTGCCGCACTTCAGTTGCTGTGAAGTGAGTTCCTTGATATGAAGCAATGCTGTGTGGGATACTATGATGGTGGATAAGGCATTATTTAAGTCCATGGATGGTAGTTTTGGCAGAAGTATTGAGTGCAGGGAAAGCAAATCCATATCCAGAATAAGTATCTATTCCAGTAAGAACAAAACGCTGTCCTTTCCATGATGGAGGTTGTCTAATGTATTTAACCTGCCACCAGGTTGCTGGCGGATCACCCCAAAATGTTTCCATATTGTGGACTCAATACTGGTCTCTGCTGCTGTCAGATTGGGCACTCAGCAGTGGCAGTAGGCAAATCAGTCTTGGTAAGTGGGAGTTCATGTTGCTGAGTCCATGCACAACCTCCATCTCTGCCACCATGGCCACTTTTTTCATGAGCCAATTGAGCAATGACAGAAGTAGCAGGGGAAAAATGATGGTTGGTTTCCACTGAATGTGTCATCCTATCTACCTGATTGTTAATGTCCTCCTCTGCCGATGTCACTTTTGGTGGGCATTCACATGAGATGCAAATATCTTTACTCCTTTGGCCCAGTCAGAGAGATCTATCTACATACCTCTTCTCCTTGTCACAAATTTTCCAATCATGCTCCTTCCAAGTCCCAGACCATCCACCCAAGCCACATGATTCCATATATAATTGCACATCTGGACATTTCTTATTCCATGCAAAGTGAACAGTTATATGCACTGCTCAAAGTTCTGCCAATTAGGAGGTTTTCCCTTCACCACTCTCCTTCAAGCAAGTCCCAGAAAGGGGCTGCAGTGCAGCTGCTGTACACTTTTGAGTGGTGCCTGCATATTGTACAGAACCATCTGTAAATCAGGCACAAGTTTTCTCTTTCTCAGTCAACAGATCATAAGGAACTCCCCTTGAGGCCATAGATACAGACTGAAAGAGAAGGTAATGTGACTGGAGTGAAGACCATAGGCATTTGGGCTACTTCCTCATGAAACTTACTTGTGCTTCAGGTCCTGCTCACGCCTGATCTCTGATATACCACTTCCATTTAATGATGGAGTGCTGCTGTGCACATCCAACTTTATGACTCTGTAGGTCAGACAACATCCAGTTCATGATGAGCAGCTCAGGTCTCATGGTGACTTGGTGGCCCACTGTTAGGCGTTCAGTCTCTACTAAAGTTCAGTAACAAGCTAAAATTTGTTTCTCAAAAGAAGAGTAGTTATCTGCAGAGAATGGCAGAGTTTTGCTCCAAAATCCCAAGGATCTGCATTGTGATTCACTAATAGGGACCTGCCAAAGACTCCAAACAGCATCTGTATCTATTACAGAAACTTCAAGAACCATTGGATCAGCTGGATCATATGGCCCAAGTGGCAGAGCAGCCTGCACGGCAGCCTGAACCTGTTGCAGAGCCTTCTGTTATTCTGTGCCCCACTCAAAACTAGCAGCTTTCCAAGTCATTTGATAAATAGGCCACTGCAACACACCCAAATGAGGTATATGTTGCCTCCAAAATCCAAAGAGGCCCACCAGACTTTTTACCTCCTTTTTAGTTGTGGGGGAAGCCAGATAAAATAACTTATCCTTCACTTTAGTAGGAATATCTTGACGTGCTCCACACCAATGGACCCCTAGAAATTTTACTGAGGTTGAAGGTGCCTGAATTTTTGTTGGGTTAATTTCCCAACCTCTAGCACAATAAGTCTAGAGTCATCAATATTTCTTCCTTACTAGGTCCAGTCAGCATAATGTCATCAATATAATGGACCGGTGTGATGTCTTGTGGAAGGGAAAGGTGATCAAGATCCCTACGGACTAAATTATGACATAGTGCTGGGGAGTTGATATATCCTTGAGGAAGCACTGTGAAAGTATACTGTTGGCCTTGCCAGCTGAAGGCAAACTGCTTCTGATGGTCCTTTGAAATTGGTATTGAGAAAAAGGCATTGGCCAGATCAATAGCTGCATACCAAGTACCAGGAGATGTACTAATTTGCTCAAGCAATGAAACCACATCATGAACAGCAGCTGCAATTGGAGTTACCACCTGATTAAGTTTATGATAATCTACCATCATTCTCCAAGATCTATCTATTTTTTTGCACAAGCCAAATAGGTGAATTAAATGGGGATGTGGTGGGAATCACCACCCCTGCATCATTCAAGTCCTTGATGGTGGCAGTAATCTCTGCAACCCCTCCAGGGATGCGGTATTGCTTTTGATTGACTATTTTTGTAGGTAGAGGTAATTCTATTGGCTTCCACTTGGCTTTTCCTACCATGGTAACCCTTACTCCACATGTCAAGGATCCAATATGGGAATTCCATCAATTTATCAATATATCTATTCCTATTATGCATTCTGGAACTGGGGAAATCACTACAGGATGGGTTTGGGGACCCACTGTATTCACTGTGAGACACAACTTAGCTAAGTCTCCACCAACAACTTGACCTCTGTATGCCTCCACTCTTACTGGTGGGCCACAATGATTCTTTGGGTCTCCTGGAATTAGTGTCAGTTCAGAGCCAGTGTTCAGTAGTCCCTGAAAAGTCTGATTATTTTCTTTCCCCCAATGAACTGTCATTCTCATGAAAGGTTTCATATCCTTCTGGGGAAGGCTGGGGAAAAAATTGACATTATACATTTTTGGCAATGTAGTGAGATATGTCCTCAAAGGCACCTGGACTCCCCTTCATTCAAGAGGTTGTAAGTCTGTAAACTGACTCAAGTCTGGGAATTGATTGAGAGGCTACAACTCTGTATTCTGGCGATTCAATCTAGGCTGCTGTTCACATGACCTAGAATTCTTCTGTCTATACAGTTCAAGTAAATATTTAGCAAGTTTGTTGTGTATTTCACTACTAGGAACACCATGTGCAAGTAGCCAGTGCCACAAATCCACATGAGTCAGACTATTCTGATTACTGTTCTTACTCTGCTGTCCATTATGGTAACCATGCCCACCTTGCCTTTGTCAATGAACTGCTGCCTCTTGACCCCTACTACCACGGGGTCCAATCAGCCCCATTGCAGTTAAGTGCCTTAGTTCAGTTAAGGCAGTTCCCACTGTCAAATCCAGCTTACATAAAATAGCAATCACACCAGTCTTCAAGGGTGCTGGAGTTCCCTTCACAAATTTATTCCTCACCATACTGGTGAAAGGAGTGTCTTCCAGACTTTCCATTTCTGGCTCTAGGGGTCTAATCTGATACATCCATTCTAAGAGGCCAATTTCCCTAAGCCTCTGGATACATTCCTTTACATTATACCAAGGCAGGTCTAGTACTTCAACTGACTTAAGGTAGGCCACCACATAATCCATGCTTCAGTAAGGCAACCAAATAAACTATTAGATCCTTTCCTAATCTCTCAAGCTGAAACAGTGAATGAAGAATCCATACTTAGTGGGCCTAAATCAATGAACTCAGACTGATCCAATGTTACATTTCTTGCACCATTATCCCACACCCTCAGTAGCCATTCCCATAAATATTCTCCAGTTTTCTGTCTGTACATGTTAGCAAAATCAAGTAGGTCTTTTCAGGTGTAACGTACCACCTCCTCAGTCACTTTGTATTTCACCTTTTGGGGCTCCCTTGAACTTCACTTTAGTTATAGGTCTAGCAGTGACAATGGGTGGTTGGGACATTTCCTGAGAACATTCAGAAATGTCTTCCGTGGCCTCACCTCAGGCAATGACCCAGCAGGAACAGTTGGGTTAATCCCATGAAACTGAGGTGGAGGTGATAATGGTTTTACAGCAACCCCTTCAGATGGGAGGGATTCAACAGAATTTACAGGCTCCACATCCTGATATTCCTGGCTATCTGCCAATATGTCCCCATTCCAGGTTTCAGGATCCCATTTTTTCCCAATCAATGCCCTCACTTTAACTTCAGACACCATTCTGGGTTGATAATTTAATTTGCATTGTAATTCAGCCACCCTTACAGTAAGATTCTGGGTTTGGTTTTTGACAATATCAGCTCTGTTACTAGAAGAAATAAGGCTTTCTTTCAGAGCAAAACTGGAAACACTGAGGTCTTTTATGCTGCATTTAAGCCATGACTCAGCAGCTCTGAACTCATCTCGCTCTTTCACCACTTGTCTAGTGTAGGTAGGAACAACCAACCAGCTTCCTTATACTCTTCATGCTGACAATATTGCAGAAAAGTATCAGATATGCGATCACCCAGAGCCTCACTTCTCAAAAGTACTTGATCTATTGGTGGTGCTATTTGCATATTGATGTTTCCACCTCACACCATGGATTAACAGGGCCTTTTTTACTAATGGAGGCAGGGTCATCAGTGTCTTTTTGATTAATCAAGTTGGAGAAGCAATTTAGGAAGCCCATCCTTATGATTTTGTCTCACTCCCAGTGCCAAATGTGTTAGACTGGGTTCTCTAGAGAAACAAAACTAGTAAAGTTTACATATATAAAGAAAGGAAAATTTATCTTAAGAAAATGGTTCACACACTTATAGAAGGGGGCAAGTCCAAAGTTCTTGGATCAAACATCAAGCTGGAGGCTTTTCCCGACTCACACAGCTGCAGGGGCTGAGAAGCTCAAGGTTGGCAGGCTGTTGACCCCAATGAATGATGAATCCAAGATTTCCAGGTTGAATGATGGATTGTACACTCACAGACAGTTGTAGGCAGCACAACAGAATCCTGATCCATGGAAAAGTGTCTCTTTTCCCAGGATGTGCATAAATATACTGGAAGCAGGCCACATCCCTAGGGAAACTCCCTTTCAACAGATTGGCTGCTCAAAACATAGACATTTGATCCCGTCATTGGAACAACCCACATCACAGCTGCTTAAACCACACAGAATTGTGGTCTAGCCAAGTTGACACACAGCTCCAATTATCACACAGGGACTGCATGGAGGACCACACTTGTGGGTGGGGAATAAAAGGGAAAGCAGCGAAGAGGAAGACAGGCTGAGCTGTGGACTTTTGCCTGTCCAGAAGGGTGTGCCATTTTGAATGTTTACAAGCAGCTTGACCATCTCAGATATTTAAAGTGACAGCGTTCTCCCAGATTTCAGGGACTTAAGAACAGGCTCAGCTTGCTAGTAACCACAAGGATATTCCTGATATGTAGACTACTGGAAAGGTGGGACATTTCCCTTGTTACTCTTATATCTCACACTCTCTTGGTGAATGGAGGTGCAGCCATCCCTCACTCCCACCCACCTTCTAGGCCAGCAGGAATTCCCTCCCAGTCTGTGTGCTCTGACAGCGCTTGAGTGCCCTGACCCACCCTGTCCAAATTTTTTTTTTTCGTTTTTCTTTTTTTTTAGTTTGTTTGTTTTTATCTGTTTTAAAACTACTGCTATTATTATTACTTTTGTCCTTTTTATTATAATTCTTTATTATTCCCTTACCAGGTTCTAGTTTTCAGCTTTTTTTCTTTTCCCTGCTCCTGGTTCCAATTTTTTTTTTTTCTTTCTTTCTTGTGGTTAACTCCATTCCTTGTTTTTCTTTTTGCATTTTTCCCATTTTTTTCTTCATTATTCTCCTTCTCTACCTTTTTTCTCTTATTGCTCTCACCCCAGATATTGAGGTGTTTCTTGTTTTGTTTTTGTTTTTTTTTCCATTTTCTCTTTTTTGGTTACTGTTCCTGTGTGGTTACCTAGTGTGTTTTTTGTCCATTTGCTTTTGCTTTTGGGATGGTTATTCAATTGTAGTTTTTGTCTAACTGAGTGAGAGACAGCAAAAGTCCCCATATGACACAACTACACTCATACCTCCTTCAGCTTCACTTAGTGAGTGAGAATCACCACCTCCTCCTCCACCAAGGGGCCTATGATAAACAACTACCAAGAAGAGACTTACTCACCCTTAGCTGCTCTTCACAAACAGTTAACAGAGATCTAAATACACCAATGTCACAATGTCTCAGAGACAGCAGAACATCACAGTCTGCACAAAGAAGCAAGATAAACTGGTAGAAACAAGGGGGCAGAATACAGACCCAGAACACATCACTGAGGAAGAAGCAGCATTGGAACTCCTTAATAAGGAATTCAAAAGAATTATATTTAGGTATCTTCAAAGGATTGAGAGACTGATGAAGGAAATCACAGACAACTCCTTAGAAATTTCAGGAGAAAATAAAAGAACAAAATGACAAAATAAATGAAAAATTAGAAATGATTCAAAATATACAGATAGAAATCCAGATGATTAATACTAAATTGTCAGTAGGAGCTCTGGTAGCATAGTGCCCAAGGCACTTGACTTCTATATACCTGGCAAAATTTTCCCTCAAATATGATGGTGAAATTAGGAGATTTCCAAATAAACATAAACTAAGGGAATTTGTTAAACCAGACCAGCCTTACAAGAGATACTAAAGGGAGTCCTTTTAACAGAGAATCAAAAATAACAAACAACAACTGGCCATTAATACACAAGATGACATAACCCCAAAACCACAGCTATGGACATATCCAAAGTAAAATAAGCTTACAAAATTATACACAGGGAACCAGAGACTTCAATTGGCATGTGAGGACAACTACAAACCAAAAAGAGGTGAAATACTGTGTAGTTACAGAACTTCTAAATGGTGAGGAATCAAGAGAGTTGCAAGATAGAATGGACTGTTCTAAACTCAGGGATAAAATTATAAAACACAGGGTAACCTCAAAGAAAAATGATAAACATTCACATCACAATAAAAAAGAGGACAAGCACAAATATTCAGCATATACTAAACAACAGCAATAAAGGAAATGTTAACATGATTCATAAACATAATGGGCTCAGCACATAAAATAATATGGAATAAAGAAACCAAGGACACCATGGAAAAGCACATAAGCAAATGACAACAATCAATTCAAGCTTGTCAATAATTACACTGGATGTTAATGGATTGAGTGCATGATTCTAGAGATGGAGAGTAGCAGATTGGATAAGAAAACAAAACCCATCTATATGCTGTCTCCAAGAGACACACCTTAGAGATGAAGACAAAAATAAATTAAAAATCAAAGGTTGGAAAAAGATATATCAAGCAAATGGCAACCATAAAGGAGCAAGAGTGGCAGTATTAATTTCTGATCAAATTGACTTTAAGACAAAATCAATATGAGACAAGGAAGGATATTATATAATGATTAAAGGATCAATTTAACATGAAGATATAACCATAATAAATATCTGTGGACCCAATGAAAGAGCCCCAAAATACATAAATAGGACTTTAAAAGAGTTGCAAAGGCAAAAGATAACTCCACTGTCATAGTAGGAGACTTTAATACACCACTTTCAATGAAAGGTAGAAGAACTGGAAAGAAACTCAACAAAGACACAGAAAAGCTAAACAGTACAATCCACCAACTTGACATAATAAACATCTACAGAGCACTTCACCCTACAACAGAACAGTACACATTCTTTTCCAGTGCACATGGAACATTTTACATTGTGGTAGTTATGTTTGTGTGTCAACTTGGCTGGTCCTTGTTGAGTGACTGGGCAGCTCGTGGTGGGATCTACCACAAGCAGCTGATTAGCTGTCTTTGGATATGTGGTCTGCTTCCCATATATAAGCAGCAGCTTTAGAAATGGTCTCTAGATTATGGTACACTTGGACCCTGAATGTATTCGTGTCATTGTTTATCAGGCTGCCATGCTCTGCTGCCCTTGGGACATACAATGGACTTGAATTAATGGCCTACCATGTGGTTTTGTAACATGAGGACTGTGCCTTTTTACTTGTCAACCTTAGGCTTCTCAGCCTCAGCAGCCAGCAGCTGTCTGAGTGAAGAAATGCCTCTAGCTCCAGTGGGCGGGGAACAGGAGTCAGAACTAGACCCCAAGGCTGAGGGGGTTTCACCCAGTCCCTAGAGCCTGGGACTTTGAACTTGGACTTAAAACCTCCAAACTAAGAGAATAATTCTTGTTTTTTAAGGCCATCCCATTTGTGGTATATTCTTGTCAGAGTGGCACTCAGTAACCAGAACAGAATTTGGTACCAAAAGAGTGGGCTGCTGGTCTGACAGATACCTAAAATGTGGAAACAGGAGTGAAGTGCATCCTTGACCCAAGACCCTGGCAGAGAGATCCTGGCATGTGGCATGAAAGATGGCAGGAGCAAAGCCCAGAGACTGACAGAGAGATACCAGCAAAGAGACCAGCATGAAGGACGACAGTAGCAGAGCCCAGAGGCCGACATTAAACAGCAGCAGGCTTATCGGCCCACTGAGGAGAAAGCCAGGTGCCATTGGTTAGGCAGCTTCCTGGCAGAGTGGGTTACATGTAGGCATTAATTGGTAAAAGAGACCAGCATGAAATAGAGTAGCAGGTTGGCTGGCCCATGGAACAAGAAAATTGAGTGCTTTTAGGGCAGGAAGATTTCCAGTGGAGTGAGTTCCCATTGGTATTAATTGGCAGAAGTGGAGAGACCAAGGAAACAGGAGGCAGAGCTGCCTCAACCTCAAAGGGTAGGACCATGGCCTCTGGGGATGGAACCTCCATACTCCCTTAGGTTTCAAAGAGTTGGACCTTCACCAAGTTGGCTCTGGAGTGTGGGACTGAACATTCATGTGAGCCAGTGAGATGGAGCCATAGCCACTGCCCAAAAATGAGGGGGTGGGGCTTCCATGCCTAAGAGGGAGAGGAATGGGGCCTACCAGGCCAAGGGGGTGAGGTTGCCACTTAGAGGAACTAGGGGACTGGAGCCACCCAGAGGAGGAGACCTGTACAGATGCCACCCAATGAAGATCTGTACAGATGCCAAGTTAACAAGGGGTGGAATTGTGGTAGTTATGTTTGTGTGTCAACTTGGCTGGTCCTGGTTGAGTGGCTGGGCAGCTCATGGTAGTTGTTTCCCATGATGAGAATGGCAATCAACTCCATGGTGGGATCTACCACAAGCAGCTGATTAGCTACCTTTGGGTATGTGGTCTGCTTCCTATGTATAAGCAGCAGATTTGGAAATAGTCTGTAGCCTATGGCACACTTGGACCCTGCATGTACCCATGTCATTGTTTAGTAGCTTGCCATACTCTGCTGGCCTTGGGACTTACAATGGACTTAAATTAATGGCCTGCTGTGTGGTTTGGTAATATCAGGACTGTGCCTTTTTATTTGTCAACCTTGGGCTTCTCAGCCTCAGCAGCAAGCAACTGTCTGAGTGAAGAAATGTCTCTAGCTCCAGTGGGCTGGGAGCTGGAGGCAGAGTTGAAGCCAAAGGCTGCGGGGCTTTCACCCAGTCCCTAGAGACTGGCACTTTGAACTTGGACTTAAAGCCTCCAAACTGTAAGAGAATAAACTCCTGTTTGTTAACGTCATCCCATTTGTGATGTATTCTTGTCAGAGTGGCACTAGGTAACCAGAACACCATGATAGACCACATGTTAACCATAAAGTAAGCCTTCATAAATTTAAAAACATTGAAATACTGCAAAGCATTTTCTCAGATCACAATGCTATCAAATTAGAAATCAACAATAGGAAGATCAAGGGAGAAAGTGTAAACACATGGAAACTGAACCACACCCTCCTTAAGAGAGACTGGGTAAAAGAAGAAATAAAAAGTGAAATTGAAAAATTCCTTGAATAAAATGAGAATGAAAACACAACATATCAAAATCTTTGGGACACAGCAAAAGCAGTGATTATTGACCAACTTATAGCAATAAATGCACACATCAGAAAAGAAGAAAAAGCCAAAATCAACACCTTAAATTTACATCTTCAACAATTAGAAAAAGCACAGCAAGAAAAGCCTACAGTCACCAGAAGAAAGGAAATAATCAAGATTTGAGCAGAAATCAATTAAACAGAAAATAGAAAGACAATAGAAAA
>NW_006921902.1:1970722-1976325 GCF_000298275.1 Orycteropus afer afer | reverse complement strand
CAGAATAGTACCCACAAAAAATATTCTGGCCCAGACAGCTTCACCGGAAAATTCTACCAAACATTCAGAGAAGAACTGATACCAATCCTACTCAAACTTTTCCAAAACATAGAAAAGGATGGAATCCTCCCTAACTCATTTTATGAAGCAAGCATAACCTTGATATCAAAACCAAGCAAAGACATCACTAAAAAGGAAAACTGCAGACCAATATTCCTCATGAAGAAGAATGTGGCATCAGGATTGGAGGAAGACTCATTAACAACTTGTGATATGCAGATGACACAACTTTACATGACTTGAAACCCTTACTGATGAAGAATGAAGCCTGTAGTCTGCAGTATGGATTACACTTCAATATAAAGAAAACAAAAATCCTCACAAATAGACCAATGAGCAGCATCATGATAAATGGAGAAAAGATTGAAGTTGTCAAAGACTTCACATTATTTGGTTCTACAGTCAACACCAATGGAAACAGCAATCAAGACATCAGACAACGTATTACATTGGGCAAATCTGCTGCAAAAGGCCTCTTTCAAGTGTTGAAGAGCAAAGATATCTCTTTGAAGACTAAGTGCACCTAACCCAAGCCATGGTATTTTCAATCACCTCATATGCATGTGAGAGATGGACAATGAATAAGGAAGATCAAAGTAGAGTTGTTGCTTTTGAGTTGTGGTGTTGGCAAAGTATGCTGAAAGTACCATGGACTGCTAAAAGAACTAACAAATCTGTCCTGGACCAAATGCATCTGGAATGCTCCTTGGAAGTGAGACTGGCCAAAGTTCTTCTCACCTACTTTGGTCATGTTGTCAGTAAGAATCATTCTCTGGAAAAGGATATCATGGTGGGTAAAGTGGAGGAATGAAAATGGGGAAGTCCCTCAACAAAATGGATTGTCACAGTGGTTGCAACAATGGGCTCAGGTATAGTAGGGATTGTGAGGCTGGCTCAGGACCAGGCAGTGTTTCATTCTGTCGTACATAGGGTCACTATAAGTTGGAGCAGACTCGCGGCAACTAACAACATCCCCTTGCCCTGTTCAAGTGACTGCCTTTTGGTCTATGTTCATGTTCCACATGAGCCCAATTAAGTGTTCTGGAATATCCATTCTTCACAATATTATCCATAATTTGTTATGATCCACACAGTTGGATGCCTTTGCCTAGTCAATAAAACACAGGTAAACATCTTTGTAGTTATCTCTGCTTTCAATTAAGATTCATTGGACACCAGCAATGATGATCCCTCATTCCACATCCTCTTCTAAACCTGGCTTGAATTTCTAGCCGCTTCCTATTGATGAACTGCTGCAACTGTTTTCAATTAACTTCACAAAATTCTACTTATGGGTGGTGGTAGTGATATTTTTTGTTATAATTTCCTTATTTTGTTGGATCACCTTTCTTTGGAATGGGCACAAATGTGGATCTTTTCTAGTTGGTTGGCCAGGTAGCTGTTTTCCAAATTTTTTTTGGCATAGATGATAGTGCTTTCAGTATTGTATCCATTTATTGAAATATCTTAATTGGTATTCCATCAATTCCTGGAGCCTTTTTTTTTTTTTTTTCAGTGCAGCTTGGATTTCTTCATTCAGTAACATTGATTCTTGATCATATGCTACTTCCTGAAATGGTTGAATACAAACCAAAACTTTTGGGAATACTGATATTTCTTCTTTGTTTCCAACTTTAAAACTCCAGTCATCAGTAATTATCAATGCATCTTGATTGCATATTTGACCACCTTCAGACTGCAGGATTCTGAACATTTCTTCATCTTTGACAGTAGTGATTGTTGTGTAAATTTGAATAAGTTGTATTAATTGATTTCCTTTTTATGTCTATAGATAATTATTCTATCACTGACAGCATTGTATTTCAGGATAGACCTTGACAGCATTCTTCTTCATTTGTCATTCCTGGCATAGTAGATCATATGATTGTTCAGTTCAAAATGGCCAATATCAGTTCATTTTAGCTCACTAATCCCTGGGATATTGATCTTCAAGCATTCCATTTCATTTTTGAGGACTTTCAATTTTCCCAGATTCATGCTTCATACCTCCCACATTCTAATTATTAGTGGATGTTTACAACTATTTCTTCTCTTTTTGAGTCATATCACATCTGCAAATGAAGGTTCTGAAAGATTTACTCCATCCACATCATTAAAGTCAACACTACTTTGAGGATACAGCTTTCCCCTAGTATTTTGTGTGCCTTCCACCTGAGGAGCTCATCTTCTGACACTATAACAATGTTCCACTGTTATTCATAAAATTTGCACTGGGTTATTTATTTTAGAAATAGATTGCGATATCTACATTGCAGAGGCGGCTCTTCTCCAGGCATTTAAAAGAAAAAAAAAAAAAAAAAGAACAAAAACTTTTCATTGTAATTTGAGTGAAGGTTTACAGAGCGAATCAGTTTTCCACTTAAAATATACATTCTGTTTCATGCCACACTCATCTCACTTCTTCTCTGTGTTTCCTGTTTCCATTCCTCCTTTCCTGTCCCTGTGTGCCTTCTGAATTTTTTTTTCTTTGGGGAAAAGATGCCCTTCTGATCTTGAATAGCTGATTGTTCTAAGCAGCACCTACCTCCCTAGCATTATTATGGACCTTAAATACCTCTTTACTGCTTGATTTAAATTTGAGCCACAGAGCTGAGTTCAGTTCAAGGCTTGAAGAATTGACTGAGGGCCATAGTCTCAGGGCTTCTACCAATCTCTATCCAACCAATGAGCCTGGTCTTTTTGGATGATTTTGAGTATTGTTGCACAATTTTTCCCACATGATCAAGAACCTCTTATTGTGGTCCCTTTCAGAGCAGCCAGCAGTGGTACCTGAGAGCCATCTAGTTCTGGTCTCAGGATGATGGAGAATGGGGTTCATGGGGTCAATTTGTCCTTTGGGCTAATTGTTTCCATGCACCTTTGATTTTCTTCACTCTTATTTGCTGCAGAAAAAGAAAGACCAATAGTTGCACCTTACATAGTACTCACAACTTGTGAGACCTCAATCAGTGTTCACCAAATAGAATGTAGAATATTGTCTTTGTGGACTGTCATGCCAACTGACCTTGATGCTCCCTGAGTCTATGATCCTGAGCCTCCAGGCCCAGTGACTCATTCCCTCAATGTATTTGATTATACTGAAGAAATTTTCATAATTTTTCTTCTGTATGCTCTACTATATTATAATATATACTACTGTTTTTGTTACCTAGTGCCAATCTGACTGGAGTATATGACAAATGAGATGGCTTGAACAAACAGGATTTATTCTCTCACAGTTTGGAGGCTTTAAGTCCTAGTTCAAAGTGCCAGGCTCCAGGGCCTGTGTGAAAGCCTGTCGACCTTGGGCTTCCACCCTGCCTCTTGCTTCTGGCCCACTGAAGCTAGAGGCATCTCTTCACTCAGACAGCTACTTACTGCTGAGGCTAACAAGCCCAAGGTCCACAAATAAAATGGCACAGTACTGATGTTACCAAACCACACAGCAGTCCATTAATACAAGTATATAAATTCAAGTATACAAATGCATCTTTCTACTCTTGTTCAGCTTGTTTGTGTATCTATATATCCACACTTAAATTATTATTATTATTATTACAAGATTGTATATATACGAGTTTTTGTTTTTGTTGCCTTTAAGTCTTGGGCTCCTCCCAGTGTCTTTCCCTACCTTGATCATTTTTTACTGACCTCCCCCTTGAATATTGCCTTCCACTTCACCCAAGTTTATATGCATCTACCTTTTAGTTGGTGATTTACCCTCCCTTATGCTATTACCCCAGATAAACTTCAAATAATGTTTGTTTCTGTGTGAAAACTTTGTCTTGACTTTTTATAATAGTGGTCTTATATCATATTGTCCATTTGTGATAGAATAATTTCACTCAACACAATGTCATTCAGGTTCATCCAGTTATGAGGTATTACATGGGCTTATCATTCTTCTATGTTGTGTAATATTCTATTTTGTGTATGTACCATTGTTTCTTTATCCATTCATCCATTTATAGACACTTAGGTTGTTCCCATCTTTTTACTATTGTAAATAGTGCTGTGATGAAATGGATGTGCATATATCTGCTTGTGTCATGGCTCTTATTTGTCTAGGATATATACCTAGTAGTGAGATTGTTGGGTGATATGGTTTTACCATGTCTATATTTCTCAGGAAGTGCCATACTGTTTTTCACAGTGTTTGTACCATTTTACAATCCCACCAGCAGTGTATGAAGTTCCACCCTCTATGCACACTTGCCAACATTTGTTGGTTTCTGTTTTTTTTGAAATTTCCTGTTAATGGTAAAGTGAGATGATGTATCATTGTTGTTTGAGTTGCATACTTCTAATGGCTAATTGCTGGATTTAAAAGAAGATGTGGAATGAGGTATATCATGGCTAATGTCAGATGGATATTGGCTGAAAACAAAGAGTACAAGAAATACATTTACTTGTGTTTTATTGACTATACAAAGGCATATGACAGTGTGGGTCATAATGAATTATGGATAACGTTGAGAAGAATGGTAATTCCAGAACACTTAATTGTGTTTATGAGGGACATGTACATAAGATCAGGAGCCTGTCGTTTGAACAGAACAAGGGAATAGTGCATGGTTTAAAATCAGGAAGAGAATGTGTCAGAGTTGTATCCTTTCACCATACTTATTCAATCTGTATGCTGAGTAAATAATCTAAAAATCTAGAGTATATGAAGAAGGACATGGCATCAGGATTGGATGAAGTCATTAATAACCTACCATATGCAAATGACACAACTTTTCTTGCTGAAAATGAAGACGACTTACAGCACTTATTGATGAAGATTGAAGACTACAGTCAGTCTATAGTATAGATTACATCTCAATATAAAGAAGCAAAAATCCTCACAAATAGACCAATGAGCAGCATCATGATAAATGGAGAAAAGATTGAAGTTGTCAAAGATTTCGTATTACTTGCTTCTCCCAATCAACATCAATTGAAGCAAACCGCCCTCCCCCCCCAAAAAAATTCACTGTCATTGAGTCAATTCTGACTCGTAGCAACCCCTTCATTGGGTTTCTTAGGCATTGCCTGTATGGAAATAGATTGCCCAGTCTTCCTTCTGAGGAGTGGTTGATAGGTTTGAACAACCAGCCTTCTCGTTACTGGTCAAGAAATCAGATGATACATTGCACTGGGAAAATCTGCTCAAAAAGATCTCTTTAAAGTGCTGAAGAGCATAAATGTCCTTTGAGGACTAATGTGTACCTAATTCAAGCCATGGTGTTTTTAATAGCCCCATATGCATGTGAAATCTGGACAATGGTCTAAGGAAGACCAAAGAGTTGTGGTACTGGCAAAGGATACCGAAAGTACCATGGACTGCCAGAAGAACTAGCAAACCTGTCCTGGAACATGTGTAGCCAGAATACCCCTTGGAAGTGACAATGGCCAGACGTCATTTCACCAACTTAGGTCATATTGTCAGAAGGGACCATTCCCTGGGGAAGTATATCAGCCTTGGTAAAGTAGTGGTCAGCCAAAAATGGAAAAGCCTTCAACGAGGAGGCGGGGCAAGATGGCGGACTAGGCAGAAGGAT
>NW_006921902.1:1954830-1956010 GCF_000298275.1 Orycteropus afer afer | reverse complement strand
TCTACTTCCATAGTGATACCACCTCAGAAACCCAAGGAGAGGTCGCTATGAGTTAGATCCAACTCAACAGCAGTGTGTTGTGTTGCAATGAGTTATTACCCAGTAGTTCTTAAGGAAGGTGTTGTTCAGTTTCCATGTGTTTTCTCTTTTTCTATGGATCTTCCTATTGTTGATTTCTACTTTATAGCATTGTGATCTGAGAAGATGCTTTCAGTATTTCAACATTTTTAAATTTATTAAGGCTTGCTTTATGGCCTAACATATGGTCTATCATGGAAAATGTTCCATGTGCCCTAGAGAAGAATGTATATTGTGCTGCTGTTGGGTGAAGTGCTCTATAGATATCTATAATGTCAAGTTAGTGGATTGTATTGTTTAGCTTGTTTGTGTCTTTGTTGAGTTTCTTTCCAGTTATTCTATGTTTAATTGAAAGGTGTGTATTAAAGTCTCCTACCATGACTGTGGTGTCATTTATTTAACTTTTTAATTCTTTAAAGTCTGATTTATGTATTTTGGGGCTCTTTCATAGGGTTCATAGATATTTATTATGGTTCTATCGTCTTATTCAATTGATCTTTTAATCATTTTATAAAGTCTTTCTTTGTTTCTTATTTTTGTCCTTGTTTTTGTCTTAAAGTCAATTTTATCAGAATTTAATATTACCTCTCCTGCTCGTTTTTGGTTCCCATTTGCTTGATAGATCTTTTTCCAAACTTTGATTTTTAGTCTATTTTTGTCTTTGTTTCTAAGGTGTCTCTCTTGTAGACAGCATATTGATGGGTTATGTTTGCTTATCCAGTCTGCAACTCTACTTCTTTTGCATGGTGCCTTTAATCCATTGACATTCAGTGACTTGTCAAATTATTGACAAGTATGAATTGGTTGCTGTCATTTTGTTATGTGTTTTTTTCATGATATTCACAGTTTCTTTGTTCCATATAATTTTCTGTGCTGAGCTCATTATGTTTATGAATCATTTCCTTTATTGCTATTGTTTTAGTATATGCTAAATATTTGAGTTTTCCTCTTTTTTATTTTGATGTAAAGGTTTATCATTTTTCTTTGAGGTTGCCCTGTGATTTATAATTTTCTCCCTGAGTTTAGAACAGTCCATTCTATCTTGCAACTCTCTTGACTTCCTCACCATTTAGAAGTTCGGTAACTACACAGTATTTTCCCT
>NW_006921902.1:1941101-1954025 GCF_000298275.1 Orycteropus afer afer | reverse complement strand
CCTTTTTACTTGTCAACCTTGGGGCTTCTCAGCCTCAGCAGCCAGCAGCTTCCTGAGTGAAGAAATCCCTCTAGCTCCAGTGGGCTGGGAGCAGGAGACAGAGATGGACCCCAAGGTTGAGGGGCTTTCACCCAGCCCCTAGAGCCTGGCACTTTGAACTTGGACTTAAAGCCTCCAAATTGTAAGAATAAATTTCTGTTTGTTTAAGCCATCCCATTTGTGATATACTCTTGTCAGAGCGGTACTAGGTAACAAGAACAGTTGTCCTTTGTAGTTAATTTTTTGTTTTTCCCACAATGTTTTCAGGATTCTTTCTTTGTCTTTGGTTTTGGTGAGTTTGGTGATGTTGTGTTTTGGTGATTTTCATTTAGGGTTCATCCTATTTGGGGTTTGTTTGATTTCAGAATGGATATATTCTCCTCTTTCATCTTATCAGGGAAGTTCTCTTCCAACAAATTTTGGACAATTTTCTCAGTGATTTATTTCTCTCTTCCTATTCTGGAATTCTGATTACATATAGGTTATTTCCACATGAATCTTAGGCTTTCTTCATTTTGTTTTAATCTTTTTTCTGACTGATCCTTTTCCAAAGAAGTATTTAGTTATTTGTCTTCAGTGTCATTAATTCTGTCTTCCATTGAATCAATTCTACTCCTTTGCCCTTTCAATGTGTTATTGATTTCTGACTATTTTGTACTAATCTTCTGTATTTCTATCTGTAGATTTTGTATCTTTTCTAATTTTTCATTCATTCACCATTTTGTTCTTGTATTTTATCCTGAAATTGTTCTAGGAATCTGTGGAAATCTGTTCCAGGAAATCTGTGTTTTCCTTAATCTTGTCAGTTTTTCCTTGATTTGTCTCTCAAGTCTTTGAAGATACCTAAGTATAATCCTTTGAAATTCCATATCAGGGAATTCCAATGCTGCTTCCTGCTCATGAATGTGTTTTGGGTCTGTATCCTGCTCCCTTGTTTCTACCACTTTATCTTGCTTCTTTGTGTGGACTGTGATGGTTTGTTTTCCCCAAGACATTGTGACATTGTATTTTGATCTCTATCAACTGTTTGTGAAGAGCACTTAAGAGTGAGTCAGGCTCCTCTTGGTGGTCATTTATAAATTGCCTCTTGGTTGAGAAGGAAGTGGTGGCTTTTACTCAGTAAGTGGAGTTTCAGGAGGTGTGGGTGTGATCGTGCCCACGGTTGCTGTCTTCCACTCAGTTAAATATAAGCAGTGATCGAAAACCATCAAAAAAGTAAAAGCAAGTGGACCAAAAATACACTGCATAAACACACAGGAACAATCACCAAAAAAAGAATAAAGAGGAGAAAAGGGGAAAAAAATAATCTGCAATATCTTGGCAGGGGGACTATAAAAGAGGTAGAGTAGGAGGATAATGAAGAAAAAAATGGGAATCATGTGGGGGGAAAAAAGAAATAATACAAGGAATGTGGTTAACCATAAGATAAAAGTTGGAATCATGAGCTGGGAAGAGAGGAAGAAGACAAAAACTAGAACCTGGAAAAGAAAGAATAAAGAATAATAATAAAAGAATGAAATAATAATAATAGTAATAATTTTAAAACAGACAAAAACAAACTGGGGGAAAAATAAAAAGAAAAAAATAAATAATATCTGGGCAGGGTTAGGCAGGGCACCCAGACTTTGTCAGAGCAAACAGATTGGAATGAAATTCCTGCTGGCCCAGAAGGAGGGTGGGAGTGAGGGATGGCCACACCTCCATTAACCAAGAGTGTGTGGGGTATAAGAACAATTAGGGAATAGCACACCTTTCCAGTCATTTGCATCTGGAATAACCTTGCAGTTTCAGCAAGTGGAGCTTATTCTTAGGTCCCTGGAATCTGAGAGAATGCTGTCACTTTAAGTATCCAAAATGGTCAAACTGCTTATAAACATTCCAAATGGCTGTGCCCTCCAGACAGGCAAAAGTCCACAGCTCAGCCAGTCTTCCTTTTTTGCTGCTTCCCCTTTTATTCATTGTTTACCAGTGCAGTCCTCCGTGTAGCCCCTGGCTAGCAGGGCAGATTTTTAGATTAATTATTAAGTCCTTACACCACTTGGCAATATCCAAGCTGTCCATGCTGTCAGGATCATTTCCTTCTTTTGGTGTTTTCATGTAGGTTCTTCTACTAGTTGGAGTTCAGTCCACTTCTGTGTCCCTCCTTTCAAAGCTCAGGGCTCCAGAATTTTCTTCTGTATCTTTATTAATTGGTTCCCTTTTTCTTTGTTGAAGAGGTTTGTGTAGTTTGTCTGCCTATTCTGCCATCTTACTGGAGCCCTACAAAAGACCTCTTTAAAGTACTGAAGAGCAAAGATATCTCTTTAAAGACTAAGGTGCTCCTAACCCAAGCCGTGGTATGTTCAACTGGTTCATCACATACATCTGAAACCCAGACAATGAATAAGGAAGACCAAAGAAGAGTTGATAGTTTTGAGTTGTGGTGTTGGCAAAAAATACTGAAAGTACCATGAACTACCAGAAGAACTAACAGATCTGTCTTGGAGGAAGTGCGGCCAGAATCCTTAGAAGTGAGAAGGGCCAGACATCATCTCATTTACTTTGGTCATGTTGTCAGAGGGACCATTCCCTGGAGAAGGGTATCATGCTTGGTGACTGGAGGGTCAGGGCAATAGGGGAAGACTCTCAAGGAAATGGATTGATTTAGTGGCTACAACAGTGGGCTAAGGTATAGCAAGGATTGTGCAGCTGGCACAAGACCATGCAGTGTTTCATTCTGTTGTACATAGGGTTACTATGAGTTGGAGCTTACTAGATGGCATCTAACAATAACAACAATAAATGGCTAATGATTGCAAACATTTCCTCATGCATTAGTTGCCTGCTCAGCTGTCTTTTTTGGCAAAGTGTTTAACATTATCCTTTGTCTAGTTTACAATTGGATTCTTTGTCCTTTAGTATTGAAGTGTTGAAGTTTTCCATATATTTTAGAGATTAGTCACTTGTCCAATTGCCATTGGCAATATTTTTTTCCGTATTCTGTGAATTTCCTTTTTACTGTTTTAATTTGATTCTCATAAGTGTTTTTTAGGAAGTCTCATTTATCTAGTCTGTTGTTTGCTATTTGTGCATTTTTAGTTATATTTAATAGTGTATTTATGCCATGTATTAGGCCTCCAGGTTTTGTCCCTAGTTTTTCTTTATGATGTTTATAGTTTAGGTTTTACATTTAGGTCTTTGATCCATATTGAGTTCGTTTTTGTTTGGAGGGTGAGATATGGAATCTGTTTCATTTTTTATGCAAGTGGATACCCAGTTTTACCAGCACCATTTGTTAATGAGACTATCTTTCCCCCATTTAATAGGTTTTGCCCTTCCTCAATAATCAGCTGTTAATAGATGGATGGATTTACTTCTGGATTCTGACTTCTGTCCCATTGGTCTAGTTATCTGTCATTTTACCAGTACTGGGCTGCTTTGACTACCGTGGCTCTACAGTAGGTTTTGAGATTGGGAAGTCTGAGGCCTCCTACTTCGTTTTTCTTCTTTAGTAGTGTTTTTTTGTTTTTTTGTTTTTTTTTTTATCCTAGGTCTCTTTCCTTTTCATATAAAGTTGATTATTAGATTTTTCATTTCTTTAAAGAATGGTGATGGAATCTGGATTGAGATCGAATTATATCTGTAGATCAATTTGATGAGTATTGACATTTTCACAATGTTAAGTCTTCTTATAACCATGAGCAAAGTGTATTCTTCCATTTATGTAAGTCTCTTGGTTTTTTATAGTAGTGTTTTTACTTTGCTATGCATATGTCTTCCTTTTTTTCTCTGGTTAGATTTTTTCTAAGTATTTAATCTTTTGAGTGGCTATTGTAAATGATATGGTTTTCCTGATTTCCTTTTCAGTGTTCTCTTTGTTAATGTATTGTTGTTGTTATTATGTGCCGTTGAGTCAGACCCAACTCATAGCGACCCCTCCTTGGATTTCTGAGGTGGTATCACTATGGAAGTAGAATGCCCAACCTTCCTTCTGAAGGTTTTTGTTTTTTTGGGATTTTGATCTTATAAATTGCCACTTTGCTGAATCTTTCAATTAGTTCCAGTAAATTTCTTGCTGAGTCTCTTGGATTTTCTATGTATAGGATCATATCATCTGCAAATGAAGATAAAATTACTTCTTTTTTGCCAATTTGGATGCTTTTTATTTCCCTTTCTTACCTTATTGCTCTGTCTAGGATTTTCCAACAGTATTGAACAGGAGTGTGATAAAGTGCATCCTTATCTGGCTCCTTTTTGCAAGGGGGATGCTTTCAGTCTATCCATTAACATAATTTTGGCCACTGGTGTTATATATATGCCCTTAATTATGTTGAGGAATTTCCCTTTTATTCCCATTTTGTTGCATTTTTTTTTTTATCAAAAATAGGTGTAAGAGTTTGTCATGTGCTTTTTCTGCATTGACTGAAATTGTCATGCAGTTCTTTTTATTTGTTTTATTTATATGGTATATTTAATTGCTTCTTTTTCTAATGTTGGACCTTCCTTGAATACCTGTTTTGACCCAGTCTTATTTTGAGTGCCTTACAACCTTAGCAGTTCATCTTCTGGTACTATATCAGACAATATTCCACTGTCATCCATAAGGTTTTCCTTGGCCAATTTTTTCAGAAGTAGATTTTTGGGTCCTTCTTCCTAGTCTGTTTTAGTCTGGAAATGTGTCCACCATGGGTGAGCCTTCTGGTATTTGAAAGTCTAGAAGTCATATTTTCCAGTATCACAGCCACACACAGATAAGTGGTGGAACTCACACCTAAGAAATGCTAATTCTACCATATTTGTCCAGGATGGTCCTGGAGGCTATCTTAGAACAAATGCAGCTAAGGATGTTTACATGGTCCCAGTTCCTGGATGGAAAAGTTACTGTTTTTTAGGGGTTCTATATAATGTTATATGAGACCCATCATTATTTACGGCCCCAATATAAGACCACATAAAAGTCAGAGTAATCATCAGACTTACAATGGGAGAGATGACTCTTGGTGGTAGCCCTCCTGGATATTAGAACACATGTTCTAACTGGAGATGACTTTAACTTCCTGAGCTAGAAAGAGGTCGTGTATAATACCAGGTTTTATATTAAACAAAAATAAATTTTCTCTAATGCGAGTCTTCAGACAGGTTGTCCTAATATATTAACTTCTGTCTGTGTTTTGAATAGTCAATTTCACGGTGAAATGAGTTCTTAATAATATATTTACCACCTGGGAGAAATCTCCCAGCCATCTGGAAAGGAGAGGGGATTTAGTGCCTCCAAATGGAGATTGGATTTTTTTTCACAGTTATTTATTTAATTTTGCATCAGGTAGTGGGAAGGATGACCTGGTTCCTGCATCACTGCTGCAGTGGGCGTGCTGTAAATGGACAGGATTTGAGCATGCATGGTGACCACTCATCCCTGAAGCTGAAGTTATTACCAGTTCCAGGAATCTAGATATTCAGGGTGTCAAAGATGCCAAAGGAGTATCCTATGATATATTAAGTGCTTGTGGGAAATACAAAAATAATAAATTTTAGTCTCTGGTCTCATTTGTATTCTGCATTCTTATAAGAGAGGAGAGGGCAGCAGTAAAAATAGAAGGTCAGAGCAATGGCTTTTGACTGGAAAAACATTGGATTCAAATCCAGACTCTACAACTTAATAGTTATGTTACAAATTACTAAATTATTCTGAGATTCATTTTCTGAATCTTTAAAATGGAAATAATTATCTGTATCTTTAAATGTTGTTGTGAGGTTTGGAGAGGATTCAAGTGTTTAGACTAGTGCCAGAATCAATAATCAATATGAAAGTTGTCAACATGAAAATATGGAATAGTTAAAAGAAAGTTAAAAATACATGGTTATGGTGTGCCAATTGGTTTGTGCAGGTATACATGCAAATATACACTCAAACTGACACAATAGAAGATATTGCAATGGATGGATTTTTAAAAAGCATTTAATACATTTTAAAAATGGTTTTCAAGAACTAAAAATAAATCATTATTCATTCATTCATTCGTTCAACAAATACCTACACAGCACCTAATATATACCAGGTACTCTTCTAGATGCCTGGTATACATCCATGAAAAAAAACAAGTATTACTGCCCTCTTTGAACTTATATTATCAAGAGAGACAGGAAATGGTAAATATAAGAAGTAATTAATGTTGTATGTTATAAGATGTTAACTGCTAAGGAAATAAAAAAAAAAAAAAAAAAAAAAGAAGTAAGGAATTGGGAGTTTCAAGAGTGTTCCAGATTGCAATTTTAACAGGTTATTAAGGATTATTCAGGGTGGGCATCACTTATAAATAATTAGGGTGAATACTTGGAGGAGATGAGTAAGTGAATTGTGATGCTATTAGGGGAAGAAAAGCCATAGGAACATACTGGACATGTTCAAGGAGCAGCAAGGTTGTCAGTGTGTCAAAAATTAAGCTTGCCAGGGGAGATTACTTAAGGTCAGAAAGATTAACAGGAAACTAGATAAGGACAGACTTATAGGTCATAGTAAGGACTTTACTCTGAGGAAAATTGGTAGCCACTGGAGAGTTTTCAACAGAGTAGCAACAGAATTTAACTTAAATTCGGTATTACTAGTTAATTATTTGGTTATGTTAAGACTAGATTTGGATGGAGGTGATGTTGCTAGTTGCCATCAAGTCACCCCAAAATCATGGAAATATCATGCAAAACAGAACAAAATGCTGCTCGGTCTTGAGCCATCCCCACGATTGATTTCGGATCAGATTAATATGATACACAGGGTTTTCTTTGGCTGATTTTCAGTAGATCTCCAGGCCTTTCTTCCTAGTGTGCCTTAATCTGGAAGTTCAATTGAAACCCGTTCAGCTCAGAGTAACATATGAGCCTCCACTGACAGACAGATGGTGGCTGTACATTATGTGCATTGGCCAAGAATCAAACCAGGTCCCCTATGTGGTAAGGCTAGGATTCCATCACTGAGTAAGCAGATGTAAATGTAGGAAGAACAGTAAGGATAATATTATAGTAGATTGAGGAAGAGATAATGTTGATCTAGGGCAGGTTGATCTAGGGCAGGGTGGTAGCAGTTTAGCTATTGAGATATATTTCCAAGGATCAGGAACATGATTTCCTGAACTACTGACTTTGGAAAAGATGAATATGACTGCAAGGCATTTGGTCTGGACGACTAGAAGGATGGACTTGCCTTTGGTTGAGATGCTGAAAGTTGCTTAGGAAGGGAGGTCAGGAGTTCATTTTTTAAGATATTGGCTTTAATGAGTCTGTTACACAGAGGTGAGAACTGGCAATTTCATATACCCAACTGCAGTTCAGGTCTGCTCTAGCGATAGGAAATTGGAAGTTGTTGGTATAAAGATGTTATTTAAAGTCATGACATTAAATGGATATCCAAGGACATGAATGAGAACAGAGTAAAATTGTCTAGGGATTGAGTCTTGAGCACTCCAGTTAAAGGGGTAAGTGACAAAATGAGGGTAGAGCAAAGGAGATTGTAAACAAATGACCAGTGAAGTAGGAGAAAAACTAAAATGTGATGTCTTGGAAACCACATGAAGATGGTGTATCAAGGGAGGTGGAGTGATTAAATTATCAAACGATGCCATAGGTTAAGTAAGATTAGGCCAGATAATTGACTACTAGATTTACAAAGAGGGTATTCAATGGTAACCTTGAGAGTATTTCCAGTAGTGAGAGCAAAAGTGTTAATGAAGAAAATTTAAGGGAGAATATGGAGAGGAGACAATGACATAGATGGTTTTTTTGAGGAATTTTTTCTACAGAGGGGAGCAAAGAAACAGGGGAAGTAAAGTTTAAAAGATAAAAAAAGCTTTTTTGAAAATGGAAAAACAAAAACATTTTTTTTTGGGGGGGGGGAATGTCATGTAGGAGTTTGATACATGGAATGATTACTCAGTGCATTACATAGAGTGGGATCTGGCATCTTTGGAGGTATATGTGGACACTAGTGCCCTCAGGAGGATAAAGGGGAAATAGGAATCTATGGAAGTTCTTGTGAACAGTTTTAATTTTCTCAGTGAAGGAGGACGTGAGTTCCTTAAGTGAACAGGAGTATGGTAGAGAGAGTATTGGAAGTGGAAGGAGGTATGAAGTGATTGCCTTGGGAAGTTGGCAATGAACTTCCAAGTTCATAGTGAATGAACTAGTGGAAGAGCATCATTGTCCAGCAGTAAAAGGCCCTTTTAAGGCTAGTGATGAGTTTAAAGTGATATCCTTTATAGTCAAATAAGTAAATTAAATGCAATTTTTGGACTTATTGTATAGGTCACACATTGCCCTTGCCTCTGGAGATATGAAAATGAATAAGACATAGTTCTTCTCCTCAAAGAACTCATAGTCTGGTATTGAAAGAGACTGAAATATAAAACAAATAACTATACTAAGTTGCAATCTTGCTGAAATTGAGTTATACTTATTCTTGTGGGAATTACTGCCGACCACTATTGCCAAAAAATAGTGCCACAGCAAGTTGATGGTGACTTTTTTTAAAAAATCAGAATCAGAATATGGGTCTCTTTGGTGACCCTCCACTTACTAAACAAAGATTTCTTAAGTATCCAGCACTGTGATAGGTGTAAGTGGTGTGATGGCAAATAACTTCCACACTCAAAGAGCTCACTATCTAATACAATGCTCTCCAAACTTAGCCGGACATTAGAATCCCTTAGGTGCTTTTCAAAATCCAGAAACCTGGCCATACAATTTAACATAGGTCAGAATTTTTAAAATCTTCTGGGTATTTCTAATGTATAGCTAATAAAGAGAACTACTGGTCTAGTGGAAGAAACAGGTAAGAAAACAGAAAATGGCAATACAAGTGGTAAAGGCTATAATATAGGTGAGCAAAAGATGCAAGAGCAGCCCAACAGAAGGTGAACCACCTGAGGAGAGAGACCAGTGAAGACATCTTCAAAGTCACCTGAGCTGAGTGAAGAAGGAAATAGAGTCATTGCAGAAGTGGGATAAGGAAGGACATTGCAACAGGCATGGCAAAAATTCAGCAGGATGAAAGAGTGCGACCCATGCAGGTGTGTGTGCTTCAGTCAGGCCAGAGCAGGGGGCCAGAAGTAGGAAAGAGGCAAGAATGTGGCAGAGGCCACATTATGAAAGATCCGCTTCTATACACTTCTACTGTTCTCCTATTGTTGAAGACCCATTCTAAAATGACCAGGGAAATCTGCTGATTAGACAAAATTAAATTCATTGAACTTACTGAGCAAGGGAGAGCAAACCATTCACAAAGTCTCAGTAGTACTGGAATTTAAGGGCTAAAATTAGTCATAGGGTATTTTAGGCCAGATGTTAGTGAGCAGGAACTAAGCAGAAATTGGTAATATTCTGTAAACCAAGAGAACCAAGTCCAAGAGAAGTTATTGTTAAATCAGTTTGTCTGTATTCTTGTGTTGCAATATGAAGGTCTGAATGAACTGGCATTCAAACAATTTGGACTTTGCTTGTGTTATATGTCACAGTTTGTTATAGTTTAGTATAGTTGAGCCAAGTATAGTATGTCAAGCTGTAGTTACTTTACTTCTCAGGGTTTACTGTACAGAGATTATGTTATGGTTAGGTGCCATGGAGTCAGCTCTTAGTCACTACGATCCTATGTAGCACAGAACGAAACACTACCCAGTCCTGTGCCATCCTCACAATCCTTGCTATGCTTGAGCCCATCATTGCAGCCAATGTGTTAATACATCTTGTTGAGGGTATTTCCCTTTTTTGCTCACCCTCTACTTTACCATTAGTGTTATACTTCTCCAGGGAGTCCCTTCTGACAATGACCAAAGTAGGTGAGACAAAGTCTTGCCATTCTCACTTCTAAGGAGTATTCGAGCTGCACTTCTTACAGGACATATTGTTCATTCTTTGACTCATAGTGACCCCTCCTGGAGTTTCCGAGGCGGTTTCTTTATGGAAGTAGATTTCCCAGTCTTCCTTCTGAGAAGTGGCTGTGGTTTTGAACTGCCAGCCTTCAAAAAGTCAAATGCCTTAGGCACTATGCCACCAGAACTCCCCATTCTTCTGGCAGTCCATGTATTTTCAGTATTCTTCCTCAACAACATAATTCAAGGGCTTCAACTCTTGGTTGTTTTTCCTCACTCATTCTCCAGCTTTCACATGCATATGAGGTCACTATCACAGTTTACACAAGGCACACCTTATTCTTTAAAGTGACATATTTGCTTCTTAACACTCTAAAGAGTTTTTTTTTTTTTTTTTTCAGCAGCAGCAGCAGATTTGCCCAGTGCAATATGATGTCTGGTTTCCTGACTGCTGCTTCCATGGATGTTGACTGTGGATCCAAGTAAAGTGAAATCTCTGACAACTTCAATCTTTTTTCCATTTATCAAAATGTAACTTATTGGTCCAGTTGTAAGAATTTTAATTTTCTTTATGTTGGGGTGTAATCTCTCCTGAAGACTTAGTCCTTGATCTTCATAAGGAAGTGCTTCAAGTCATCTTCACTTTCAGCAAGCAATATTGTGTAATCTGCATATCACAAGTTGTTAATTGTTCTTCCTCCAGTCCTAATGTCACATTCTTCTTGCTTTCCAGCTTCTTGGATTATCTCCTCAGCATACAGATTGAATTAAGTATGATGAAAGAATTCTGATGCACAATTTTCTCAAATCATGCTGTATCCGCTTGTTCTGTTTGAACGTCTGCCTCTTTGTCTACGTACAGGTTCTGCCTGAGCACAATTAAGAATGGAATTTCCCATTCTCCTCAAGGTTATCCATATTTTTTTATGATTCACACAGTCAAGTGACTTTCAATAGTCAATAAAACACAGGTTGGCATCCTTCTAGTATTCTTTGCTTTAAGCTGAGATCCATCTGACATCAGCAATGATATCCCTCATTTAATGAATCCAGCATGGATTTCTAGAAGTTCCTTATAAATGTATTGCTGCAACCATTTTTGAATTATCATCAGCATGATTTCATTTGCGTGTTATATTAATGATATTATATGAAAATTTCGCCATTTGATATTCAGTCATTTCAGGAGGTAGCATATGATCGAGAACCAATGATATTGAAGGAAGAAGTCCAAGCTACGTTGAAGTAATTGGTGAAAAACAAGGCTCCAGGAATTGACAGCATACCCACTGAGATGTTTCAAAAAATGGATGCAGGGTTGGAGGCAATCACACATTTATACCAAGAAATTTGGAAGAGAGTTACTGGCCACCATCTAGTTTCTTTGGTTTTAGGATGTTGGAGGCTGGGGTTCATGTGCTCCATTAGTCCTTTGAACTAATTATTTCCTTGTGTCTTTGATTTCTTTCACTCTTCTTTCCTCTAGACAAAGAGAGACCAAAAGTTGGAGCTTAGGTAGTCACTCACACTTTTTAAGACCTCAGTTGCTAGTTACCAAAGTGGAAGGTAGAACGTTGTCTTTCTGGACTATGTTAGACCAATTGATCTTGATGTCCCCCAAGACTATAGTCCTGAGTTCCAAGTCCAATGGCTAATTCCCTCAAGGTATTTGGTTATGGCTAAGAAGTTTTCATAATTTCCTCCTAGTATGCTCTAATATATTCATGGATATATTTGCAGTATACAATTCTACATATGTAGGAATATCCTCTATCAAACCTATGTAATGGTATTTACTTTTGCTGCCTTTAACTCTTCAACTCCTCTCAGTATCTTCCTTCACCTTGATCATTTGTGGTGACCTCCAAGTTACTGTATATTGCCTTTCCCTTCACCCAAGTTAGTATGTGTCTACCCTTTAGTTAGTGATTTACTGTCCCTTTCCCTCTCACCCATTGTAACTTAAAATAATGTTCTGTGTGTAAACTTTTTATAATAGTATTCTCATACAGTATTTGTCTTTTGACATTACTTTGCTTTGTATAATTAGCTACTTCATATATTTTATGTGACATTGACTAATTTCACTCAGCATAATGCCCTCTAGGTTTGTCCGTATTATGAGATGTTTCACTATTCATCACTATTATTTAATGTTCAATAGTATTCCATTGTGTGTATGTACCATAATTTCTTTGTCCTTTCATCCATGATGGACATTTAGGTTGTTTCCATCTTTTTGCTATTGTGAATAATGCTGTGATGAACTTGAGTGTGCATGTATCTGTTCTGTGCCATAGCTTTCATTTTTCTAGGATATATCCATACTAGTGGGATTGCTGGATCATCATTGATGGTTACACCATTTTATATTCCCATTAGCAGTATTTAAGAGTTTCAATTTTTCCACACACTCACCAGATTTTGTTGTTTTCTGTTTTTTGTTAACTGCTAATAATGCTGGTATGACATGACATCTCATTCTTTTTTAATTTTCATCTCTCTAATGGCCAAAGAAAAGTGTCCCACTGAGTGTGTAAATTATTGAACAATATCCTTAATATCACATGCAAGTAAAATTTTGCTGAAGATAATTCAAAATGATTCTAGCAGTATATTGACAGGGAACTTCCAGAAATTCAAGCTGGATTCAAAAGAGGATGTAGAATGAGGGTCATCATTGCTGACACCAGGTGGATCTTGGCTGCAAGCAAAGAATATCAGAAGCATGTTTATCTGTGTTTTATTGACTATGAAAAGGCATATGACTGTGTGGATCATAAAAATTATGGATAACATTGAGACGCATGGGAATTCCAGAACACTTAATTATGGTCATGAGGAAACTGTACGTAGACCAAGAGTCTGTCATTTGAATAAAACAAGGGGATACTGCATGGTTTAAAATCAGGAAAGGTGTGTGTCAGGGTTGTATCCTTTCACTGTACTTATTCAATCTACATGCCTTTCATCATACTTATATGCTGAGCAAATAATCTGAGAAACTGGACTATATGAAAAAGAATGTGGAATCAGAATTGGAGGAAGA
>NW_006921902.1:1939599-1940206 GCF_000298275.1 Orycteropus afer afer | reverse complement strand
GTTCCATGTATTTGATTTTTTTTTTTTTTTCCTTAATCTTCCTTTTGTTGATTTCTAATTTTATAGCATTGCAATCTGAGAAGATGCTTTGTAATATTTTGCTGTTTGAAAATGCATTAAGGCTTGTTTTGTGGCATGACATATGGTTTATTCTGGGGGGTATTTCATGAGAACTGGAAATGAATATATATCATGTTGTTGTTGGGTGGAGTGTTCTGTATACATCTGTGCAGTCTAGTTGATTGATTGTGTTGTTGTGATCTTCTGTATCTTTCTTGAGTTTCTTTTTAGTTGTTCTGTCCTTCATTGACAGTGGTATATTAAAGTCTCCCACCACTATTGTGGAGTTGTCTTTTTTTTCAATTCTGTTGAAGTTTGTTTTATGTATTTCAGAAGTCTTTCATTGAGTTCATTGATATTTATTATGGCTATGTTCTCTAGTTGGATTGGCCTGCTCATCCTTTACTTAACGTCTTTCCTTGTCTCTTTTGCTCATTTCTGCCTTAAAGTTTATTTTGTCAGAAATTAATATTGCCACTTCTTCTCTTTTTTGGTTGCCATTTGCTTGATATATATATATATATATTTCCATGTTTTGATATTTAGC
>NW_006921902.1:1930957-1938799 GCF_000298275.1 Orycteropus afer afer | reverse complement strand
GCTGGTGGGTTTGAACTGCCAGCTGTCTGGTTAGCAGGCAAATGTCTTAGCCACTATGCTACCAGAGCTCCCATCTATCTATAGATATATGTATATTATTATTAGTGTATCTATAGATACACATCTATCTACATGTCTATAGATATACATATATATTTACCTATAGACATATGGATAGATATACATATATATACCAGTCCATTCTATCTTGATATCTTTTTGACCTCCTCTCCATTTGTAAGTTCTCTAACTACACCATTTATTTCCTGTTTTTGCTTTGTAGTTCTCATCATCCACAAATTAATATCTCTGGCTCCCTATTTGCCATCTTGTAGGTTGATTTTATTTTTGATACTTCTATATCTACATGATGCTGTCATGTGTATTGCTCATTGATTGTTGTTTGCTGTTGTTGGTTCTCTGTCAAAAAGACTCCCTTTAGTATTTCTTGTAAGGTTGGTCTAGTTTTTTTTTTTTTTTTTTAATTCCCTTAATTTCTGTTTATCTGGGGATGTTCTAATTTTGACATCACATTTGCAGAAAAATTTTACTGGCTATATAGTTCTTGGTTGGCAATTTTTTTCAGGGTTTTATATATGTCACCCCTTGCCTTCTTGCCTGCATGGTTTCTGTCAAGAAATCAGAGTTAGTCTTATTAATTCTCCTTTGCAGGTAACTTTTCCTTTTACCCAAGCTGCTTTCAGGACTCTTTCTTTGTCTTTAGTTTTGGAAAGTTTGATTATGATATGTCTTGGTGATTCTCTTTTGTAGTCTATCCTATTTGAGGTTCAATGAGTTTCTTGAGTGCATATCTTCTTGTCTCTCATGATATCAAGGAAATTTTCTTCCAAAAAATCTTTGAAAATTGTCTTCCCATCAACTTTTATTGATTCCTCATAATCTACAATGTCATTTCTTTCATAAATCCAGTTTCCATACATATGTGGTTGTGTTTTGGGACTTTATCCTGTTCCCCCAGTCTATTTGTCTATTTTTGAATTAATATCACACTGTCTTAATTACTAAAACTCTATAATAAAATTTGCTATCTGCTCTGATAACGTAGTGCGTAAGGAACTTGACTGCTAACCAGAAGGCTGGCGGTTCAAACTCATCAGCCACTCCTTGGAAGGAAGGTTGGGCAATCTAATTCCGTAGTGACACCACCTGCCTCGGAAACCCAAGGAGGGGTCTCTATGAGTTGGGTCCGACTCCACAACACATAACAACAACAACATCTGCTCAAATGAGTTGTTGTTCTTTAAATTTGTCTTGACCCTTTGGTATTCTTCACATTTATTCACCCTTCAAAATCAAGGTTAAGTCCATGCAAAGTTCTCTTGGGATTTTGACTGAGACTGTATTCAATTATTAAAGTTTTATAATATTTGATGTATATCTCTTAAACATATTTTGTACTGTTAGTCTCAGAAATTCTATTTTTGTTTTCATTGTAAATAGTATCATCTTTATTTTTTAAACATGTGTGCAGCTTGTGTTTAAGAATTTAGCTGATATTTCTATATTGATCTTATATTCAGCAAATTTTCTAAACTCACATATTAATTCTAATTTATCATTTGATTCACTTGGGTTTTGTATATAGACCATAACATTAGTTAATTATTACATTGCAGACTTTTTTCCTTTTTTTCTAGCCCATATTATCTTCATTATATTATATTTTGTCTCATTGTTCTGACTCTGACCTCCCATATGCTGTTATACAGAAGTAGTGAGAGTGAGCATCCTTGTTTTATATCTGACTTTAAAGTGATTACTTCTAATATTTTAACTATTAAAGATGATGTTTATCATAATTTTTCTTCTTTTTTGTTGTTACAGAAATATAGATAACACATTTCCTAATTTAATATTCTCCACATGTACAATTCAGGGACACCAACTATTATCAATCACATGCCACCATCAACAATATTTCTTGCCATATTTTCCATCACCATAAACTGAAACCCATTACTAAATATGATCCCCTCTTTCCCCCTCACTCTTGCCTCTGATAACCACTATAAAACTCTGATCTTGATACACATCTGCCTATTTTAGGTATTTCACATAAGTGTAATCAAACAATATTTGTCCTTTGTGATTGACTTACTTTAGTCAAGATAATATTTTCAAGGTTCATACATGATAATGTATGTATTAGGACTTCATTTTTCTTTCTAGATGAGTAATATTCAATTTTATGTATATACTACAATTTGTTTATTCATTTTTCTGTTGATAGATGTTGTTGTTGTTGTTGTTGTGTGCCATCGAGTCGGACCCGACCCATAGCGACCCCTCCTTGGGTTTCCGAGGCAGTATCACTACGGAAGTAGATTGCCCCATCTTCCTTCCGGGGAGTGGTTGGTGGGTTTGAACCACCAGCCTTCTGGTTAGCAGTCAAGTGCCTTAGCCACTATGCTACCAGAGCTCCTTGATAGATATTTGGATTCTTTTTATCTTTTAGTTATTGTGAAAAATATTGTAATGAACATTGGTGTACACATGTCTGTTCACATTGTTGCTTTCATATATATCTTGGGCATATAACTAAAAGTGGAATTGCTCAGTAATATGTAACTTTGTTAAATTTTTAGGCACTACCAAACACTGGCTTTACCACTTTACATTCCACCAGCAATAGATAATTGTTTCTATTTTTCCATATCCTTTCCGATGTTGATTATTTTCCTTTTTTTTTTAAATCTTATTCATCCTAATGAGGGTGAAGTAGTATCACATTATGATTTTGATTTTCATTTCCCTAATGGTTAATTATGTTGAGCACCTTTTCATGTTATATATTTTTGGTAGATACCTTCTTTCAAGTTAAGGAAGCTTCCTTTGTGTTCATGCTTTGTGGGAGTTTTAGTCTTGAAAGTATAAAATTTATTAAATAGTTGTTCTGAATCTATGAGCAGAAGAACATGTTTCTGTTGACCAACTCTTCTAGGGGTCAAGTTAATAAAACTACTAGTTATAACCAGAGTGTGGCTCAGGGAGTATACGTAGGAAATAAGCAAAACAAAACAAACAGACAAAACAAACAAACAAACAAAAACAGGATATGGGTGTGATGGGATTCATATTCTAGAATAAGAGGGTGATTTAATTTAAATGGAAATCTCTCTCCAAATCAATCTTCCCCATTTTTGCTTCTCAGACCAGCAGCATTAGCATTAGCATCATCAGCAAGTTTATTAGAAATGTAGAGTCTCAACCCCCACTTTAGAGCTACTAAATCAGAGTCTGCCTTTTACAGATCTCCAGATGCACATTAGAATTGGAGAAGTACTGTTCTAAGCTGACCTTCAAATACCAGTGGCAGATTCATTCATGTAATCTATATTAATCCATTTTTTTTAAAGTACACTAACCTGAATTCCTGAACTCGATCCTTTTTAAAAAGAGAGCTCTCCAGATTTTAAAAAAATATAAAAATCACTTTGTGATTTAGAATTTGTTGCTGTTAGATGTCATCGAGTCAGCTCTGACTCATAGTAACCCTCTGTACAACAGAACAGAACACTGCCCAGTCATGTATCAGCCTCACAATTCTTGCTATACCTGAGCCCATTGTTTGCAGCCACTGTGTCAATCCATCTTCTTGAGGGCCTTCTCCCTTTTCACTGACCCTCCACTTTACCATGCTTGATATCCTTCTCCAGGGAATAGTCCCTCTGACAACATGACCAAAGTAGGTGAGACAAAGTCTGGCCATTCTCTCTTCCAAGGAGCATTCCTGCTGCCCTTCTTTCAGGACAGATTTGTTAGCTTTTCTCACAGTCTATGGTACTTTGAGTATTCTTCACCAGCACCACAACTCAAAAGCATCAATTCTTGTTTGGTCTTCCTTATTCATTGTCTAGCTCTCACATGCATATGAGGCAGCTGAAACACCATGGCTTGCGTTAGGCACACCCTAGTCTTCAAAGAAACATCTTTGCTCTTCAGCACTTTAAAGAGGTCTCTTGAAATAGATTTGCCCAGTGCAATACAATGTATGATTTTTTGACTGCCGCTTCCATTGGTGTTGATTGTAGAACCAAGTAATATGAAACCTTTGACATCTTCAACCTTTTGTCCACTTATCATGATGCTGCTTATCGGTCCAGTTGTGAGGATTTTCGTTTTCTTTATGTTGGGGTGTTGTAATCCATACTGCAGACTGTAGTCTTTAATCTTGTTCAGTAAGTGCTTTAAGTGCTCTTCATTTTCAGCAAGCAAGGTTGTGTTGTTTGCATATCACAGATAGTTAATGATTCTTCCTTCAATCCTGATGCCTGTTCTTCTTCATAGAGAACTTTGAATTCATATTGAATTTACAATTTAGTGTGGTAATATTTAACCGGAGTCCCTGGGTAGCACTCTACTACCAGACAAAAGTTGGCAGTTAGAAATTACCCAGACAAAGCTCACAAAAACAGGCCTGAGGGTTTGCCTCTGAAAAGTCATAGCCTTGAAAACCCTATGCAGAAGTTCTATTCTGCATGGAGCCACCATGAATCTGAGTCTACCCCAAAGCCACTAACAACAACAAAAGCAATACTTAACCTATGATATTGCATTTCTAGAGGTAAATGAAGGAACCTTGGTGGCTCAGTGGTTAAAACATTTTCCTGCTAAATGAAAGGTTGGAGGTTGGAATCTAGCAGTTATTTTGATAAAGTCTGTTTCCATAAAGAGCTTTACTCTATTCTATATGGTCACTGTGGGTTGGAATCGACTCTATGGCAATGGGTCTTGGGTGTTTTGGAGAGGTAAGGAAGAATGATTTATTTGGCACTCTCCAAAGGGAATTGCCCTTTCTGATACTATCCTCTTCCATATTGCTATAATTGTTATTCTTGCTTTAAAAAAATACCTGGAGAATGTGTCCTCTTTTTATATTCTCTGAACCAGTTCATTTAACATTTATTTTTGTTAGAATTTATCTGTAAATTCTTCTTTGTCTTATAATGGTTAGTAGTTTTTAAACTTCTGATAAAATATTACCTTAAATATCGTATGTCTAATTTGAGGTCTTTGGTGGTGCAGTGGTTAAAGCATTTGGCTGCTAACCAAATGGTTGGCAGTTCAAAACCACCAGCCACTCCATAGAAGAAAGATAAAGCAGTGTGCTTCCATAAAGGTTTATAGCCCATAGGGTATTATGAGTCAGAATTGACTCCATGGCAGTGGGTTTTGGTATGTCAAATTTTATTTCCATGTCTTATTTATTTTTTTCTTTTTAATTACATTATATTTTAAAATTTATCAGCAAATGTTCAATTAAAAGAGTCTGCGGAATTTATTACATACTTGTTTGTTTTAATCCTAGTCTACTTTGTACCTTCTCTCTAGATGTATCTCTTTTTCTTAACCTACTGTAGCAAAAGTTAAACAGTTTTGTTGATCTTTTCAGAGAATCACTTCTCAACTTTGCCAATCATCTTAGATTTTTATTTTTTTTATTTCAGTCATGTCTTCTCTTTTTATTATTTCATACATTCATTTTATTTGTTAATACTATCTTTCTTCTTATCTATATTAGTTGGATAATTAGGTCATTAATTTATAATCTTCATTATTTTAAATGCCCTTCTAAATACTGTACTATTTTAGCTGCATCCAACAAATTTCAACATTTAATATTTCACTAACATTTAGTTGTATATATATTTTAAATTTTATTATGATTTCTTATTTATTCCATGAGTTAAAAGTGTTTTTGTTTCCCAAAGTTTATGTGTGTATAGAGATGTACATACACACAATTTATATTATATTCCAACTAAAGAACTTATTAGCAGCATGACCTTGGTCAAATTACTTAATATCTTTGTGCTCAGCTTTCTTATCTGTAAAATAGAGATAAAATTGTCCCTACTTCCTTATTGTGTGATTTAATGAGGAAAGTTCTTAGAGCCATGGTTGGTACACGTTGTTGTTGTTGTTGTGTGCCGTTGAGTTGGACCTGACTCATAGCAACCCCTCCTTGGTTTTCCGAGGTGGTATCACTTTGGAAGTAGATTGCCCAATCTTCCTTCCAAAGAGTGGTCGGTGGGTTTGAACGGCCAGCCTTCTCATTAGCAGTTCCTTAGGCACTATGGTACCAGAGCTCCTATGGTTAGTATATAGCAAAAGCTATTTAAGTTTTAGCTAATTATTGTCATAATTATGGACAGAGTATATGGTGTACATGTACGTACATGTGTATATATGTGTGTACACACACCCATACACACACATATTTGACTTGTGCTCTTATATATTCTTAAAGAGAATATATACTTTCTAAATTATTAAGTACACGTCTCTGGTTAGTGTCCACTTAGGCAAAGCAGCATCTTTGGAAAGCCTGAGAAAAATAAAGAGTAAGGACCTGGAGCTTACTAGCTTACTCTGGAGGCACAAAATTAGCAATAAACTTCAGGGTGGGAGCTGGGCCCTAATAGTTGGCTTGGGGCTGAGATATAGAAACCTAATTATTTTAGAAAAAAATCTAATACCAGAAAGCTGGCATTAAGATCAGCAAGGTATGGAACCAGGGTTGGAGTCACCAGGAAACTGGACCATTCAGCAAAATCTGTACTGGGAAAGGGTTGGGAACTCAATGCTAAGATTTGGTATAGTAGGAATAAAGTAGGAACTTAATCATAATGTAATGTTTAGGATTTCTTGTTCTGTGATCAACAGACTGTATTTCACATTTCACGTCTTTAGTATGACTAGAGGTACCAAAGGCAAGTTACTAGTGTCCTGACCAGATTTATTTTCTGCAACGTAATAATAATATTCACCATATTGATTTATTGTGAACATTTTATAATATAGTACTTAGTCTAATCTCTGACATTTAGTGATAATTAATGAATATTAGCTATTATTGTTATATTAAAATTATTTTAAATATATAATTTTACAATAAGAGTACTTGTAATTGCTAATAATAATAAGGCAAAACTGGGAAATTAGAATTCTGTGCATTCTTACTAACTATGGATGACTTACTCTCAGAGCCGGGGCTGTGACCAAACCAACAGAGAGGAATCACCATGGTGGGTCTAAAGCTGTGTGAAAATGGAATAATTTGCACTTCTATTATGAATGCAATAGTCACTCTACTCTCTTTGTATTGGAAAGTGGGAAATATTCTCCACTCTCCTCCCCACTTGCTCTGGTAGCAACCTCAGATCAATATTAGGTAGAGAGTTGACTAGTCATATTTTAGCTCAAGAGTGGATCTCCTAGTCAAGCTCAGAGCCTGAAAAATACTTAGGGTATATACCTGAAAATATTATAAAAAAATACCTGAGGGGGTGGTGTTCATGTTGCCTCTGATTTAGATCTGATTCATGGTTACCCTATATACAACAGAACAATACGTTGCCTCATCCAGCGCCATCTTTATGATCTTCTGAATGCTTGAGTCTATTGTTGCCTTCCAACTTGCTAGGCTCATCTTCCAGCACTATATCAGACGATATTCTGTTGTGACTCATAGGGTTTTTGCTTCAATACCAGCCCTCTCCACCATCCTTCAAAAGCCAGAAGCAAATGCACACTAGCCTCCCCCTAGCTGCAATTTGGTGAGTTTTAAATTTA
This sequence comes from Orycteropus afer afer, assembly GCF_000298275.1. Classification (NCBI taxonomy): domain Eukaryota; kingdom Metazoa; phylum Chordata; class Mammalia; order Tubulidentata; family Orycteropodidae; genus Orycteropus; species Orycteropus afer. The sequence continues at coordinate 1,931,203 of NW_006921902.1, read as the reverse complement.
TTCTGAATATTGTCTTCTATTTGTATTGTCTGTTGACTCAGCAAATTATATCTTCCCATTCTCATCTGAGAAAAAACTCAGGCACGTCCAAAGAAGCAGGGCAGGAGAGTGGGAGAAAGGGGAGTAAAAGCCAGGAACCCAGACAGAGGAGCAGTCAGCTGCAGGGATCCAGGTGAGGAGAGAGAACTCAGGTATGCCCAAAGCAGCAGGGTGGGAGAATGGGAGAAAGGGGATTAAAAGGCCCAG
>NW_006921902.1:1912443-1914392 GCF_000298275.1 Orycteropus afer afer | reverse complement strand
AAAAATTCAACCAGGAACAGGGAAAAGAAAAAAAATGCTGAAAACTAGAACCTGAGAGGGGAATATTAAGAATAATAGTAAAAAAGGACAAAAGTATTATTAATAGTAGTTGTTTTAAAACAGACAAATACAAGCAAACTAATCACCAGAAGAAAGAACACCCACACAAAAAAAAAAAAAGAGAGGAAAAAACAAATCAGTGGAGGACAGGGCAGCACACCCAGGCTCCAACTGAGCACACAAACTGTGTTGGAGTTCCTGTGGGCCCAGAAGGTAGGTGGGGGTGGGGGATGGCCACACCTCCATTCACCAAGTGGTTGTGGGGTATAAGAGTAACAAGAGGAATGTCATACCTTTTCAGTCTTGCAGGTCCAGAGTATCCTTAGGGTTTCTGGAAAGCAGAACATTTTCTCAAGCCCCAGGAATCTGCGAGAGCACTTTTTCTTCAGATATCCAAAATAGTCAATCTGCTTTTAAACCTTCCAAATGATGGCACCCTCCAGATCAGCAAAAGTCCACAGCTCAGCCTGCCTTTCTCTTCACCTTCTCCATTCATTCCCCAGCCACCAGAGCAGTCCTCTGTGCAGTCCCTGGCTAGCAGGGCTGATTTTTAGGTTAATTCTTAGGTCCTACCACCACTCATGAATCTCCAAACTGTCTGTGCCATCAGGATTGCTCAGGATCGCTGCCAGACTGCAGACCCATGTGTCTCCTTTTCTGGTATTTTCACGCAAATTCTTCTGCTAGTTGGGGTTTAGTCCACTTCTATATCCTTCCCTTCGAGGCTCAGGGGTCCAAAATTATCTTCTGTATCTGTGTTAATTGGTTTCCCTTTTCTTTGTTGAAGAGGGTCTGTGCAGTCTTTCTGCCTAGTACACAATCTTGCCGAAACCGGAATTTGGACTTTCCCCTGTGGATGACAAAGCGCCATATATAGCTCTGGACAAGGAAGTGAATATTGGTTAGTCTGTTTTGTAGGAACTTTACCATAATTTTAGGATAGACTATTAGTTAAAAGAAAATTAAGAATCTTGTGAGTCTGCATAATTTTATTGAGAACTCAGTATAGTGCTTTGTACATGATGTATTGTCTATTGTTGCACAACAAATTATCCCAACATTTAGTAGCTTAAAAAAACTAAAATTTATTATCTCACCATAGCTAAAGGTCAGGAATCTGGGCATAACTTAGCTGGCTTTTCTGGCTCTGGAGCTCTCATAAGGCTGAAATCCAGGCAGTGGTATAGTCATCCTAAGGCTCAACTGGGCAGGTGGATCCACAACCAACCACACTCTCATTGTTGTTGGCAGGATTCAATTCCTCCTGGGATGTTCCTCTGTGGGCTCCAATTCTTTGCAGGCTGTTGGCCAGAGGCTGCTCTCAGTTGCTTGCCACATGGGCTTCTCGTATGGCACTCCCCAACATGGTGACCTACTGCATTAAGAGAGTAATCAAGAGAACGAGAGAGACTGAGCAATATGGAAGTCACATCCTCACACATGTTGTATTGTATTTCTTAAAAGCAAGTCACTAGATCCATCCAACACAAATAGGAGGGCATTGCATACATTGTGAATGCTGGGAGGTGAGGATCTTTGAAGGCTGGCTTCCACATATGGGGATGTCCATTGTTGTTGTTGTTGTTAAGTGCCATCGAGTCATTTCCGACTCATAGCCACCCCATGCACAGCAGAACGAAACACTGCCTGATCCCGCACCAGCCCCACAATCCCTGCTTTACTTGAGCCCATCATCATAGCCACTGTGTCAATCCATCTTGTTGAAGGCCTCCCCCTCTTTCGTCAACTCTCCACCCTACCAAGCATGACATCCTTCTCCAGGGAATGGTCCCTTCTTATAATATGACCAAAATAGGTGAGACGAAGTCTGGCCATTCTTGCTTCCAAGGAGCATTCTGGCTGCACTTCCTCCAGGACAGATTTGTTAG
>NW_006921902.1:1901402-1911878 GCF_000298275.1 Orycteropus afer afer | reverse complement strand
GAATAAATGATGTCCATTATATAACAGTAAAATGTTTATTAAATGAACAAACCACTTTGTCCTCTATTCTTTATTTTCCTTTTTTGCAATTGTGTTCTCTATCATATAGATTTGTTCTACCATTGAATGGTATTTTGTTAAAGGGATCTAGGTTTCAGGTATAAAGATAGTATGAAATTACAAGATTTCTTTATGTGTATATTTTTTCTATATATAGTCCTAAATTTATTATTCTTTTCTTTTGGATTTCAGCTAAAAACTTCAACAGCTGTAGATGAAGATATGGAACTCCTAAGTAGTAATAACTCTGAAGTTGTCATTTAGTCAATTCCAGCTCCTGACTCATAGTCACCCTATTTGTGTCAGAGTAGAACTATGCCACATAGTGTTTTTAATGGCTGATTCTTTGGAAGTAGATCACAGGCATTTCTACTGATACAGCGCTGGGTGGACTTGAACATCCCACATGTCCATTAATAGTCAAATACATTAACCAGATGCATAACCAGAACTGCCCCCCCCTTATTTAATGAAGTAAGTGATCCTTTTCCTTCTTGTCTAATGAGGTTAATCTTTTGCCACATTAATCTTTTGCCATTTAGAATTATTTCTATGTACATGTAAGTCTCTTTCCTGAGGATGTGATAATATCAGTAGTAGAATAGATAGCCTTTGGGAGCTCCAGTGGCATAGTGCCTAAGGCATTTAACTGTTAACCAGAAGGCTGGCAGTTCAAACCCACCGGTCACTCCTCAGAAGGAAGGTTGGGGAATCTACTTCTGTTGTGACACTGCCTCAGAAACACAAGGAGGGGTCGCTATGAGTCGGGTCCAACACGATGGCAATGTGTTTGCTTTGGTTTAGTATAGATAGCTTTTAGCTGCCTACAAGACTATGAAGGAGGTCACAATGAATGTTATTACAGACAATACACATATTCCATGAAACAGTCATACTTTATATTAGCCTCCTCTTCGATGCTTCTTAAAGAGAATCACTTCCCTCTGAACTTTTATAGTATCATTATTGACAATGCTCATTTAAAAATTACTACTAATAACCATCATTTAGATAGTCTTTCCATTTTAAAAGAGCCTTCCCATCTATCATCATGCTTGTTCTCATTCTAGCCCTGTAATGAAGGCATCAGAGAAGTCCCAAATCACACATCTAGGAAGTATCAGAGCTAGGACTTGGATCCAAATCTGTGTTTTGTCTCTGAAATCTTCATTACAACATAGGGCGTTGTGGAGGTCCAACACTTTGTTTCATTGTTTCATTTTGTTTATATATTAAGAAGCATTATTTGAGCTACTACCTTATATTTTGTTTCAATGTTTCCCGTAAAGGTTGCATTAAATAATTTCTTGCCAAGTAGCTGACGACTTGTATGCAAATTATTTTGCTGTTTAGAAAACTTGTTTTTCAATCTGTAAAATAAATTTATAATCATTACTCCTAAAATGAGGCTAAATAAACTCATTATAGTTAAATATATAAACTTAGATGTTTTGTTTTAATAAAGACATGTTTTAAGAATAGTTTAGAAATAGAAAATGAAAAGTGTAGAGGGAAATGGAGACACAAATCCTGTTATCTGATAAGGTTATAATTTAGGGCAATTGTTCTTAATGTTTTGGAACAAGTAGCTTTTAAGAATTTATAAGGAGCTCTGGTGGCATAGTGGCTAAGGCATTTGACTACTAACCAGAAGGCTGGTGGCTCAAACCCACCAGCCACTCCTCAGAAGGAAGGTTAGGAAATCTACTTCCATAGTGATATTGCCTCTGAAATCCAAGGAAGGGTTGCTGAGTCAGACTCTCTATGAGTTGGGTCTAACTCAATGGCAGTGAGTTTGGTTTGGGTTTTTGGTGGTGTAGTGCCTAATGCATTTGACTGCTAACCAGAAGGTTGGTGGTTTAAACCCACCAGCCACTCCATGGAAAGAAGACTGGGCAATCTACTTCCATAAAGATTTATTGTCTTGGAAACCCAAAGGGGGTCTCTATGAGTTGGAACTGACTTGATGGCAATAGGATTTTTTTTCTTCCCCTAAAAATTCTCCAAAGACAAAGAAAGACTGCTCAGAACTTCAGAGGCACTTATCCTTTAAATAAAACTCATTTTTGAGTAAGAATTAAGATAAGCTAGAGGCACATGATCTGCAATCAGGATCCTAAGTGTAGGTTACATTGACTATTAACAGTAGGCTTATGCCCAGGATTAGTTTAAATGGCTTCCTAATATTAGTATAAATATAAACACTGGAAATCATTCCATTGACAAGTAAAATTAACTTTCCTATTCACATTCGCAGCTTTGGGTATTTGGATTAGCAATCAAACTGTTTGAAATTAAGGATTGCCCTACAATTAATAATGGGAAATAAATATTCACTTAATTCATTCATTGAGTTCAATTTTGCATCACAACAGCTATTATAGGACATTAGCCCACTGAGACCACAAGAGAAGTAAAGCTAGCACTTTTTCATTGCCTTTTGCACATCAGTTGCCTCTGAGGGTATTAACTCAAACTGTACACTAGAAAGTAAGAGTTTCTCCTTGTAGATGCAGACCTCCCTAGAGTATTCATTACTACTAGACGGACATCAGTATTGGGGTGTAGGTTTTCTTTCCTGGTCACGAAATTTGCCTTGTCTTTCCAAGTAGGAGGTCAGTTCCATTCATTCCCTTAAATAAAATCAAGAAACAAACAAGAAAGGGATTAACTGAAATTCCTGTGGGTAGGTAGTGGCTGCTGAGGAACAAAGTCTAATGAGCTGAGCAGCAGCAATCAATGTTCAAACAGAGGTGGCAGACAAGGTCAGCAGGTCAGGCAGTGGCATCTGATTTGGCTGGGATCATTTTATCGATAAATGACCTGGCAGGAAATTACTATAAACAAACTTCACCAACTTTAATTCAAGGTGTGTGCTGAGGATAAACAGTGACCCACAAAATTTGTTGATTAAAAAAATAGAAAGCAGTTTATTTTTCAGACTTCTTTCAGCAGAGGTATCATCTGTGCTGTGTTGTCTGTGCAGAGATGTCTTTTTGCCCACCAGCTTTATCTCCCAAATTTTCAGAATGTCATCACCACCACTGCTGTCTTGTTACCATGAATGGCTGAGCATGTGCTCTCTCTCCTACATGTCCAAACCAAAGTTGAGGTGTTACTTGCTTTAATCCATGGGCAACCAAATTTTGTCATGGTCAGTTGGTTTCTTTGCAAGTCTAAAAGAGAACATTTTGAGTTCAGACTGCATATAATTACTGGTGTTAAATGGATCTTAGTAAATTATTAAGAGAAAGAAGAAAATATAGTAAAGATCTCAGTGTTCAATCATAGATATAGAGAATATTAGGCAAGATGGGAAGTTTAGAGTATACATAGTCAAGGATTAAATGAGTCCCTGCATTACATTTCAGTACTCTTTCTATGAAAAATTACTTTTTTTTTCCAACATTTCCATTCAACATGATTTTTATCCTTTGGTAAGTAAAAGAATGGCATTCCTCTTCAAATTCAGGAGAGAACCTATGAGAACCTCTAGGACTTCTTATGCCTCAGTGTTTTCTTGCTGAGTTAATGCCACACGTACATAAAATAAAACCTCTTTTCAAAATCTAGTTGATATATAACACCTGCTATGCTCAGCTAAGAACATTTTTCATTCATCTGGAGCCTGCTGGGGTTGGCTCAAATGAAGTTTGTCTTCTTCTGTGATGCCTTCTTTGTTGTGTGAAGAGATCATTCCCTTTGTGTGCCACCTATCTTTATACTCTCTCTAGTACAGCATCTTTAAGGACATAGTATAATTGTTTACCCACCAGGCTGTGAACTGCATGAGGGCAGGAAACATGCTTTTTTTCTTTTTCCTCACTACCAGTACAAAACAGCCATAAATTAATAATTAAAAATCATTCTGTCAAATAATAGACCTAAAGAAGGACCATATTGTTACTGAAAAATTTAGTAAACTAAAAGGAAAAAAAAAAAAAAGAGGTAGAGATAAAGAAGGAAAAAGAAGTAATAAGGAAAAATAATAATGTTATTTTGGTAAGCTCTGAGGAAGGTTTAGGTCACTTTCATTTCATCTCCTAAATCGATTTGTCTGTCTGGAGCCAGGGCCTGGGATGCTCACCATGGTGCGGATGAGCTGGCGTTATTACCAGTTGCTGGACTTGCTGATAGAATTGTCCTTGATGTTCTGGAATAGAGAGAACAGCAGCAGCTGACAGAGAGGGAGTTTGAGGAGGCTCCTGCAGGGACAGAGTGTTATAACCTGCTGCGGCAGCTCCCCATGGAGCAGAAGATATGTGCAAATGGCAGTCAGTGTGTGCTTTGAAGCTCCAGCCCTGGGAACTTCAAACAAGGAGAGGACAGACAGATGATCTATAGGAAATTAATATCTAACAGGTCCAAAAATCACTTTCTGTGTCACCTTAATCTCCTGTCTGCTCAATCACAGTATTTACCTACTGAACATTTTATACAAAAAGGCTCCTACACCCTTAATTTTTCTAAAACAGAAAACCTTATATTTCAGTAACAACCATTCATTTTAACAACTTCTCACCCCCCACCGCCCCCGTCCTTCACTTTGAACTGCTCCTTTCTCTAGGTTTTGGAAGGTCCCCTAGGGAGGCATAGGAATGAATGAGGTTGGAGTAAAAAGCTGGGCTGACAGATTTCTCACCCTGTCACACTGCCCAGGTGGCTCAGCAGTCATCCCAAAAATGCTCATAAAATCATATTGAGAGAAAGTGCTTGCTGAGCTGGGATCAAATCTACTGCCCCCTATCTGGATATAAACCCATAGGTCTTAGGAACTTTTGATTTTATTTAATTGCAAAAATATACAAGCTCACCTCAAGTATATCTGGGAAAGGAATATGATTTGCATCCATCCATCCATCAACAATCTATCATCCTTTTCTCCCTCCCTCCCTGAATCCAGCCATTCTTTTATTTGTACATTCAGACAGGCAGTCCATCTACAAATATTTGTGCAACACCTACTCTCTGCCCAAAACTATGCTAGATGGTGGCAATAGGGAGAAAAGACTGTGTGACTCTGCCCTCAAGAAACACATATTCTTCTAAGAAGAAACCCATAAGTAAACTGATTTTGTTGTTGTTGTTGTTTTGTTTTTTTATGCCACCACCTTCTTTCTTACCTTGGACACACATAGATTAATCTTCTCCTTTACGGCCTCTCAACAGTGTTATCTTTTGGTGTCATCTAGGATAATCAACTCATCCCACTTTGTTCACTTTTAGCACTGCAAGTGCATTTTGGTCTCAGGCCAACCAAGATGGTTAGTAACCATATTGCCACCGTCTCAGAATCTTAAAGTAGCTCTTAGGCATTCTCAGCCCCTCTCCTCAACCCTTTATCTATCCCATCCATCCAGGAGGTTTCAACATCACCAGAGACTTGTCAGAAATTCAGATTATTGGGTTCTATTCCTTCAGAAACTCTAGAGATGGGACCCAGCAATCTGTTTTAACAAACCCTCCAGACGATTCTCATGCATATGAAAACAGAAGAAGTGCTATTTAAACTAGTTATGACTTCTGAGCCATTAGCCATTTTCTTTGTTAAGAGGTTCGACCTATTTGGTGAATTGACTAGCTGATGTGATAAGGTAAACATAATCAGCATATTAATGGAAATAGTATATTCATTTAACTAGTAGTAAATAATATGGGAATGCATACATAAATATATAAAATTTGGTTGTATGGGCAAGTACTTAGGCAAGAACAGCAGGCCAAGAAACTCCACCTACCAGCCTAGGACTGTCCCACCTTAGAAGGGCAATATGCAGGAGAGACCAAAGTAGTACTAAGCCCTGATGAGCTACCTGAGAAAATTTCCCACTCTAGATTTCAATTTTACAGAGTTCCACAGTGATTTTGTACAAAATCTCCATGGTATAGCCGAGGAAATATTCAGAGGATTGTTGATTCCAAGAACCAAGCTAAACATCAGGGGACATGGGATACGTGTCAGCTTTTGAGTGTAAATAAGTTATTTAACTATTCTGTTCTTTAATTTTTTCATCCATTGATATGGATAATAACTTGTTGTCTTCAAATATATTCTAAGGTAGTTTTTTTTTTGATAATTAAATAATCACAAACTGTTGTTTCTTCCTGAATGATTTATGTTATTAGCAGTTTCCTGGGATGCGAGGAGGGAGAGGGAAAAGAAATCATTCTCTGGGAAGTTTTGAGTTTATGCATATTCAAAAAAACCAACCAAACTCACTGCCATCAAGTTGGATCCGACTCATAGTGACTCCTCCTTGGGTTTCCGAGGTGGTATCACTATGGAAATAGATTGTTCAACCTTCCTTCCAAGGAGTGGTTTAGTGGGTTTGAACCACCAGACTTCTGGTTAGCAGTCAAATACCATAGGCACTGCACCACCATATTGTTGTTGTTGTTAAGTGCCGCCGAGTCAGTCCCGACTCATAGTGACCCCTCCTTGGGTTTCCGAGGCAATATCACTACGGAAGTAGATTGCTCGACCTTCCTTTTGAGGAGTGGCTGATGGGTTTGAACCGCCAGCCTTCTGGTTAGCAGTCAAGTACCTTAGGCACTATGGCATAGATTAAGGGTAATGACTACACAACTTGATAGGTGTAATAACTGACGTCACTAAATTATACACCAGAAAAATAGCAAATGTTATGTAATATATAATTTTTAAATAATAACAGCAAAAAAAAAAAGGAGAGAGAAAGAGAGAGAGTGCAGTGAAAAAACTACTTTGGTACAACCAAATATCTGAATGTATTTGTTCTATTAGTTTGAAGGCTTAGGGTCATAGCTACACGAGATTGTCCAACAAATTAGCCTAACACTATTTTGAGTTTCTGTTCTGTCCTTTAGTCCAATGAGCAGTATCTGGGATCTAAAAAGCATGTGAACAACCATCCCAGATACAACAATTGATCTCTATTCACCTAGAACAGCAGCAAAAGAAGAAAAGCCAGTAACAGAAAGAACCATACTTCAAGTCTGGTTGTCTCCATGAACTACTGCCTCCTGTCAGGAAACCAGAAGAAATGGATGGTACTTGACTACCATTACTGATTATTTTGATCAATAATTCAATAGATGAGCCTCGATCAAAGAGGAAATACGTGGGAGAGAATTTCAAACTTCTTATGGAATTCAGATTTACTGGACCCATTGAGACTGGAGGAAGCCCCAAATCTGTTGCCCTGAGAAAATTTTTGAAACATGAACCAAAATTACTCCCTGAAGTCATCTTAAAACTAAACAACAGTTTAGCTAATTTAGTAAAAAAAAAAAAAAAAAAAACATTGCATTCTTTTAAAGAATTATCTGTGTCAGACCAAATGTCAACAGTAACTCTAAAGATGAGTAGTTTATGGAGCAATGAATCTAAGTCAGTGGTGGCGAATTAATATGGGGAGAGACAGAGAAAATGATGGCACAATATGAAGAATGTAATCAGTGTCATTGAACTATACATGTAGAATTTGTTGAATGGCTATACATGTATATTTTCACCAAAAATGAACTAAATATTAAAAAGGAAAGATTTCTGTTGATCATAAGTGTCAAAAAACCCATTGCCCTCCAGTCGGATCTGACTCATAGCGACCCCTCCTTGGGTTTCCGAAGTAGTATCATTATGGAAGTAGATTGCCCAACCTTCTTTCCGAGGAGTGGCTGGTGGGTTTGAACCGCTAGCTTTCTGGTCAGCAGTCAAATGCCTCAGGCACTATGTCCCAGAGTATGATGTGATTGTTCTGGGAAGGAGATTGAGAATTTTAGATGGTTTTGTAGGGGAAGGCTTTTGGGAATGGTGGTGTTAAAGTTGAAATGTGAAGGAAGAGAGAAAGCTAGGACTGAAAAAAATAGAAGAGACTGTATTCTAGACTGAGGAAAATTAAGTGCTCAGGTGTTGACATTTGCATGGGCTTGAGATATTGAGAAATAGACAGGGGCCAATGTACGTGCATGCCAGGAGATGGGAAGACTGGAGAGGAGAGGTCAGGAAGAAAAATATGGAAAGGTCAGTCATGGCAAAGAGACTGAATTTTTTAAAAAGAGAATGGGAACAACTTAGAGGTTTGTGAGAATGGTGAACACTTAATTCTTTGTCCAAATTGGGACACTTTTGAAAGTGAAAGGGATGCTATAAAAAATCACACCTGGACTATGGGCATAAACAAAGTTGTACACTAAATTAGGGCATACATTCTTCCCCATTTCAAGCAACATAATGATATGATTTCTGTTTTTTAAAAAATTGTTCCAGATGCTGTGTAGAGAATGCACAGGAAGAAAACAAAAGTGCAGATGTGATAAGTGTAAACCATTTGATGCATATGGTAAGGGAGGATGGGCAAAGAATGATGTTGTCTTTGTCCTGTGCTGGTAGGAATTGTATGTCATGTTTCTGCAAGAGACTAAGCCAGTCACAGTGCTGGGAAGGAACACCAATTATTTGACAATTCTAGAACATTGGAAACAGGAAGCCCCTTTACTGCTTAGAAATGATAAATTTAGAACAATTAAAATCAAGTGCTTCTTCACCCAGCAGGTAGTACACATAGGAAACTTTTTTTTTTTTTTTTTTTTTTTGTGATTTGGGTGAAAGTTTACAGAGCAAATTCACTTTCCATACAGCAGTTCACATAAATTTGCCTCATGACATTGACTATAATTTACCACAATGCAACAGTTCCCCTCCCACTTCCTCCTGATAGTTACCTCTTCCCTGTGTCCATCCCTCATGCACTCCTGCCTCCTGAGCTGTCTCCCTGTACATAAAGAGACCTTCTTTCTCCCATGATTGCTCTATCCAAGGAGTGTATCTATCTTGGGTAAATATTCAACATATATGCCTCTCTTTTGTTTGGCTGGAAGCCACACAGGTGGGTTCAGTTCCAGATCTGAAGGGCAGCTAAGGGCAATAGTCTCAGTCGTTCCAACAGGCTCTATCAGAGCAGCAAACCTGGTTCCCGCCCCCCTCCCTTTTTTTTTCCAAATGATTTTGAGTTTTGTTCCAATTGTTCTCCTTCTCTATCCAGGATCTCCTACATAGATCCCCTTCCAAGTGGTTGACAGTGGTAGCTGGGCACCATCTAGTTTTTCTTGTCTCATAGTCATATAGGCTGAGGATCGCATGGTGTACCAGCTGCTTGGACTAACTGTTTCCATGAATCCTTGGTTTTCTTTATTCTTCTTTGCTCTGCATGGGGAGAAACCCATCATTGCCTCTAGATGGCTACTTGCAAGCTTTTAAAATCCCAGTTGCTATTTGACAAAGTAGGAGGTGGAACAATGTTTTCTGTAGTATGTTATGCCAATTGAGCTTGATGTCCCCTATGACTATGGCCCCGAGCCCATAGGTTCACTTACTCACTACCTCTGGGTTGCTGGCTGTGGCCAAGAAGTGACTACAACCTTGTCCCTTGTCAGCTCTAGTATACACCTGGAAATTCTTACAGAACATACAGATATACATGAAGAACCATTGTCTACCAAACCTACACATGGTCTTGGGTACACTACCCCTTCCATGTTGTTGTTGTTATGTGCTGTTGAGTCAGACCCAACTCATAGCGACCCCTCCTTGGGTTTCTGAGGCAATATCATTATGGAAGTAGATTGCCTCATCTTCCTTCCAAGGAGTGGCTGGTGGGTTTGAACCACCAGTCTTCTGGTTAGCAATCAAGTACCTTGGGCACTATGCTACCAGAGCTCCCCCCCTCCCTGCATTGACATACCTAATAGTTCAGCCTGTCCACTCCTCTATCCACCCATATTTGCCTTCACTGACAAGGCAGTACTGTATGTGCAAAAGTGTTCATCTATGTTGTCTGTACATCCCATGTACCTCTCTGTCTTCCTCTTCTTCAATGGCATCATGTTGATCACTCACATTTGGTACATTGCCTCTCTCTTCACCCAAATAAATACTTATCTCTACCTATCTGACAGTGTTCCCTCCCCTCCCCTCCCATCCCTGGTAACCAACAGAGAAAATTTCCTTCCATATATAAACCTTTCCTTGACTTTTTACAATAATGGACTAATACAATATTTGTCCTGTGATTGACTTGTTTTACTCCAAGTTCGTCCATGTTATGTGGTGTTTTGCAGATTCTAGGTTATTCTTTAGGGTTGCATAGTATTTCATTATGTGTATGAACCATAGTTTGGTTATCCATTCCTCAGTTGATAGACACCTAGGTTGTTTCCACCTTTTGGCTATTGTAAATAGTGCTGCGATGAACATGGGTGTGCATATGTCTGTTCTTGTCCTGGCTGTCACTTCTTTAGGATATATGCCTAGTAATGGAATGGCTGGGTCAAATGGTGTTTCTAATTCCAACCTTTAAAGGAATCACCATACTGCTTTCCACAGTGGTTGTACCATTTTACAGTCCCACCAGCAGTGTATGAGAGTCCCAATCTCTC
>NW_006921902.1:1899393-1900994 GCF_000298275.1 Orycteropus afer afer | reverse complement strand
ATTTTGGGTTATGCTTGATAGTCTATTTATGCCATATATTAGGGCCCCTAAATTTGCCCCCAGTTTTTCCTTGAGGAACTCTATAGTTTTGGGTTTCACATTTAAGTCTTTGATCCATCTGGAGTCCTTTTTTGTGTATGGGGTTAGGTACAAATCTTGTTTCATTTTTCTGCAAATGGATCTCCAGTTTTGCCAGCACTATTTACTAAACAAACAATCTCTTCTCCATTTAATGGATTTTGGCCTTTTGTGAAAGATCAGCTGACCATAGGCTGTTGCATATATTTCTGGCTTCTCAATTCTATTCCATTGGTCTATGGATCTGTCATTGTACCAATACCAGGCAGTTTTGACTACTGTGGCTGTGTAGTAGGTTTTGAGATACGGCAGTGTGAGACCTCCTATTTTGTTCTTCTTCAATAGTGCTTTGCTTATCCAAGGTCTCTTTCTTTTCTATATAAAGTTAGCGATTGGTTTTTCCATATCCTTAAAGTATGTTCATGGGATCTGGATTGGGATTGCATTGAATGTATAGATCGCTTTGTGTAGAATTGACATTTTCACAATGCTCAATATTCCTATCCACGAGCATGGGATGTTCTTCCATTTATGTAGATCTCTTACAGTTTCTTGAAGTAGTTTTTTATAGGTTTTTTGTTTGCTTGTTTGTTTGTTTGTTTTGTACAGGTCTTTTGTGTCCCTGGTAAGATTTATTCCCAAGTATTTTATTTTTTTAGTAGCTATTGTAAATGGTATTGGTTTCTTTTTCAGCAATCTCTTTGCTGGTGTGTTGTTGTTGTTGTTATGTGCTGTCGAGTTGGACCCAACTCATAGCAACCCTTCCTTGAGTTTCTGAGGCAGTATCACTATGGGAGTAGATTGGCCTATCTTCCTTCCAAGGGGTGGCTGGTGGGTTTGAACTGCTAGCCTTCTGGTCAGCAGTCAAGTGCTTTAGGCACTATGTTACCAGAGCTTCAACTGATTTTTGGATGTTGATCTTGTATCCCCCCACAATACTAAATCTATTAATTAGTTCCAGTAGATTTTTCACTGAATCTCTTGGGTTGTCTATGTATCAGATCATATCATCAGCAAATAGGGATAGTTTGACTTCTTCCTTACAGATTTGTATGTATTTGATTTCCCTTTCTTGTTTTGTTGCCCTGTCTAGGACTTCCAGTACAATGTTGAATAGAAATGGTGATAAAGGACATCCTTTCCTGGTTCCTGTTCACAAGAGGAATGGTTTCAGTCTCTCTCCATTGAGAATAATGTTGGTGTTGGTTTGGCACAGATGCCCTTTGTTATGTTGAGGAATGCACCTTCTATTCCTATTTTGCTGAGAGTTTTGATCAGCAATTGATGTTGGATTTTATAAAATGTTTTTTCTGCATCAATGGATATGATCATGTGGTTCTTTTTCTTTTTTTTTTAAATTATGTGGTGGATAACATTGATAGTTTTTCTAATGTTGAACCATCCATGCATACCTGATATGAATCCAACTAGGTCATAATGAATAATTTTCTTGATATGTTGTTAGAGTCTATTGCCTAGGATTTTGTTGAAGATTTTTGCATCTATATTCATGAATGATATTG
>NW_006921902.1:1879680-1896278 GCF_000298275.1 Orycteropus afer afer | reverse complement strand
ATTGTGACATTGTTGTATTTAGATCTCTGTTAACTGTTTGTGAAGAGGAGTTAAGGGTGAGTCAGGCTCTTCTTGGTGGTTGTTTATCATTGGCCCATTGGTGGAAAAGGAAGTGGTGGCTCTCACTCAGTAAGTGAAGCTGCAGGAGATATGGGTGTAGTTGTGTCATATGGGCACTATTACTGTCTTCCAGTTAGACAAAAATAACAATTGAATAACCATCAGAAAAGTAAAAGCAAATGGACAAAATACACACCATGTAACCACACAGGGACAATAACAAAAAAAGAAAAGAGGAAAAACAAAACACCACAATATCTAGGGAGAAGGCAAAAAGAGAGAAATGGTAGAGTAGGAGAATATTGAAGGAAAAAAAATGGGAAAAATGCAAAAAGAAAAACAAGGAATGGGGTTAACCATGAGAAAGAAAGAAAAAAAAAAAAAATGGAACCAGGAACAGAGATAAGAGAAAAATCTGAAAACTAGAACTTGGGAAGGGAAGAATAATGAATAATAACGAATAATAATAAAAAGGGCACTAATAATAATAATAAGAAGAATTTCAAAACAGACAAAAACTATCAAACTAAAAAAAAAAAATAAGAAAAAAAATTGGGACAAGGCAGGGCACCCAGGCTCTGTTCATGCATACAGACTAGGATGGAATTCCTGCCGGCCCAGAAGTGGGTGGGAGTGAGGGGTGGCCACACTTCCATTAACCAAGTGGGTGTGGACTATAAGAGAAATAAGGAGAATGCCTCACCTTTCCAGTCATCCGAGTCCCGAATGTCCTTGAGGTTCCCGGCAAGTGGAGCCTGTTATTAAGTCCCTGGAATCTGGGAGAACGCTGTCACTTTAAATATCCAAAATGGTCAAACTGCTTGTTAACATTCCAAATGGCTGAGCCCTCCAGATAGGCAAAAGTCCACAACTCAGCCCACCTTCCCCTTCACTGCTTCCCCTTTTATTCACCAGTCCCCAGAGCTGTCCCCCATTCAGTCCCTGGCTAGCAGAGCTGACTTTTAGGTTGATTCTTAGGTCCCAACATCACTTGGTGATATCCAAGCTGTCTGTGCTGTCAGGATTGCTGCCAGTCCCCAGCTCTGTATATCTCCTTTTTTGGTGTTTTCAGGCAAATTTTTCTATTAGTTGAAGTTTAGTCCTCTTCTATATCCTTCCCTTCAAAGCTCAGAGGTCTAGGATTATCTTCTGTATCTGTGTTAATTGGTTCCCCTCTTCTTTGTTGAAGAGGGTCTGTGCAGTCTTTCTGACTATTCCACCATCTTACTGGAGCCCACTGTAAGCATAGGAAATGTGTTACTCCCAGATTTGGTGCTGGCTAACAATCCTGCTAAAATAAAAGATGTTTACCTGTGTTTTATTGATTATGCAAAGGCATTTCACTCTGTGGATCACAACAAATTATGAGTAACACTGCAAAGAATGGGAATTCCAGAACAATTAATTGTGCTCATGAAGAACCTGTATATAGACCAAGAGGTTTAAAAAAAAAAAAAAAAAGTGAGTGACTTCCTTGAGGTCATCTCAAAATCAAATAAAATTTAGCTTACCTAGTAAAAAGGTCAGCAGCTCTGGTAGCATTGTGCCTAAAGCACTTAATGCTAACCAGAAGGCTGGTGGTTCAAACCCACCAGCCACTCCTTGGAAGGAAGGTTGGGGAATCTACTATAGTGATACCACCTTGAAAACCCAAGGAGTGGTCACTATAAGTCAGGTCTGATTCAAAGGTACATAGCAACAACAACAGTAAAAAGGTCTGGCTTGAACATTATGCTCTTCTAAGAACAATCTATATGGGATCAAAATGACAATAACAACTCAAAGATTAGATAAGAACCTTAGGGACAATAGCAGTGAGTTTATGGTAATGAGGGAGAAACTACTCAGAAAAAGAGGGCGGAAATGGTTGCAGAATTCGATGGATGTAATCAATGTCATTAAATTGTACATGGAAAAACTGTTGAGGTGTATGTTTTGCTGTTTATATTCTCCACAATAAAATTTAGGGAAGAAAAAAAAAATATTGAGGACTCTTTTCTCCATTCTCTCACTAAAAGAAAAAGAAAAGAAAGAAAAAAAAGTAAACAGAGTGAGTTCCTAAAGATAACCAGGTTATTTCATAATACTTTGATATTAGTTTAAAGGACACCAACCATAGTCTCCTATACCAACTTCAAAGCCAGTTGAGGTCTGAAAATCCTTTGTATGAATGTAACTGTTGTTGTTAGGTGCCTTCAAGTGGACTCAGACTCATATCAATCTTATATATAACAGAATGAAACACTGCCCTTTCATGCACCATCCTCACAATCCTTGCTATACTTGAGCCTATTGTTGTAGCCATTGTGTCAGTCCATCTTGTTGAGGGTCTTCCCCTTTTCTGCTGACTTTCCACTTAACCAAGCATGATATACTTCTCCAGAGAATGGTCCCTTCTGATCACATGACAAAGATAGGTCGAACTAAGTCTGGCCATTCCCGCTTCCAAGGAGGATTCCGGCTGCACTTCCAGGACAGATTTGATTATTTTGCTGGAAAAACATGGTATTTTCAGTATTCTTCACCAACACCATAATTCAAAGCCATCAACTCTGCTTTGGTCTTCCTCATTCATTGTCCAGATTTCACATGCATATGAGGTAATTGAAAATACTGTCTTGGGTTAGGCGCACATTAGTCTTCAAAGTGATATCTTGGCTCTTCAACACTTTAAAGAGTTCTTTCACAGCAGATTTGACCAGTGCAATACGACGTCTGATTTCTTGACTGCTGCTTCCTTGGGAGTGAATTGTAGATACAAGTAAGATGAAATCCCTGACAACTTCAATCTTTTCTTCATTTATCATGTTGTTGCTTATTGGTCCAGTTCTAAGGACTTTTGTTTTCTTTATCTTAAAGTGTAATCCATATTGAAGGCTGTACTTTTTGATCTTCATCAGTAGATGCTTCAAGTGATCTTCATTTTCAGCAAGTTGTGTCATTTGCATATCTCAGATTGTTCATGAGTCTTCCACCAGTCCTGACCTTGTATTCTTCTTCATACAGTCTAACTTCTCTGATTATTTTCTCAGCATACAGATTGAATCGGTATGGTGAAAGGATATAACCCTGACACACACCCTTCCTGATTTTAAACTGTGCAGTATCCCCTTGTTATTTTCAAACAACAACCTCTTGGTCTATATACAGGTTCTTCATGAGCACAATTAATTGTTCTGGAATTCCCATTCTTTGCAATGGTACTCATAATTTTTTGTAATCCACAGAGTGAAATGCCTTTGCATAATCAATAAAACACAGGTAAACATCTTTTTGGTAACTTTGGTTGGCACTTTTTTTATAATAAATTCCACTCTGCCTACCAAGAAGCTCAGCTCCTCCTCATCCTAACAAACAACACACACACCCCCACCCCGTAGATAAAATAAAAACCAAACATCTTTTTGACACTGTTATTGTATTTTTGTTGCTGTTGTTATGGGCCATCAACACAATCTGACTCAGAGAATCTAGGTATGATACCATGAAACATTGTCCAGTCATGAACCATCCTCAAAAACTTGCTGTACTTGAGTCCATCATTGCAGCCAGTGTGTTAGTCCATCTCACTGGAGATCTTCCTGTTTTTTTGCTGACCTTCTACATTACCACACATGATTTTCTTCTCCAGGTACTGATCACTAATAATAACATGTCCAAAGTATGTAAGATGAAATCTCACCATCCTTGCTCCGAAGGAACATTCTGGCTGTACTTTTTCCAAGACAGATTTGTTCATTTTTCTGGCAGTTCATGGTATATTCAATATTCTTCACCAACATGACAATTCAAATACATCAGTTCTTTTTTGGTCTTCCTTATTCATTGTTCAGCTTTTGTACACATACGAGACAATTGAAAATTCCATGACTTGGGTGAAGTGCACCTTAATCTTCAAAGTGCTTTCTAACACTAAAGATTTTGCCCAATGCAATATATCATTTGATTTCTTAACTGCTTGAAACCATTGAAAATGTCAGTCTTTTTTCCACTTATTATGATGTTGCTTATTGGTACAGTTGTGAATATTTCTGTTTTATGTTGAGGTATAATCCATACTGAAGGCTGTGGTCTTTTTATTTATTTATATTATGATTTGAGTGAAAGTTTACAGAGCAAATTCATTTTCTGTATAGCAGTTCATGCACATTTTGTTTCATGACATTGTTTGCAATTCCCCACAATGTAACAGTTCTCTTCCCACTCCCTCCCTGTAGTTAGTTACTTTTTCCCTGTGTCCTTTTTTCCTATGCATTCCTGCTCCCTGAGCTATGTCCCTGTGCAAAGACTAGCTTTCTGTTCTCACATGATTGATTGCTTTAAGGAGCGTATCTAGCTGATATAGTATTCACCCTATATTCCACCAGTCACTCCTCAGAAGGAAGGTTGGGCAATCTACTTCTGTAGTGATACCACATCTGAAACCCAAGGTGAGGTCACTATAAGTCGGATCTGATTCGATGGCAGTTGAGTTTGGTTTTTAGTGCCTTAGGCATTTGACTACTATCCAGAAGGCTGGCAGTTCAAAGTCTCCAGCCACTCCTCAGAAGGAAGGTTGGGCAATCTACTTCAAAAGAGATAATGACTCGGAAACCCAAGAAGGGGTCAGTATGAGTCAGGATCGACTTGAAGGCAGTGAGTTTCTTTGGCAGGAAGCCACAGGATTGAGTACAGTTTCAGACCTGAAGCATAATTAGGGGCCATAGTCTCAGGGGTCTCATCAGCCTTTATCAGATCAGTAAACCTAGTCTTTTTTTCTTAATGATTTTAAGTTTTGTTCCATATTGTTCTCCCACTCAGGATCTCTTGTACTGATCCTTTTCTTGGTGGTTGACAGTGGTAGCTAGGCACCATCTAGTTCTTCTGGTCTCATGGTCATATAGTTTGAACACCACATGGTCTACTAGTCCCTTGGACTAATTGTTTCCATGCATCATTGGTTTTCTTCATTCTTCTTTGCTCTGGATGAGGAGAGACCCATTGTTGCATTCAAATGGCCTCTTGCAAGCTCTTAAGACCCCAGTACCCACTCACCAAAGTAGGATGTAGAACAATGTTTTTGTGTAGTGTGTTATGCCAATTGATCTTGATGTCCTCTGCAACCATGGTCTTGAGCCCACAGGTCCAATTACTCCCTCCTTCCAGGTGGTTACCTGTGACCAAGAAGTCATCATAATTTTGCTCCTTGTTAGCTATATTATAAACGTTCTTATAGCACATAAAATACGTATGTAGAAATATCATCTGCCAACATTATATATGGTCATGGGTATATTCCCTTTTGCCTAGACATACCTGATCATTCATCCTATTTACCCATAGATTAATATTTGTTATCACTGACTAAACAGTATTGTATATGTAAAAGGGTTTATCTTTGTTATGTGTACCTCTTTTATACCTCTCAGTGTCTTCCTCTTCCTCAGTCCCACTGTGTTGATCACTCACTTTTGGTACATTGCCTTTCCCTTCACTGAAATCAATACTTGTCTCTACCTATCTAGCAGTGTTTCCTCCCTTATCTTTCTATCCCTGGTAACCAACAAAGAAAGTTTCCTTCTATATATAAAGCTTTCCTTGACTTTTTACAATAGTGAACTAATACAATATTTGTCTTTCTGTGACTGACTTATTCCACTCAGCATAATGTCCTCCAAGTTCATCCACATAATGTGGTATTTCGCAGATCCTACATTAAGCTGGACTTTATGAAGAAGAATGTGGCATTAAGATTAGAGGAAGAATCATTAACAACTTGTAATATGCTGATGACACAACTTTTCTTGCTGAAAGTGAGGATGACTTGAAGTACTTACTGATGAAGACTGAAGAGTACAGTCTGAGTAGGGATTACATCTCTATCAATATAAAGAAAACAAAAATCCTCAAAACTGGTCCTATAAGCAACATTATGATAAATGGAGAAAAGATTGAAATTGTCAAAGACTTCACATTGCTTGTTTCTGCAATCGACACCAATGGAAGCAGCAGTCAAGACATCAGATGATTTGCACTGGGCAAATTGGCTGCAAAGGACCTCTTTAAAGTGCTGAAGAGCAAAGATGTCTCATTGAGGACTAAGGTACGCCTGACACAAGCCATGGTATTTTCAATTGCCTCATATGTATGTGAGTGCTGAACAATGAATAAGGAAGACCAAAGAAGAATTGATGCTTTTGAGCTGTGGTGTTGATGAAGAATGTTGAAAGTACCTTAGACTGCTAAAAGAACTAACAGGTCTGTCCTGGAAGAAGTGCAGCCAGAATGCTCCTTGGAGGTGAGAATGGCCAGACTTCGTCTCATCTACTTTGGTCATGTTGTCAGATGGGACCATTCCCTGGAGAAGGATGTCATGTTTGGTAAGGTGGAGGGTCGACGAAAGAAGGGAAGGCCCTCAATGAGATGGATTGACATGGTGGCAGCGGCAATGGAATCAAGTACAGCAAGAATCATGGAGCTGGCTCAGGATCTGGCAGTGTTTCATTCTGCTGTGCATAGGGTTGCTATGAGTCGGAGACGACTCAACGGCACCTAACAGCAACATTATTCTTTAATGTTGCATAGTATTCCATTGCATGTATGTACCTTAGTTTGGTTATCCATTCTTCTGTTTATGAGCACTTATGTTGTTTCCATCTCTTTGTGATTGTGGATAGTGCTGCAATGAACATGGATGTACATATATCTGTTCATGTCCTGGCTCTCACTTCTTTGGTATATCTGAAGGCTGTAATCTTTTATCTTTATCAGTAAGTGCTTCAAGTCATCTTCACTTTCAGCAAGCAAGGCTGTGTCAACTGCATATTACAGATTATTAGAGTCTTTTTCATATCCTGATGCTTGGTTTTTCATCATATAGTCCAGCTTCTTGGCTTACTTGCACAGCATACAAATTGAATAAGTATGGTGAAAGAATACAACATTGATGTACAAGTTTCCTGATTTTAAACCTTGCAATGTCTCCTTGTTCTGTTTCAACTATTGTCTCTTGGTCAATATACCAATTATTCATGAATGGAAATTTTCTGGAATTTCCATTCTTCACAATGTTATCAATAATTTGTTACTGTCCACACAGTTGAATGCCTTTTCATAGTCAATAAAACAAAGGCAATCATATTTCTGATATTCTCTGCTTTCAACAAAGATCCATCTGATATCAGCAATGATAACCCTCGTTCCACATCCTCTTTTGAATGCAACCTGACCCTGACTTACCTCAAACTACCGTACCATTTTTAATTTTTCTGCCACTGCTAAATTTATTTAAATAGCTGTATACAATTTCTGATCTTCATTTTCTTGCTTGCTCCTCAGATTAGGGTCTTTTCATTTTCATACTATCAACTCCTTAATATAATACTACTACTAATAATAAATTCCTAAATGCCACATATAATGGGGTATCTCTTCTGATCACTTTTGCCCTGTTTGCAGCACTGGGAGATCCTTAAGATCCTCTTGTTCCACCAGGAATCATGGCCTCCTTGGGGATAGAGACTGTACTTTATTCATCTTTGTTTAGCAACCCTGTGTACAACAGAAGAAAACACTGCCCAGTCCTGTGCCAGTCTCACAATCCTTGCTATACCATATACCTGAGTCCATCACTGCAGTTGCTGTGTCAGTCAATCTTGTTGAGGGCCTTCTCCTTAAGCTGACCCTTCACTTTACCAAGCATGATATCCTTCTCCAGGGAATGGTCCCTTCTGACAACATGACCAAAGTAAGTGAGACAAAGTCTGGCCATTCTCACTTCCAAGGAGCATTCCAGCTGCATTTCTTCTAGCATAGATTTTTCATTCTTTTGGCAGTCCATAGTACTTTCACTATTTTTTGCTAATACCACAATTCAAAAGCATCCACTCCCCTTCAGTCTTCCTTATGCACATGAGGCAATTGAAAATACCACGGCTTATTCTAACAATTTTCAATATTTTTCAACAAGTAATTTTCATTTTTTATCCCCATGATATATTTTCAAGAATGTCTCCCCAAACTTATATTCACCATTATTTCCTTGACTCGTTTTAAATAAGGCATATGTATCTGCAATTCATAGTTACTTATCAGGATTCATTCCTAACCTTAACAAACACTTATTGAGCTCCTATGTTGCTATTGCTGTTCTAGATGCCATAAGTTCAAGATGAACAAAAACTGTTCTCACAAACTTTAGAATCTAGTCTAGGAAATATCCGGCATTGCCACACTGAGTTCATGTAATTCCAGCCAAAACAAAAGAAACATTTTATTTTACTATATATTTTTTTTCATAGATAAGTATAATCTTTTATTTGTGTATTTGAAAAGACTATCTTTAGAGGCTCTACTACACTGGGGAAATCTCCAAGTTTTAAGCCTAAATTGTAAACCTAGTGTAATAGTCCATTTTACAGACAACAAAGTTAAGGTCTAGAAAGATGCTAAAGGTCACACATATCATCAATGATAAGCCTGGGGCTTGAACTGAGATCTCAGTTTCAAATCCTGTGTATTTTCCTTTTCTTTATCTTTTCATTTTCTGTAGTCTTTTATCTTTTTTTTTTTTTTTTAATATTTTACATGTTTTAGGTGAAAGTTTCCACAGGAAATTAAGTTCACAGTTAATAGTTTTTATACAAATCGTTCCATGATATTGGTTACAGTTTTCACAATGTTTCAGAATTGTCATTATTTCCATTCTGCTTGTTCTGTTTCCATTTCCCTTCCCTGCCTTCTCATCTTTGCCTTTGGGTAAATATCGATTGTTTGGTCTTATATAGTAGAGTGTTTAAAGGACACATTACTCTTGGGTGATATTATTTATTTTATAAGCTAATTTATTATTTGAAAGGTGACCTCCAGGAGTATCTTCAGTGACAAATTCAAATGATATCATAGGGCAATAATCTCAGGAGTTCTGAACTTATCAATCAAGTAGATCTGGCTTCTTTTAGGAATTTGAATTTTGTTCTATATTTTCCCTCATTCTATCAAGAACCTTCTATTGTGTCCCTAGGCAGAATAGTCCCTTATATTAGCCAGGCACCATCTATTTCTGGGTTCAGGTTAGAAGAGGCTGTGGTTCGTGTGGGATATTAATCCTGTGGAGTAATTTCTTCTTTGAGTCTTTGGTTTTTTTCATTCTCTTTTCCTCCAAATGAGTAGAGAAGCTTTTAAGATCCCAGAAACTACTCACCAAAACATTAACTTTAAGTTTGTAAAACATTAACTTTATTAAATATGTTATGCCAATTGATTAAGCTATCCTGTGATACTATGGTCCTAAGCCTTTTAACCCAGTATACCAGTCCTATGAGCTGCGTAGTGTCTAAGACATTTGACTGCTAACCAGAAGCCTGGTGGTTCAAACCCACCAGCCACTCCTCGGAAGGAAGATTGAACAATCTACTTCCATAGAGATACTGCCTTGGACACCCAAGGAGGGGTCACTATGAGTCAGGAATGACACAATGGCAGTGATTTTAGTTTTGGATTTTAAGAGTTGTTTGAACATGTCTAGGTAGTCTCCATAACTGTGTACCCTATGTGTTACTATAATAATAATAATAACAACAACAACAACAACAACTCACTGCTGCTGAATGGATTGCTGCTCATAGCAACCCCTCCTTGGATTTCTGAGGCAGTATGTCTACGGAAGTAGATTGTCCAATCTTCCTTCCGAGAAATGGCTGGTGGATTTGAACCTT
The DNA here is from genome assembly GCF_000298275.1 of Orycteropus afer afer. Classification (NCBI taxonomy): domain Eukaryota; kingdom Metazoa; phylum Chordata; class Mammalia; order Tubulidentata; family Orycteropodidae; genus Orycteropus; species Orycteropus afer. The sequence goes on along the minus strand of NW_006921902.1, from coordinate 1,886,523 downwards.
CAGCCTTCTGGTTAGCAGACAAATACCTTAAGCACTGTGCCACCAGAGATCCCATGTGCTTTAATACATATGTGGATATATGTGCAACATAACCATACATTTATATACATATGCCTACAGATACATCTATACATGCATATGCATGCACTCATATATGCCTTCCTATACACATATATGTATACATATCTATCTATGTAACCACATACATAGTTTTGAATTGCTATTACTATTGTTGCAAAATTGTATACATTACAGGATTCATGGAAGTTATCCCTTTTCCTTGTCTACTTTTTAATGTCTTAATTTGCCACGTTGAAGTTGTGCAGACTCCACACATATTTGGTATTGCCTTTCCTGTCACCAATATAACAAGTGTCTACTATGTAGAAAGTGACTCCCTCTCCCTCCCCCTCCCATAACTTGTATTCATTTTTGCCTTCTGTGTATACATCTTTTCTTGACTTTTTATAATAGTGGGACCATACGTTATTTATTCTTTTGTATTCTTATTTCACTCAGCTCAATGTCCTCCAGATTCATCCACATTATAAGATGTTTTGAGGACTCCTCATTATTCTTTATAGTAGCATAGTATGCCATTCTATGTATGTACCACATTTTGTTTATCCTTTTATCTGTTGGTGAGGCTTTTTGTCTTTTAATTCTTCTTTGTATATAATATTAAAGTATCTAAGAAGTCCATTAGTAATGAAACTTGTTTAACTGTTTAATCTAGTATTTTCCAAACTGATTTTAGCCACAATCCCCTCATTACACAAAGCAGTTATAAACATCTCTTGTGACACAGGTCTTACTTAGAGCACAATTTAAGAAACACTGGCCCAATAAGTTCAAAATCCTCTTTTTATTTGAATCTCTTATCTATTTTCCCACTGTTATCTTTCTTTCATAACATTCATCTATAACTTTCCTCTAAAGACAAACTTCTGTGTTTTCTGTCTGCCCAAACTATTTGTTGCCTTTCACTGCTGTATTTTTCTTTCCCCATGTCCTAGGCTTACATAAGCCATCACCTATTTTTGTTGTGCAGCTCTCCCATGTACATGAGGCACACCTTAGTCCTCAAGGAGACATCTTTGCTCTTCAGCACTTGAAAGAGGTCTTTTGCAGCAGATTTTCCCAGTGCAATATGTCATCTGATGTATTGATTGCTGGTTCCTTTGGTGTTGATTGTAGAACGAAATAATATGAAGCCTTTGACAATTTCAATCTTTTACCCATTTATTGTGATGCTGCTTATTGGTCCAGTTGTGAGGAATTTGTTTTCTTTATATTGAGGTGTAATCCATATTGCACATTGTAGTCTTCAATCTTCATCAGTAAGTGCTTCAAGTCATCCTCACTTTCAGCAAACAAAGTTGTGTCATTTGCATATGGTAAGTTATTAATGACTCTCCCTCCAATCCTGAAGATACATTCTTCATATAGTTCAGCTTCTCTGATTATTTGCTCAGCATACAGATTGAGTAAGTCTGGTTAAAGGATCCAACCCAGACACACTCCTTTCCTGATTTATTTCCTACAAGCCAAGCTATATGCTGTCTACTGTTCAAGGTTCACATTCAGCTTCCTCTAATGAGTCCAATTGGCAATATCATTCCTTCTCTCCTCTACCATAGTAAGTACACTCTGCAGCTTCCATTTGGCAATGAAAATATATTACTTTCTGCTGTTAGTTATTGTTGCATGTTTGTATGTCTTCCTTGTAGACAGGAACCTTGTCTTATTCTTTATAACTCCCATAAGACAAACAGTCAGTAAAAACAGAAATTTGAAAAGCAGTCAGGGTTTCTTCCTCTCCCTAACTCTCACTAAATAACATCTTAAATGTTTGCTATTTTTTCCATTCCCATTGCTAAAACCTTAATCCTGTCTCTTTATCTCTTGTCTAGTCTATGTTATTGTCTCCTAACTGGTCTCCTTATCTCCTGGCTCACCAAGTCCAGTAATTCCACATCCTCCTGCTAGATGACCTTTCAAAAATAGATTTCTGATCAAGTTATTCCAATGACACAGCATCATCTGCAGCAAAGAGCCTCAGCTGTTTCATGTAGTATGAGGGACCCTTCATTGTCTGCTCTTGACAACTCTTCCATCTTTACCACTCCCTTTCTTTCCACTCTGTCTCTTCCCCACTCCCTACCTCTCACAGTCTTTCCATACTGAAATTCTTAATTTCTGGAGTATGTAAGCTATATTGCTTAGTTTTGTACTGGGAATTTCATTTGGCTAAAATGTTAACTCCTACATTTCCCACACACTCTTTTCTTGTTGCTGCAATTTTTCATTTGTCTTCTGTCATGTTTCTGCCAATTAGTCTGTGAAAGCTTCTGTGAACACTTTCTCTCAAGCACACCACTAGCCACACTGTTGTGCAATTATTGAATTGCTTATCTGTTACTCTCATTTGGCTGTAGTTAGAAGAGGATAGGGACTCTATTTCAATTATTGTTTTATCTCTAGTACCTACAAAAGAACCTGACCAGTATAAGGAGCTCAGTATTTGAATAAAGAAATATATAACTATCACAGTCTATGGGACCAAGGAAGCTATTGTGCATTGGTGGGTTAAATTCATATGAAAGAGAACACTGAATCAAGTGAGATATGCCCACTGAGTGAGGCCATAATAGTTCCAGGCACTCTTTTCTAAACTGAAATCTCTGCTTATTGGCATTGTTTAAGCAAACTGTGCAGGAAGTAGAACCACTGTGCCTGGGAACTCATGTTTTGAATCCTTCTTTCTGGAACAGGGACTAAAAGAGACAAAAGCTAATAAACAGTCTGTGGTGGAGCCTAATCTTTCCTTGAAAATCCCAAAATCAGGTAAAATTGACCAGAGTTCAGATAATTCTATTTTTCAAGTTGTTCATTGTGTTTTTGCAACACTGCCTCTGCTGATTTAGGAGCTCTGCTGGTGTAATGGATAAGGCATCTGGCCACTACATGGCTATATCTAAGGTCCTTTAAAAGTCTAGAGTGTATGGGATAACAGAGAGCACTTTTATTCTTCTAGTCTAATTCATTCTCAGTCCAGAAATCGAGAGAACCTATAGATGAGTATTACCCTATCTGCGATTTACCATATTTCACCTTCTAGAAAATGATTCTAATTCCTCAAAGTCTATTTTCTCCTTCCACATCCACCCATCCATCCGTCATGCATCATCCATCTGACAGATTTATTAGGTGCCTACCTGACATATGTTTCAGAGTATACAAAGGATTGTTCATACTCTTTACCACAGAGTCAATTCCAACTCATCGTGACCCTATAGGAGAGAGTAGAACTGTTTCATAGGGTCCCGATACTATAATCTTTAAAGAAGCAGGTTGCTACATCTTTTTCCTGCAGAGAAGTTGGTCTAGTATTTAAATGCTATGCCACTAGGGTTGATACTTGTTTATAGAGTTCACAATTTACTAAGAATATAGTGTTATCTTTGAGAGTTCTTTAATACTTTACAATTTTGACCATTAGAAAAGTTAAACATTCAAAAATTGAAGTTTCAGCAATGGTTGTCTAGAACTGGGAAACATGGAGAAATAAACAAACAAACAAAAAAAAACACGAGCATGCTTCCATTTTTTCATGGCTATGACTTTTGAAAACAAATTGTCAGGCCTTTCTTCTGAGACACCTGTGAGTGGGTTCAAACCATCAACCTTTCAGCTGGAGTCCAGTGCTTAACCCTCTACACCACCTAGGGATTCTGAGGGATGTCGAGGGACTGCTGATGGATATGAGGCTTCTTTTCAAAGTGATGAAAATGTTTTAAAATTAGATTATAGTGATAGTTTCATGACTCTGCATATATTCTACATATAATTAAAATTCATACTCTAAACAGGTCAATATTATGTTATGTAAACTACATCTCACAAAATCTGCTGAAACAATAAAAATAAATCAATTTTTGAGCAACAAAGATATGTAGTTTAGGAAACTTTGTATGTTACATTGATATATTTTATGATAGTCATTTCAAGTTCATCATCCTTTCTATGAATTTATCTTATTAAATGTGGATATTTCTTATTTACTTCTTAACCTTTAAATTTTTTTAATGTGGAACATTGTTACATTAAATGCTCACCCATTACAATGAAGAAATTAAAAAGTACTATTGAGATTACCATCTACTTAAAAATAAAAGCAAATTTCAGATTGGTTAAAAAAATATTTGAGTTTCAAGAAACCTCTTACTTCTTTAAAATCCATTTCAGTCCTAAAAGACTGAAGATCTGGGATGAATGCAGAGCTTTTTTGGTAGATTGTATGGCTCACCCAAATGTCTAATAGAAATCCAAGTGAATTAAGGAACAATTGGAGTTCAGACTGTCCCTTTCAAACAGTCCTCTTAGGGGTCATGGTTTGTTTTATCTTTCCCCCCTTTTAATCATAAACATGATTGAATTCTTATGGATTGAATTGTGTCCGCATAAAATGTGTTGTAAACCTTAACCTCTATGCCTATAATTATAGCTTCATTTAGAAATGGATTGCCTTTGTTATGCTAATGAGGCAGGATTGGTGTAGGAAGTGTCTTGCGTCAATCTCTTTTGACATTTAAACAAGCAAGTGAAAAAACCTGAGGTGAGGGAAGAGAGATGCCAAGTCACATGAAGACTGATGTGCATGGGATATTTCCTGTAATGGGCAAAAGATAGCATAGATTAGACTGAAGAACAAACCTTGATGGAGTATTTGTTCCATTATTTACTAATTCTGTGACTTGGGCACATTATATAGCCTCTTTGTTCTTCCCTCCCCATGTATAAAATGGGGGTAATAATATTATCTAACACATCCTACTGTGAATCAGCTGGAATTAAGGTATATAAAGGGCTTTACATACTGCATGGTACACTGCATGTGTTCAACAAACAGTATTGAAAACAATGATTATGTTGTCCATGAAAGTAAAAAGACTTAAACATTTGTATTTGCATTTTAGAAGACCTCGTCTCCCTTTTTATTTTATTTTTTTCTCTTTCTCTCTTTCTGAGACTATTAACGTTTGTTCTTATTAGTAAGATGAGGTTTTTGTTTTATTTTAACTCTTTTTTCTTATTTTATCCCCTACTTCCTCTGTAAGTTTCTGGGCAGGAATAAGCAGGCTGTTCTTATATATGAATAACTCCAATAACTTTAGTTCTATGAGATCAGAGAGAACTTAGTCACTGTGGGAGAATGATGTGTCTATATTGAGCCCTGGCTCATATCTGTAGTCTCTATCAATATCAAAAGAAAATCTTGGAAGCAGCTGTGAAATTCAAGATTGAGGATAGGATAAGAACCATCTGGCACCCGGACCTAGAGGAGGGGAAATTGGAACAATGGCATAATGGGTAAAAAGAGTGATGGAAATGTTTTAGAACTGGAAGTGGTAGTTGAACAACATTGTGAATATACTAAATATCATAGAATTGTTCACTTTAAATGAGAGGGGGTGTGTTGTGGATCCCAGAGACTACCTCAATGTTGGAGGTTCAGTAAAAGGACTCCCAAGACACAATGTATAGTTGTACTCATAACTAAGTAGTATTATAGCATTGTAATAACTAGGGATGAACAAGCAGATCATCAGGAAAAAAGACACAGGCAGAAAAAAGACATAGGAGGCTTCTTTATGCTCTCTCCTTCCTATGATAGGTCACAAGAGGACACTCTTCTGCCAGCAATGAAAATTTAGTAACATATGTGTGATGTTTCTGCCAGGGAATTTCATCAGAGACTCAGTGCCTAAGGTTTTCATTGGGAGCTAGTTCCATAGGCATCCTCTGCCTATCACATACCAAAATCCCAGCCTCCCAGAAAGAAAGTAGGTATTCAGAATAAACCACTTTGCTTGCATATCCAATATTAGAAACCATAAGCCACCCTTATCAGTTTTGGGGATGTTGGGATCACTCTCAAAAGCCAAGTTCCCAGATGCCAGCCCAGGGCCCACCTTGCATATGGGCCTTTCTAAAGACAGTAGTCTCAGGTTTGCTATGTGACCTCTTTTCTACACAGAGAGCCATTCTCTTCCCTAGTTCAAAATAGTGTTTCTCACTCATTGATTCAGCAACATATGATTTCTAAGCCAGTCTTGCCCAAAACAGGGAGTTTATTGGGAGCGCTGGACACCACACAATTTATCCTGCTGCTGTTGACATAGAAGTAACTCCAGGGAGGATACATGAGTCTTTGCCCATCGGCTCACCCTCAGCTTTTCTCCAATACCATCCATTTCTCCACTAAGCCTGGATCTCCACATCAAATCACAGCTCTCTACTTTAACTGCCACCTGAATGCTTATCTGCCTTTTCCTTGGTGGAGGTGCTAATAAGGCTGCAGCTTTTCCATAATTCCCACATCTTTTATGTGCATGATTTTCTTTCCCAATATCTTTCAGCCTGTGAAACATGTAGGTCCCTGGGTGGTGCAAACAGTTAACATTTTTCACTGCTAAACAAAAGGTTGGAAGCTAGAGTATACCCAGATGTGCCTCAGAAGAAAGGTCTAGCAATATAATTCTGAAAAATAAGCCACTGAAAATTCTATGAAGGACCATAGCTGCACCAGCCCCCTCCCTACTTTTTTCCTCTTCTTTTCCTTCTATTTTTTCCTTTTTTACACTTTTTTTCCTTTTCATTTTTTTATTTTTCTCTATTCCTATTCTTCTTCTTTTGTTTTTACTCATCTTTCTTCTCATCCACCCCCCCCCTTTTTAATTTTTTTTTATTTTATTTGTTTCCTGCAACATCTAGTGGGAGGTACACATTAATGCACCAGTGGTCGGCCATACCTACTACACTTACCACTTTCCACCTCAC
>NW_006921902.1:1870802-1872494 GCF_000298275.1 Orycteropus afer afer | reverse complement strand
TCAAGGAAATCACAAACAAAATCAAGGAAATGAGAGACAGTACCCTAGAAAAATTCAGGAAGAAATACAAGAGCAAAATGATAAAATAAATAGACTTTGGAGATTACATCAAAACAGCAATTAGAAATACAAAAGATTAACAATAAAATTATAGAGATAGATAACACATTGGGGACACCAAAGAGTAGAATCAAATTGACTGAAGAACAGATTAGACAATTAAAAGACAAATTCCTTGATACAAGTTTGTATGAGGAAAAATCAGAAAAAAGAAAAAAGGGAAATAAAGAAACCTAAGAGTATTGTAGGACATTATCAAGAGAAATAATCAGCATGTGATTGGAATTCTACAGCAGAAGTGTGCAAAAACAAACAAACAAAAATATAGAAAATTGTCAAAGACTTGCTAACAGAAAACATCTTTAGTATTATGAAAGATGAAAAGATATCCACCCAAGAAGCTCAATGAACCCCATAAAGGATAGAACCCAAAAGAATGTCATAAGCCATATTGTAGTCAAACTTTCCAAAATCAAAGAAAAAGAAAGAATCTTAAGGGCAGCTTGGGAAAAACAAAATATTACCTACAAAGGACAATTAATAAAACATATTAATAAGCTATGATTTCTCAGGAGGAACCATGCAGGTAAGAAGGCAATGGGATGACCTTATAAAACTTTGAAAGAAAACAATTTCCCAGAATTACATAACAAGGGAAACTATACCTCAAATACAATGGTGAAATTAGGACATTTCCAGATAAGAAGAAATTAAAGGAACTTGGCAAAACCAGACCAATACTTTACAAGAAATGCTAAACAGAAAACCAACAATGGAGGACAACAACCTAAGATTAAGGCACATGACAACATCACCCAGAAACTAACCCAGAAAAAGAATTCTCAAAATTAAAATAAGCTTATAAGACTGAAAATAGATATCCAGAAGCATCCATCTGTAAAAGACAACTAATATACAGCAAAAACAGCAAATAAATGATACGCTTACAGAACTTCCAAATGGAGAAGTCAGATAATATCGATATAGAGGACACTGTCTCAAATTTAGGAAGATTAAAATTAATTACAGGGTAATCACAGAGAAAATTAATAAGACTTCTAACCAAAAGGAGAAAATCATAAGGACTTAGTAAACACTAAATCAACAACAATGAATAAGTGAAAAGAAAACGTAATAACAAAATGAACTCAGCATAGACAAATCTTCAGAACAAAGAAATCATTAACACCACAATAAAAGAATGATAGCAGTATATTCATACTTATCATTAATTACATTGAATGTGAATGTCAAGAAAGAGAGGCAGAATGAATAAGAAAACAGGAATAATCAATATGCTGCCTAGAAGAGACTCATTGTAGATATAAAGATAAAAATAAATTAAAAAGCAATGAATGGAAAAAAAAAATATCAAGCTAACGGTGACTAAAAAAAGTGGCAATATTAAATTCTGATAAAATAGACTTCAAGGCTAAAACCAGCTGCCTAGAAGAGACTCATTGTAGATATAAAGATAAAAATAAATTAAAAAGCATTGAATGGGAAAAAAAAAAATATCAAGCTAATGGTGACCAAAAAAAGTGCCAATATTAAATTCTGATAAAATAGACTTCAAGGCTAAAACCAGCATAAGGGACAAGGAAGGACGTTATGTAATGATAAAAGAATCAA
>NW_006921902.1:1856546-1869912 GCF_000298275.1 Orycteropus afer afer | reverse complement strand
ACGTAGATTGCCTCATCTCCCTTTCACGGAGCAGCTGGTGAGTTGGAACTGGTGGCGTGTGATAATCAGCCAAATACCTTAACCACTGCAAAATCAGATCTTCCTAATAAAGATTAATTATTGCTGTTGTTAGGTGCCATCAGGTTGATTTCAACTTATAGTGATTCTATATACAACAAAATGAAACATTGTTGTGTTGAGCATATCAAAGAACTCACTATGTTAATCCACAATGTTGATGGCATTCCCCCTTTTCACTGACCCTCTACTTTATCAAGCATCCTTCTCCATGGATTGGTCCCTTCTGACAACATGACCAAAGTACAAGAGATGAATTCTCACTTCCCTTGCTTCTAAGGAGAATTTTGGCTGTATTTCTTCCAAGACAGGTTTCTTCTTTCTTCTGGCAGTCCATAAAATACATAATATTCTTCAACAATCCTGTAATTCAAATGCATCAATGCTTCTTAGGTCTTCCTTATTCACTGTCTAGCTTTCATATGTGTAAGAAGAGATTGAAAATACCATGGCTTGGGTCAGGTTCATTTTAGACTTCAATGATATATCATTTCTTTTCAACACTTTAAAGAGCTCTTTTGCAGCTGATTAATCCAATGCAATAAATTGTTTGGTTTTTTGACTGCTGCTTCCATAGGCTTGATTGTTGATCCAAGTAAAATGAAATTCTTGACAACTTCAATCTTTTCTCCATTTTGTTACTTATTGGTTTTACTTGGTTGTGATATTCATGTTATGTTTCAATAATTTCCACATTCTTTTAGATCACCATTCTTCGGAACAGGCACAAGTATATATTTCTTCCAATTGGCTGGGCAAGTAGCTGTCTTCTAAATTTCTTGGCATAAATGAGTGAGTGCATCCAGCGCTCCATCCATTTGTTGAAACATCTCATCAGGTATGTCAGTCCTGGAGTCTTATTTGCTGCCAATTCCTTCAGTGCACCTTGAATTTCTTCCTCCAATACCATTGGTTCTTGATCATATGCTACCTCTTGAAATGGTTGAACTATGACCATTTTTTTTTTCACAGTGATTCTGTGTATTACTTCTGTCTTCTTTTTATGCTTCCTGCACTGTTTAGTATTTTGTCCATAAAATCCTTCAGTATTACAACTGGGGGCATGAAGTTTTCTTTCAGTTATTTCATCTTGAGAAATGCTGAGCATCTTTTTCCTCTGATTTTCCAAGACCAGGTCTTTGCATGTTTCGTTATAAATTTTACTGTGTCCTCTCAAACTACCCTTTGAAATTTTTATTCATTTGTTTTACTTCATCATTTCTTCCATTCACTTTGGCTACTGTCTTTTAAAGACCAAGTTTCAGAGTCTCTTATGACATTCATTTTGGTCTTCTCTTCCTTTGTTGTTGTTATGTGCTGTTGAGTCGGACCCAACCCATAGTGACTCCTCCTTGGGTTGCCGAGGCAATATCACTACAGAAGTAGATTGCCTGACTTTCCTTCTGAGGAGTGGCTGGTGGATTTGAACCACCAGCCTTCTGGTAACCAGTCAAGTACCTTAGGCACTATGCTATCAGAGCTCCTTTACTCTTCCTTTACTGTCATTTTAATGACTTTTTGCTTTCTTAATGTCCTTGATGTCATCCTACAACTCCTTTGTTCTTCCAGTCTGGTCACTGGTGTTCAATTCATCAACACATCAAACCTATTCTTCAAATAGCCTCCAAATTCAGAGGGGATATACTCAAGGTCATGTTTTTGGCTCTCATGGACGTGTTTTAATTTTCCTCAGCTGCATCTTAAACTTGCTTGTGACCAATTGATGGTGCAATCCACAGTCAGCCCCTGACTTTGTTCTGAATCATAATATTAAGATTTTCCATCATCTCTTTCCATTGATCTAATTGATTTGATTCCTGTGTATTCCACCTGAGGAGGTCCATGTTCTTTATGTTGTTTAAAAATATGTTTGCACTGAAGAAATTGGTCATGCAAAATTCTGTCATATGATATTCAGTGTCATTTCTATCACCAAGACCATGTTTTCCAACTACGAATGCTTCTTCTTTTCCAACTTTCTCATTCCAACCACCAGTAATTATCAGTACATTTTGATTGCATATTTGGTCAATTTCAGACTGCAGAAGTTGGTAAAAATCTTCAATTTCTTCACTTTTGGTTTTAGTGGTTGGTATTTAAATTTGAATAATAGTCACATTAACTTGTGTTCTTTGTAGGTGTATGGATATTATCCTATCACAGACTACATGGTACTTCAGGATAGATCTTGAAATATTCTTTTTGACAATGAATGTGACACCATTACTGTTTAATTTGTCATTCCTGGTGTATAGACTATATGATTGTCCTATACAAAATGTTCAATACTAGGCCATTTCAGCTCACTAATAAATGATTATATTAGAGTAGAAATAAATGAAACAGAAAAATAATAGAAAGATTCAACAAGACTAGAAGTTCATTCTGTGAAAAGATTAACTGGGACTGGGACATGTGAGACCTCCTATTTTGTTCTTCTTCTTCAGTGATGCTTGCTTCTCTGAGGTTTCAATTAACAAACCACTGGCAAATATAGCTAAGGAAATGAAATAGATGATGCCAACAATATGAATGAAATAGATGATATCACAAGTGAACCAACTGAAAGAAAAAAGGTAATAATACTAAGAAACATTATATTTCAAAAAATTTGAAAACTAGAAGAAATGGACACATTTCTAGAGACATATGACTTACTTAAATTAACACAAGGTGAGATAGAAAATTTGAACAGGCCCATAAAAAGAAACTGAACAGGTCATTAAAAAAAAAAAAAAAAAAAAAAACTCCCAACAGAAAAGTCCTGGGCCAGATGGCTTCACTGGAGAATTCAACCAAACATTCTGAGAAGAGATGGCTCCAATCTTAATCGAAGTACTCTAGAAAGTAAGAAAGGATGAAATACTCCCAAATTCATTTTATTAAATAAGCATAACCCTGATACCAAAGCCAGGTAAAGATACCATTAAAAAAGAAAGTCACAGACCAATAAACTTCATGAATATAGATGCAAAAATCTTTAACAAAGTCCAAGCCAATAGAATCCAGCACTGTATCAAAAGAATAATACATCATGACCAAGTGGAATTCACACCAAATATGCAAGAATGGTTCAACATTAGAAAAACAATCAATGTAATCCACTACATAAATAAAGCAAAGGAAAAGAAGCACATGATCATATTAATTGATACAGAAATGTCATGTGATAAAATCCAACACCTATGGCTGCTAAAAGCTCTTAGAAAATAGGAATAGAAGGGAAATTCATCATCATAATTAAAACTGAGTATAAATCATATACTGAAAACCAGTGGGTTACATTTTTCCTATTGGAGAGAGACTGTAGACAGGAACTGGACAAGGATAACATCTATTGCCGCTCCTATTCAACATTGTATTGGAAGTCCTCGAGGGCAAAAAAGCAAGAAAGGGAAATAAAAGACATTCAAATTAGTAAGGAAGAAATAAAACTGCCTCTATTTGCATATGACATGATCCTATACAGAGAAAATCCTGGAGACTCAGCAGAAAAAAACACTGGAACTAATTGAAAGATTCAGCAAAATGTCAGAGTATAAGATCAACAGACAAAAATCAGTTGGATTCCTCTAAATCAACAGAGATCTCTGAAAAGGAAATTAGGAAAACAATAAAATTTTCAAGAGCTACCAAAAAGATAAACTACTTAGGAATGACTCTTACCAGGGACATATTAGACCTAACCCCAAAAAAACTACCATAAGAAACTAAGAGACTTACATTAATAGAATATACATGCTCATGGATAGGAAGACTGAATATTCTGACAATATCAATATTATCCAAAGCAATCTATAGTTACAATATATTCCCAATCCAGATTCCATCAGCATTTTTAAAGGACATGGAAAAACCAGTCACTAATTTTATGTGGATGGGAAAGAAACCTCAGAGAAGCAAGCATCACTGAAGAAGAAGAACAAAATAGGAGGTCTCACATATCCCAGTCTCAAAACCTGTTATATATCATGGTGGTCAAAACAGCCTAGTACTGGTACAATGACAGATCAAAAGACCACCAGAACACAACTGAGAACACAGAAATAGATCCATCCACCTGTGGACAGCTGATCTTTGACAAAAGGCTGGAATCCATTAAATGGGGAAAAGATAGTCTCTAACACATACTGCTGGCAAAAGTGGATATACATATGCAGAAAAATGAAACAAGATTCATACCTCACACCATATACAACAACTAACTCAAGATGGATCAAAGACCTAAATATAAAACCTAAAGCTATAAAGATTATCAAAGAGAAAATAGAGGTAAACTTATAGTCCCTAACTTACGGCATAAATAGACAATCAAACAAAACCTAAAGTGCACAAACAGAGGCAGATAAACGAGATGACTGGGACCTTCTAAAAATTAAATTCTTATGCACACCAAAAAAGACTTCTCCAAAAGAGTAAAAAGAGAACATAGAGATTGGATGGGGGGCGGGTGTCAGGGGGGTGGGAGTGGAGATTGGCAATGGCATAATGGCATGCCCAGCAAGGGACTTATCTCTAAAATTTATAGAAAACTTCAATACCCTCAACATCCAAAAGACAGACATCCATTTAAAAAATGAGCAGAGGACATTAATAGAAACTTCACCAAAACAGGTCTTCAAACAGCTGACAAACATTTGAAGAAATAACTCACGGTCATTAGCTATTAGAAAGACACAAATCAGAACACCAATCAGAAATCATCACATCTTAGCAATGATAGCATAGTTCAACAAACGATGGTGAGGGTGTGGAAAGATTGATACTCTCATACACTGCTTTTGGGGCTTTATAATGGTGCAGCCCCTATGGAAAACAGTGTGGCACTTCCTTGGAAATAAAAATACTATTTGATCCAGCAATCTCACCACTAGGTATATATTCTAAAGAAATGAGAATTGGGGCATGGGTAGATATATGTACATCTATATTCATCTCAGCCCTATTCACAATAGCAAAGAGAAAGTAACAACCTAAGTGCCCAGCAATAGATGAATGGATAAACAAACTGTGGTGCCTACATACAATGGAATTCTGCTGTTTTTAATGTTGTTATGTGCCTTTGAGTTTTGTCTAACTCATAGCAACCTTGTGTACAACATGAAACACTGCCTGGTCCTGTGCTACCCTCACGATCCCTGCTATACCTGAGCTCATCACTGCAGCCACTATGTCAATCCATCTTGTTGAGGGACTTCCCCACTTTTGTTGACCCTCCACTTTACCAAGCATGACATCCTTCTGCAGAGAATGGTCCCTTCTGACAACATGATCAAAGTAGGTGAGATGAAGTCTGGCCATTCTCACTTCCAAGGAGTATTGTGGTGCATTTCTTCCAAGACAGATTTGTTAGCTCTTTTAGCAGTCCATGATACTTTCCACATTCTTCGCAACACCATAACTCAAAACCATCAACACTTCTTAAGTCTTCCTTATTCATAGTATATGTGAATACATATATATGAATATGTATATATGAATCCTTATTCATTGTATATATAAATATTATGCAACATTAAGGAATAATGAAGAATCCAGAAAACACCTCATAATGCAGATGGACTTGGAGTACACTATGCTAAGTGAAATAAGTCAATCACAAAAGGACAAATATTGTATGAGTCCACAACTATAAAATGTCAAGGAAAGGTTTACACTTGGAAAGAAACATTCTTTGATGGTTACCAGGGATGGGAGGGGGGGTAGGGGAAATTACCAACTTGGTAAGAGACACATATCATTTTGTGTGAAGCTAAAGGTAGTATACAAATAGTGGTGACCAGCACAATGTCACTAAGAAAAAAGCAGACACAGAGAGGCATACAAGGGTAATAGACAACAAAGGGAAACATTATTACATTTACAATCCTGCATTTTCCGTAATAACAAACATAAATCTATGAGTGTATACATGAGTAGACAGGCAATATGATCAGGTATATACAGGCAAACAGGACTATACCATGCCCATATATAGGTTTGGCAGATTATATTTCTACATATATATTTGTACTTGCTGTATAAATGTTCACGTATATATATTAGAGGTAAGAGGGGTCAAAGTGTTGAAAAGTTCTTAGCCATAACAGAACATCTTGAGGGAGTGGGTCACTGGGCCTAAAGGTACAGGACAATAGATGCAGGGACTGTCAAGGTCCATGGGCATAACATACTTCACAAAGACAATGTTCTACATACTACTTTGGTGAGTAGCAATGATAGTATTCAAAGTTTGCAAGTTACCATCTAAGATACAACTATTGGTCTCTCCTCATCGATAGCAAAGAAAATCAGACACATAGAAGCACTTATTCCAAGAGACAAGCAGACTATGTGAACCTCAGCTTCTATCACCCTGAAACTAGAACTAGATGGTGTCCAGCTACCACTGCCAACCACTCTGAAAGGAATCACAACAGGAGATCCTGAATAGAGTGGGAGAAAAATGTGGAACAAATCTCAAAATACTAGTCTGATAGAGACATGTGGAACCCCTGAAATTATGGCCTTCAGGTACCCTTCAAGCCTGGAACTGAACTCACTCTCTGGTTCAACTTTCAGCCAAACCACAAACAGGCCTCCGAGGTGAACAATAAAACCAGGGAGGTATGTACTCCCTAGGACAATCAATCCTAAGAGATCAGAAGGGCAGTCTTTGCCCAGGGATAAAGCTCAAAAGGCAGGAATGGATAGGAAAGAAGGACAAAGGGAAATGGTAACTACTGGAAGGAAGTGGGAAGAGAGTTGTTACATTGTGGGGATTGCAATTGTTGTTATGAAACAAAATGTGTCTGAACTGTTGAATGGAAAACCAATTTGCTCTATAAACTTTCACCCAAATCACAATAAAAAGTTAAAAAAAAAAAGTCTAAGGATCACAGTTCTACTCTGACACACATGGGGCTATCATGTGTTGGAATTGATGCAATGGAAACTTTTTTTTTTAATGTACTTTGTAAGAAAGGCCTGGGAACCAGAAACCATGATAAACTCACTGCGTTTAAGTCAATTCAAACTCTCAGCGACCCTCATTGTTTTTCCAAGGCTCTAAATCTTTACAGAAGAAGACTGCCTCATCTTTCTTTCACAGAGTAGCTAGTGAGTTTGAATCACTGACATTTTGGTTAGCACCCAGATGCCTTAATTGTTATACCACTAGAAAACATGATAGTGATAGTGAAACATTAAGTGTGCTGATGCTGTTGCTTGGCCTCATTCAATATGCTGTACTAGAGTTGAGCCCAATTTGCTGTGAGCTTTTGGATCCTGTCCATTATCTTTTAACTCCATCCCTTACTGTGTGATCTTGGAAACCTGGGTTTCCTCAGCCTCACTCCTGCTCCTTGTCACTGAACAACAAATATGGCTTTTGGTGAAAGGAATGATGGAGTTAGAAAGACCCATGTCTGTTGAAAAAGAAGGCGTCATCTTCTATTCCATGCAAGTTGCCCTATTCAGCACGGTTAAGGGCCTAAGTAGCAACACCAAAATATTAATAAAGAGAAGGTTGTAGTATCCTATCCCCAAGTGTTAGAAGTAGTTCAGACTAATGTGACCTGTAGCTTAATTGTACATTTTCAAATCACTTTTCTAAATTAAAACTTAATCCCCCTGGCAATAAGGAGCTTGGGTTGCCCCTCCCTCTCCTCTGGCATTGAATTTCTCCTACTCTTCTTTTCACATCTCAGTCTGAGTTTTAATCTTGTTATTTCAGTCTCTCTGTCTGTTCATCCTTCTATGCCCTCTATCTATCTTTTTATTTCTTGATGAAAATTAAGAAAAAACAACTTGATAGATTTTCTGATAACCTTCCAAAAACTCTCACTGGGTTACATTTTGCTTTAATAGCATTTAAGCCAATCTGCCTGATGTTGCTATAAAGGTCAATTAAATTCACCCCCAAAATTTCACTCCTGGCTCATTATACAATTGGAAAATGAATTAGAAGCACATGCTGCCCCTGAGGTTTCTGATATTTCACTAATGAATATGTCTTAGAATGCAAAAAAAAAAAAAAAAAAAAGGTGTTATAGGCCATCCAGCTGCTTGCACTGTTGCTGGCCTGGAGCATATCACTGCCACAGGTAGCAGCTGGTCACAAGTGAATGTTCATTAGTCTTGTCTCGACTCTACATTAGAATATGTTTATAATTCTTGAATGTCCAAAGGTAATCATTGTTTCTTAACTCTCCTCATCTGTAAATCAGAGCCCATTTTAAATTCCCAGATGACCCACCTAGGTCACCTGACTCTACACTGGCTACACCCTCAGTGAGCATAAGAAATATAGGTGCAAGTTAAAATGTGATTACAAGTTTATTTCAGCAGTGGGGGATGAGTATTCCAAAGACAGTTCTCAACTGATCTGTGCATTATCTGGCTGTGATAGCGTGGAAGGAACATGACAACTATCCAGGAGAAAAAAAAGCTGTATAGAGGAGAGATATATACGTTTTGTGGTTACTCTAAAGAGCATAACTGGGATCAAAAGTACAAGAAACACAAATTCATATCTCATCCCAAGTTAAAGATGACATTCTTATGTGACTTTTTTTTTTTTTGGTTTTTCCCTCTGAACTAAAAAAAGAAAAAAGTAACTACACAAGATAGTAACACCCTGTCCCCAAAAAGGTCTTCAGCAGAGCTGGTCAACAATGTGGCAGTCCAGAGGATTTATGTTTCAGTAGAGCGTTCATTTATTCTATGTGTTCAGTCAGCAATGTTTACTGGTGCATCATACACTGTGCTAATCTTGGAATTAATACAAGCCCACACTCTGAGCTGCAATACAGCCTCCTTATTATGTGCTGAGATTTTTCTATGGGAATGAAGTTACTTGACAGAAGCCTTGTTGGTACAATAGTTAAGTCCTTGGCTGCTAACTGAAATGTTGTTGGTTCAAATCTACCCAGTTGCTCCATGAAAGAAAGTCTTGGTTATCTGCTTGTGTAAAGATTGCTGTTGTTGTTAGGTGCCATGGAGTCTGTTCTGACTTGTAGTAACTCTGTGTACACCAGAACAGAATGAAATACTGTCCAGTCTTGCACCATCCTCATAATTGTTGCCATGTTTGAGACTGTTGTTGCAACCACTGGGTCTTTATATCTCATTGAGCATCTTCCTCTTTTGTGGACCTTCTACTTAACCAAGCATGATGTCCCTTCTCCAGGGACCAGTCCCTCCTGACAACATGTCCAAAGTATGTCAGATGAAGTCTGGCCATACTCACATCTAAGGACTACTCTGGCTGTATTTATTCCAAGATATACTTGTTCAGTTATTCTGCCACTCCATGATATATTCAATATTCTTTGCCAACACCATAATTCAAATGCATTAATTCTTCTTCAGTCTTCCTTATTCACAGCTTTCCCATGCATATGAGACAATTGAAAACTGATGGCTTGGGTAAGGCACACTTTATTCTCAAAGTGACATCTTTGCTTTTGAATGTCTTAAAGAAGTCTTGCATCAGATTTGCCTAATGCAATACATCCTTTGATTTCTTGACTGCTGCTTCAATGGGCATTGATTGTGGATCCAAGTGAAATGAAATCCTTGACAACTTCAATCTTTTCTCCATTTATCATGATGTTGCTTGTTGGTCCAGTTGTGAGTATTTTTGTTTTCTTTATGTTGAAGTGTAATCCATACTGAAGGCTGTATTCCTTGGTCTTCATCATTAAGTGTTTCAAGTCTTCTTCACTTTCAGCAAACAAGATTGTGCCATCTGCATATCACTTATAAAGATTATAGCAATAAAATTCTGTGGGGTCGTTCTACTCTGTCACATGGGGCAGGATGGGAGGGAGGGAAGGAAGGAAGAGAAGTAAACACCTAAGAGTTAGATATGTTAAGCACAGAATTACCTTACATGGAAAAAGTTTATAATTTAGAATGTTAAATATCCTTCTTGAGGTATAAAGTGCTGACAAAGAGGAGGAGCAAGGAAGAAAAGCAATCTAATTAAACAGAAAAGAAAAGTGATTTGACAGCATGGAACCACAATTGCTTTGTTGAAAAAAAGTTGAGGCAGTCTGCTTCCATAAAGATATACAGCCTTGGAAACCCAATGGGGTTGCTATGAGTCAGAATGGACTCAATGGCAGAGAGTTTGGTTTTTTGGTTTAGCAACAATGGTAAAGTTATTTTAAAAGATTTTTTTTCATATCTAAGTACCTAGTTTTAGAACCTGTTCTGACATTCAGGCTTTAATTCACATTGGGGTTTTGGAGACCTTTCATTTTTCTAAACAACAAAGGCTATGCAAACTCTGCCAGCGTGACACTTCAAACTGGTATTCTATTTCAGGAATAAGATGATTCTACATCTCAAAATCTCAGTTGTTGGATATCTGTTTTAAGGTTTAAATATAAACCTTAGCCGAGTTACTAAATATATAAAGATAATCTCTCCCTCAAGCCTTTGAGAGCAGAGAAGGGAAATCTGTGACACTCATCCTATATGTCTCACAAGTATTCACATAAATTTTAGGACTTCATAGCTGGAAGGTACTCAAGGTCATGACATACAAGTTTTTCACTTCCCAAATAAGGAAATTGTGAGGAGACCTCCCTCAAGTCACTCAAGTAGTTTGAATGAAAACAAAACATTTTTCACCCAGGGGAGAGCGGTTGTTCTTCTTTCTGTACTATTCTGGCTTCTGCTTTGTGTGAAATTATGTTTCTCACACATGTGTCCTTATGTGAAACCTAGCATTCTTAAAGCAGAGACAGAATTACTGAGGAAAGTGAGATCAGAAAACCATCATGGTGCAGGTTGAGGGTGAATAATCAGGCAGCAAAGGTAAGAGCAGTGGAGCTGCTGAGGGTGTTTTATTTTAGTGTTGCTAACTCTGTACTTGTGCTTTTCAAAGAATGCCTCTGAGAAGGATTCAATTAATATGCTACTGATTTTTTCATTTTCATATCATAGACCCTCAAAATTTTTGTCCTTTATCTCAAACCTAGAGTTAGCAGAAAACCTTTGAGTCCCTTTGACTTCAAGGTGGAGAAAGCTGTGCTTATTCAGTGTCCAGGATGTAATAATTGAAGTCTGTCAGCCATATCTTAGCATCACTGACATTCAGCATTTTGAAATTTCATCTAATATGAGGATAAGGCTGATGAATTTGGGTTCTTCAGGAGGAATTGGTTTGGCAGAAAGAGGACATCACAGGATCCAGAGAAGAAAGAGGGGAAAGGAGGGAAGGGGGGGGGGAGGAAGGAAGAGAAATGAATGTATCATAATTAGAACAGCCAATCACAGAATTACCCTAAAGACAGGACATGGTGAAACTGTGTAGTTGAGAATGTTAAACGCTCTTCTTCAGATTAAAAGTACTAGCAGAGAGGAGTGTTCTGGTTACCTAGTGCTGCTCTGACAAGAATATACCACAAATGGGATGGCTTGAAGAAACAGGAGTTTATTCTCTTACAGTTTGGAGGCTTTAAGTTCAAGTTCAAAGGGCCAGACACTAGGGGCTGGGTTAAAACCCCTTAACCTTGGGCTTCAGCTCTGACTCCTGCTCCTGGCCCACTGGAGCTAGAGGCATTTCTTCACTCAGACAGCTTCTGGCTGCTGAGACTGACAAGCCCAAGGTTGACAAGTGAAAAGACACAGTCCCAATGTTATCAAACCACATGGCAGGCCGTTAATTCAAGTCCATTGAAAGTCCCAAAGTCAGCAGAACATGTCAGGGGCTGAACAATTATACAGCTACATGCAGCATTCAAGTGTGCCATAAACTAGAGACCATTCCCAACGCTGCTGCTTATATACGGGAAGCAGACCACATCCCTAAAGCAGCTACTCAGTTGCTTGTAATATATCCCACCATGGAGCTTATTGCCATTCTCATCATGGGGAATAACTACTATCAGCTGCCCAGCCACTCAACCAGGCCTAGCCAGGTTGACACACAACCTTAACTACCACAAGGAACAAGGGAGAAAAACAATCCAATGAAAGCCAAAATGATTCAGTGAAGAATATTTGTTTAGAACATATCATGAAGGGAAGAAAGTCAAATCACCACTCTGCCTAATGCAGGGCTTCTGGTTACTTAGTTTTATCACATGAGATCATCACCAATCCAGCTGGAGAGTGTAATGCATAGAATTGACCTAAGAGATCCTCTCTTGGACTAACCAGTTTCAATTAAGACTATCACAAATGCTAATTATAATTTTAAACTTACCTCTCAGACTTACCCTCCCTCTATTTCTAAGTGGATTACTTAATAGTCACAATGCAAGGTTCAGAAACCCTGGAGATTCCCTTTTATTTCTTTGCCTCCATCAGGGACCTGGGACTTCCAGAAGTTTTAGATTTCAAGGGAAAATATCAGTGGCAATATCCTATTTTTCCTTTCACAGATATAAAGACTTTTAATATTGGGAGAACATTAGATTTTGATTTTGGTACAGACTTGCTACTGCATGAAAAAAATCTCTCAACCTGCCATCTCTGACCAAGATTACCTGGCTTTGCTTGAACACATCCAGTGACAGGGAGCTCATTCCCACCCAGCCTGTTTTGGGACAGCTCTCATATTCAGAACGCCTCTCCTTACATATAGCTGACATCTGCCTACTACTAATTTTCCATTCTTTTGTCCCAGTTCTACCTTATACTAACAATTTCTGGGCTTGGGAAATCAAAGTCTATTAACCCCAGGAGTTTGTGAACTTGGGATATAGGAAAGTGAGTCCATTACTTCAGTGCTTTCTCCAATACTTGGCCTGTTGGATCCGCTACCTTGTGTGCTGTTCTGAGTTCATGGTTCTAGGGCTGAGGCTCTTCCTAATATTGCCCAGTTTTTGCTAAATGAGGAGGGAGAGAGAGAGTGCATACATCATTTTCTTAACTGTGCTCTGAGATAGTACAGAAGTACCCAGAAAGTAAGTTTTAGTGTCTGTTCACACATAAGAACACTGAGGCTGAGCAAGGTTAAGTTGCTTACCCAAGATCACACAGGCTGCAAATGGCAAAAGCCAACATTCAAGCTGGTATCTGCTAAGACTCCAAAACATGTTTCACAATCTCACACCAAGCAAGAGTTTAGAATACATAGTTTGTCAAGTAAGAATAAGCTTGTGAATATAATATAAATAAACATTTGAAATTGTGTCCAGAAAAAATCTAAATATGATGCATTTTTATGGACTATGTGGTTGGTTAGCACCAGAGCTATTCCAAGTTAATCACTATACTTTCCTTAACCAGCCTTAAAGTTTTCTCCTGTTCTGCACTTGATAGCTGGTTTAAAAAAAAAAAAAAAAAAAAA
>NW_006921902.1:1855387-1856006 GCF_000298275.1 Orycteropus afer afer | reverse complement strand
AATTCTTCAGACGAACTAGTATCTTTAGGGAAAGTAGGTTAATGGGAAATGTTGTTGAAGAAACCAGGTTGTCTCCTTCATACCTCTAGTTATTCCAGGAGAAGGGATGTTGCTGCCAAGATGCAGAGCAGGACTCAGATGGGTGGAAAGATGGGCCAGTCTCTTTCCTTCCAGATCTCTTGGAATAGTGCAGCATAGGGCAGGATGGAATTTCAGAAGCAGTTAGAAGCCTGCAAGTAAATTAACCAGCAAATTAGCTTTTCAGATGTCCAACAGTGTGTCCTCCCAAACATCGAAGCCTTACCGGACTGCTATTTACACTTCCCAGTGGACGCAGGGAGAGAATGTGCTTCAATTTAAACACCATGCACTGCCAGAGAACAGGATGCTTAAAAAGGAATTTGCATTTGTAGTCAGAAACACCCTCAGATTACTTTTGAAATAACCTCCCTTACATTTTAAACAAGTTGGTGGATTCATCATTTAGACTGCCTCTAGGAGGAAGCTATTAAGAGATGTGACTTGGAATGGTGTTCTTCTTAAAAGGTTAAGAAAAAAGTGGTTATTTTCATTAATGTCGTGATTTTTCTGGTTTAAAAATAAAATCCATTTGAACTTG
>NW_006921902.1:1824284-1855287 GCF_000298275.1 Orycteropus afer afer | reverse complement strand
CACAATCTCATCAGGGAGGATCACAGAGGGAAAGAGCCAGTGTGTCCCTACTGTGTGTGTGGATGCATGAGTGTGTGTGTGTATGTGTGTGTATGCATGTGTTTGTGATGCATGAGTATGTACATGTGTGTGTTTATGTGTGTGGGTAAGTGACTTGTGTGCTCATGTATGTACATGTGTGTATGAGTTTGCCCACATGGGCTCATGTGAGTGCATGGGTCTTGTGTCCCATATTGTGTGCACACACATGTTTATATGGGTGCCTGTACTTTTGGGCATGTGGGCCATTATGTATGTGCATGTGTGCATATTCGTGTAACAGTGTGTGCATGTGCATGCATGAGTGTGTGCCCACATGCGTGCCTTTGTATGTGTTTGCATGTGTCACTGCATGCACACACGTGTGTGCCCACATGTGTGTATGTGTGCACAAACATGTGCATGCATGAGGTAAGAAGATGGGGTGAGATGGTTGCTTAGGGCACAAAATGAGGATTTTGGTTTATGTATGACTACAAG
The DNA here is from genome assembly GCF_000298275.1 of Orycteropus afer afer. Taxonomy (NCBI): domain Eukaryota; kingdom Metazoa; phylum Chordata; class Mammalia; order Tubulidentata; family Orycteropodidae; genus Orycteropus; species Orycteropus afer. Next base: position 1,854,768 of record NW_006921902.1, on the reverse strand, counting down.
ACCTCACTACCAGCAGATGGAGCTGTAGGTATGAGTTGGAATGAGTCCTCACACAATCTGCTGCTGACTTGGGTTTACTAGAGACTTCAGAAATACTTACTATGTAAGATCACATCTCATTTTTGTGGACAGTGAGGAAATTCTGAATATGCTGAGGAATTCTGCTTCTTCACTAAGAGGCCGTGCTCCTTTGACTTGTTGATTGAAGTGCAGGTTGCAGCTAAATATTGCTTCATTCTGGTGCATTCTAGGTTGTAGGGATCACGGGCCTTTTCTTGCCCTACTGAGAATTAACTTTATAGTTTGGATGAATCTCGACGTATAACACACCCCCTTTATTTTACAGACGTGTAAAAGGACCTTAAGTCTCTGCTGCTTCTCTCTCCCTCAATCCATCACACCATCCTTTTCTGGGGGGAAGGGTCAAGTTTTACCAGAATATCTCTTCTGTCTCTTACACCCTCCCCTCCAGTCCAGGCCTTCATTACCTTACACCTGGATTCATTTAATTGTCTCTCAACTGGTCTCTCTGCCTCCAGCCTTTTCCCAGTCCAATTCATCTTACATGCTGCCATGAGATTAATCTTCCTCAAGTATGGCTCTGGTAATATAAGGGCCTCCCCAGACACTTCAGCACTTCTCCACCGCCAGTTGTGGAATCCTGTTCAAAGACTTTAGCCTGGCACCAATCTGGAAATTATACATACTTCCAGTCTTACTTTGTGTTACCTCTTTTTCCTTTACCCATTTAAAAGCCAACTCAAGCTGTCTGCTATTTCTCATGTATACCCTGAGTTTTGCCTTTCTCTCCACCTTTGTTACAGTTTTTATTTTTCCATTTTTTTTTCTTCTTAAACTATCCTTTTTCAATTTCATTTCCAATGCCTTAGTATCTTTAAATCTTCCCCTTCATGTGCTATACAGAGCTCTGGTGCCGTAATGGATAAGGCATTTAGTTGCTAACCAGAAGTTCAGTAGTTCAAATCCAAAAGCCACTCTGCAGAAGGAAGATGGGGCAATCTATTTCTGTAAAGATTTACAGTCTCAAAAACCCAATGGGGGTCACTATGAGTCAGAATCAACTTGATGGCAGTGGGTTTTTTTTTTTTTTTTTTTTCTCACATGCTATCTTCTCCATGAATTCATCCTGAAGACATCAGTGACAAATATGTATTTCCTATTCTAAACTCACAGTCATTTTATCTGAACCTCTCTGTGTCCAGATTATATTGTGATTATTTGTGTACATGTCCCACCTCTCCTACCTTGAAGGTTATTCACCTCTTTGAATGCTCCTATCTATTGTACATAGAAATTCAATAAATCTTTATGGGTAATGAAGACAAAAATTTGAACCTAAATGCCTTTTCATTTGTTTTCTTAGGGAAGCTTCAATCTGATGTAGTTATAGTGGTCTTTCCATCAGGTGGAAAATGGAAGAAAAGAAGCATCTTAGAGTACTATCTTTCTTAATTGGAGTACTATGACTATAAGCAATCATGTCCTGACTCTTGGCATCAATTCCCTCCACTTTTAATTGAGGATATTAGTATTGATCAGAAAGTCATAACTTTTTGACTTTTACCCTGACACCTACTTGACAGCCATGTTTACTTTCTGGGCTGTATCCCATCAGTGTGGTTTAAGGAGGTAGGCTGGGCTTTGGCTCATGGCACAGCTGTGCTTCTATCTTTTCTCTCCTACAATTTGAAAACCATTGTTTGAGTGAAAAAGAACTCTTTCCAACTCATTCACTAACTTAATCATGTAATTCTAGGATCATTCTTTTTCTATCTTTCATAGTTTGAAGGTTTTTCTTTTCTAGTTTTGTGGAAGGAAAATAGGAGTGGAGAAGTTCTGCTATCTCTGACATCTGTTAGTGTTTCATTGCTTTCCCAAGAAATGGGAAATGCCCTTTCCTTGCTTGTCTTTTGTCTCAAATGAAATTTAAAATTACTTCAGAAGGCTTAGTCAATGCCAGCGTTTAGCCCTTCAAATGCTATTTCTAAAAAATTATGCTCTCATTTTATTTTTAGTAGGATTAGAGACTTTTAGAATCAGAAGGAACTTTTAGTGACAATTTGGAAGTCTTAAATATAGATTTCCAGTCAGCTGTTGTTTCCATATCTTTTCTATTTTCTCCCTGTTGTTCTCATCTCAGATGGATGCTGGGATTTCTGGTGGGGTAGGGTTGAATCTTACGATCCTTCCATCACTCACTGAGCTTTGAGCCATTACTTTAAAGTAAACACTGATGGTCAACTCTCATCACCCGCTAAACTGGAAGACACTTCATTATTGCTATAGCTTATTCTTCTGTGTTAGAATTATGTATTAAAAATATGACTAATTTTTATGTATCAGGCAAAATTTATCTTATGTAATTCAAATAACAACTCTACAAAGTAGATACCAATTTTACAAGTTGAAAAAACTGAGAGTTTAGGTAACTTATGCCACCAGTCATTAAGATGTGGAGAGAGAATACCCACTGCCATCAAGTAGGAGCCTGGAAATTGTGAGTTGAGAATTTTTGCTCTTATCTAGTCCACTTCCCTGTACTCTTGTGAAGGTACAACACTAGGAAAGAGTAATCTCAGAGTGAAGTCATAGTAGAAGTAGAGTGTATGGACATTGGTTTTAGACAGAGATGAACTAACTCATAGCTTTGCCATTTACCAAGTGTATGATCTTAAGAAGCTTATTTTAACTGTTTTGAGCCTTTATTTCTTTATTATCAAAATGGGATGATAATAGTATTTCAAAACAATAACACATTAACTGAACTTCTATATGTGACAGCACCTAGCAATGGTGCCTGGTGAATACCAGCTGTTCTCTGAATGCCAGTTTGTTTCCTCTAAATATAAAGTCTACAGCCCTAGCTTTGCTTGGATAGACTATTCATGGTGCTTCTCTGGAGCTCAGCCGGGGACCTGACATGAGGTTGTGAGCCAGACAGGATGCTCTTCTTTAAGCAATGTCTCTTTGTAGCTTTGAGCAGTATCTCCAGCTTTCCTTCCCATGGGTGTCTGGGGTATATTATCATTTCCAACATACAAGGCATCCTAATTTCTTTGAACTTTCAAGGTGAGAAAGTACTGATAGAAGACACGAACTTGCAAAATTTAGAAGCTCATTCTCAAAGAGAAAATTATTGAAATAAGACTCTTTCAGCCCTGATTGTAGCATTTCTTAATCAGAAACAAGCATAAGAAACAACATATGTGCACTGCCCCAGTTCTTAATTTAAAAAAAAAAAAAAAGGCTTCTGGGACACCCTCTCCATTTTATCCTTTTGAACCCTACTAAATTAGAATATTTGGGATGAGAACTCTAGCATATATGTTTTAAACATTCCTCAGTTTCAGAACCACTGTGCTAAGTGTGATACAAGGTGCTATGTTGTCTGTCTAATGATCTGACCTAACCTAAATACAGCATCTTCAGGCAGCCATACATAGAGAACCAATGTCAGAAAGATTATCTGAAAGCACTATTGTACATTTTATAAAATTGTAGTTGAAGATATCATCAGTTTACTATCCAATGCAGCATAAGTTAAAGAGTACCAAGAGTTTGTGTGATCATGGGAGTTGGTATGCTTATAATTTAATTAGTGAGAATATTGAAATGAACATACACAGCTCCAAACTAAATTTAGTGTTCAACTGTGCTACATTGCCCATACCAGGTGGTGTCTGATACATTTATTTCTTTATTCATTTTAATGGTTTTTGTTCCTATTTTCATTTTTAGCTATTTTGTTTTATGTGTATTTTAACATCACAAGCTGCTTCTGACCATTTTTATAAGTAGATGGAATATAAATCATGAATAAATAAGTGACAATGAATGACTTCTGAGAAAGCAGAGGTTTCATACACAGGCAAACACAGCAGGACTGAGTACAATTGTAATGTATGCTTATAGGTTGATGATAAAATTGTAACTATTCATTATGAAATATTATTTGTACATTGTTGCCTCTTACATGTGTATTAATCTATTTGCATAAACTTATTTCAGTAGTTTCTCAATATGAATTATTTGCACTTATGAGCTTGTTTTCTCCTTATAAATCCAAGGAGAAATGTTATGATTGTACTGTAACTTTGTTATTCTTTCATTCCCCCTTCCCTCCCAAGACTCCTCCACCCTTTCCTGTTCCTGTTAGCTATTCTACCATTGGCTCTCTAGGGGAATCTTGCTTCCATTTCACTTTGCATTTGCCAACTATTGGTCCCCTAGGTCTTTCCTTTCTCTTCATGTACCTTGTTTTTTTCCTCTTGTTTCCCTTTAGCTTCTGCAGTTTCTCCCAATTAAGAATGAAGAGTTTCAGCCAATTTCAGTCCTAAAGATTGGAAATATTGTCAGTTCCTTCAAGGGATTTCCAGGCTCCTCATGAAAACATGCTGAGACACATGTAGAACTCCCTTGACACAAACTCCATTCATTCTTCCATGCTATTCATTCTTCCATGCTATGGAATTGTGCTTTAGAGCACCTAGATGTCTTATTATCAAATCATTCTTTACTGGGTACAATTCCACCAAATCCCATATGTCCTCCAGTAGGATGAGTAAATTCAGGCAGATCTGGTACAAACTAATCACAACTAGGTGAGGAGGTAGAACTCAGGAGTGTGAACAGCCCTTAATTAACCTTAAGGAGTTCCTTCCTTTCATTTTCCTTTGTCTCAGCAGCATCCGCTTTTGGGTAGAAAGTTTCAGAAAGATTACATACAAGGAGAAATAGATATTAGTAGACTCAGGAATGCACAGAATCTTCAATTTCTCAATGTTCTTCTATGCTGTTCTATTTGTCTTTATTCCATGGAAGGGTCAATGGCTGCCTCTTGTATTGGCTTGTTCAGCCAAGATCTATGTTCATCAATTTTCCTTTTCACATGGTGTAGTAGATTAGGCATTTAACTGCTAACCAAATGGTTAGTGGTTCAAACCCATCAGCTGCTGCACAGAAGAAAGATAGAACAATCTATTTCCATAAAAAAATTACAGGCTCAGAAACCCAATGGGGTCAGAATTGACTTGATGGCAGTGAGTTTTTTTTTTTTTTTTAATCCTGTATGTATTACCAGTTATTTATCGTCTTCTGGTTTGCTTTTCCAAATTTTAGTAAACTTGAAAAAAAGTCGAACTCTGTGAGCACACCTGAGTATGTGGATGTGTGTAGGCATAGTTGGAAGAGTAGAGATAATGGTATAACAAGAATGAAATACAATTGTAATATTTTAAGAATACACTCAATGTGGTGATTCTGTCAGTTGATAGTGGTTATATTGAAAGCCGGAGACACCAAGATTTTATTAATGAACTATGATTATAATATTGTGGGCACTGGGCCAGATTTGAAGGGAGTGATGCTGGCACTTAAACCAGCAACAGTTTAGTATCAAGCTTTGGTAGCTTCTTTAGCTTGAAAGGGAAATAGGCATAAATTCCTCTTGATCTGACCCAGGCTCCCACAATACAAGGTATGGAAACATGTAGGCTGGAAAACATGTTGCTTATTACCTCCCTTAATGCACTTTATGGTATTAATCTTTTTGGTGGATAGTCCAGCAAGACATAGAAGGAGAGCTGGAAAACTATGGCATATGGCATGCTGACTATAATTACCTGTTTCATTCTAATTTTACATGATTTCATTCAAGATTAGTTGTTTTTATCATTATACTTAGTTTTTCCAATTTTACTTATTAAATACAAAAATAAAAGTAGTTATAGCAGGCAGAGTGCCTAAGACATTTGACTACTAACCAAAAGGCTGGGGGTTCAAACCCACCAGCTACTCCTCAGAAGGAGGACTGGGCAATCTACTTCCATAGAGATACCACCTAGAAAACCTTAGGAGGGGTCACTATGAGTCAGAACTGACTCAATGGTAGTGAGAGTGAGATAGTAGCAAAATAACAATAAAAGAGTCTCCCTTAGAGAGATATAGCTAAGAAACATGAAAAAATAGATAAATCTTTACCACAAGCAACTTGCTTTTTGTGCATTTTCAGCCTAAGTCTATAAATTAGTTGAATGTAACATTGGATAAATCCCCCTCCATTCCGTCTACAATTGCCTAAATTGTGCTGTAAACTGATGATACTTACCTTGTCTACATGTTAAGAGTTAAGATCTTTTTGGTTTGGTCAAAGTCTACCTGATGAATAGTTTGGGCCATCATTATTGCCAAAGTCTCTTTCTGATCCAGAGAAAGGACCAAAAAACTATTTTTCTATCCCAATTTGGATATTCTATGCCAGGTCCTGGACTGCATAAGAACTTATTTGTAAATTATGATCTGAGAGAAGTTTGATATCAACAAATTATGCAAAGAATAAACTCAAAAAGCAATGGTTTTGTTCCCTTTCCTGGTGTCTGTTTGCATTTCAGGACCCAACTGGGGGCAGCTGGACAAGTAGTAAAATCAGGGAGTTGACCTAAAGTAGATTCAGTGCCACTGGCTGGATACTCTGTGGTTTGGAAACATTACTATACCCCATGTTGTTGTGGTTATGTGCCGTGGAGTCAGACCTGACTCATAGCGACCCCTCCTTGTGTTGCTGAGGTAGTATCACTACGGGATTAGATTGCTCAACCTTCCTTCCGAGGAGTCGCTGGTGGGTTTGAACTGCGAGCCTTCTGGTTAGCAGTCAAGTGCCTTAGGCTCTATTCTACCAGAGCTCCTACTATACCCCATAGGCCTATTCAATTCACACACAATGGGATGAACACTTTCTCTTTTAAAAGATTTCCTTACAATGCCCATCTTCCCTACTTAAATGAGCAACCCAGCTTAATGGTCTCATATATTGAGCTTTCTGGAAACATTTGTATGTAAAGAAAGACTTGCTACACTAAAAAACCCAAAAGACAGCAGATTGAATATCACTCATTGAGGGTATATGCACACCTTGTTCACTTCTCTGTAGAGCCCAGCCAAGGATCTGGTATATAGTAGGTTTTCAAATGCTTTAGGAATTTTGAATGAGTGAGTTAATGAATCTATAATATCCTGAAAATCAGTCACTCTGTGTCCTTAGTCAAGCACTGTTGTGGCAGACATTATAGTAGAGGTAGACTAGAAAATGAAAAGGATAAAATAAACATGTACATCTGAGTAAATCAGAGACTTTTTTTTATAGGATTGTGAGATATGCAATGGATATTAAGTTAATAGAAAGTAGGCTCATCCTTATATAGCTCTTTATTTACAGTGATTTGTACATAGCCTTGCTCAATTAATTATTTAACAAAGACTACTGAAAGCGATAACATAGAAAATAGTGATAAAACTGTCTCTTGTGGTCTCTCATGGACATTGTCCCAGAGCTAGATATGGCTAGCTGGAAGAGAAAGGTCATTTACTCACAAATTTCTTTGTCTTTTTATTTATTCTCTATTATTATCTTTAGCAAAAGGCTTTCCAAGGGCTATTTTGCAGCTCATCCTCCTTGGAGGACCAAGAAGTGGTATCCCAAGAAGTAAATGATGGCAGAGACAGCAAGGCAGCTAATAGGCCAGGGAAAAGAAGCCCTTGTATGCCAGGCAGGGTCAGGCTGAGGGAGTGACACTTAACAATTTTGTTTTGAACTCTCTGCTATTTCCAGTAAAACAATTTCCTTGACATTTTCTTGTGGCATTTGAAGCAAGGAGAAAGTAGATTTTTTTTTTCTTTATCATCTTTTTTCTTTTTCTCCCTCTCCAAAGTGATTTATCTTGTTTCTCTCCAAAATTCAATACTCCTCAGAGGCTAAGTCAATTATTATAAGGAAATGTGCAAAGACCTGGAGTTAGAAAACCAAAAGGGAAGAACACGCTTGGCATTTCTCAAGGTGAAAGAACTGAAGAAAAAGTTCAAGCCTTGAGTTGGAATATTGAAAGTTTCTATGTGCAAAATATTGAATGATGCAGGAGACATCAAATGAAGGTGGAAGGAATACATACAATCACTGTACCAAAAAGAATTTGTTGATGTTCATTTCAGGAGATGGCATATGATCAAGAATCAATGGTACTGAAGGAAGAAGTTAAAGCTGCACAGAAGGCATTGATGAAAAACAAGGCTCCAGGAACTAATGGAATACCCATTGAGATGTTTCAACAAACTAATGCTGTGCTGGAGGCACTCACTTGTCTATGTCAAGAGATTTGGAAGACAGCTACTTGGCCAACTGACTGGAAGAGATCCATATTTGTACCCATTCCAAAGAAAGGTGATCCCACAGAATGTGAAACTTATCAAGCAATATCATTAATATCACACGCAAGTAAAATCTTACTGATGATAATTCAAAAACACTTGCAGAAGTATATTGACAAAGAACTTCCAGAAATGCAAGCAAGATTCAGAAGAGGACTTGGATGAGAGATATCATTGCTGATGTCAGATGGACTTTGGCTGTAAGCAAAGAATATCAGAAATATGTTTGTTGTTGTTGTTTTTATGTGCTGTCATGTCGGACCCAACTCATAGAGACCCCTTCTTGGATTTCCGAGGCAGTATCACTACAGAAGTAGATTGTCCCATCTTCCTTCTGAGGAGTGGCTGGTGGCCTTCAACTGCCAGCCTTCTGGTTAGCAGTCAAGTGCCTTAGGCACTATGCTACCAGAGCTCCCAGAAAGATGTTTACTTGTATTTTATTGACTATGCAAAAGTGTTTGATTATGTGCGTCATAACAAATTAGAGATAACATTGAAAAGAATGGGAATTCCAGAACACTTCTATTTATTCTGGACTTAATTTTACTCATGAGAAACCTTTACTTAGACCAGGAGACTGTCATTCAAACAGAATAAGGGGACACTGCATGGTTTAAAATCAGGAAGGGAGTGCATCATGGTTGTATCCTTTCACCATATTTACTCAATCTGTGTGCTGAACAAATAATCTGAGAAGCTGGACTATATGAAGAAGAATGTTGCATCATGACTGGAGGAAGACTCATTAACAACCTGCAATATGCAGATGACACAACTTTGGTTGCTGAAAGTGAGGATGACTTGAAGCACTTACTGATAAAGATTGAAAATTAGAGTCTGCCGTATGGATTACACCTCAATATAAAGAAAACAAAAATCCTCACAACTGGACCAATAAGCAGCATTACAATAAATAGAGAAAAGATTGAAGTTGTCAAAGACTTCACACTACATGGTTCTGCAATCAACATCAGCGGAAGCAGCAGGCAAGACATCAGACAATATATTGCATTGGGTAAATCTGCTGCAAAAGACTTCTTTTAAGTGCTGAAGAGCAAAGATATCTCCTTGAAGACTAAGGTGCATCTAATGCAAGCCACAGTATTTTCAATCACCTCACATGCATGTGAGAATAGCTGGACAATGAATAAGGAAGACCAAATAAGAGTCAATGCTTTTGAGTCGTGGTGTCTGCAAAGAATGCTGAAAGTACCATGACCTGCTAAAAGAACTAACAAATCAGTCTTGGAAGATGTGCAGCCAGAATGCTCCTTGGGAGTAAGAATGACCAGAATTAGTATCACCTACTTTGGTCATGTTGTCAGAAGGGACATGGTTGGTAAACTGAAAGGTCAACGAAAAAGAGGAAACCCCTCAACAAGATGAATTGACACAATGGCTGCAATGATGGGTTCAGGTTGTGAGGCTGGCACAGGGCCAAGCAGTATTTTATTCTGTGGTACATAGAGTTGCTATGAGTTGGAGACTACTAGATGGCACCTAACAACAACAACAGAAGCTAATGAACAATAAGTGTCATAGAAGAATGCACACGTGTTCTCTGTATGAGTGCAGACCATTTTGTGTGTATGTGTGTACTTGCACGTTGAGGCAACATCTGTTGTTGCACATGGCTAAATATAATTGCATGACATATGATAAAGATTCCACAAATCAACAATCTTCTGGCTACAAATTTAGGGTTCCACTCAGGTATATTCTGTTACCTCCATCACATTCAGGCTATCTGGTTAGTGGATTACCTACAGCAAATCTTTAATCTCTAGCTTGTCCTCAGGTGCTTGGCCCTATTACTTACCTGATGTGTGATCATGAAAAGACCAATTAATTTTAATCTTAGCTCAAGCAAAACATAATTAGACAAATCTGCTAGAAGAATATCACATGAACCTTCTCATGCCAGAAGTAAGTCAAATACTGCCACTGTCAATGCTGGGAGATGGTGCATTTCCTCCACTTAAATTAGAGCCACCTTTAAAGAGATGTTACCTATAAGTGCACCATCAGCAGGAGCTTAGAAAGACATCATTCTCTGAAGCACCATTTATTTTTTCTATATGTAGAATGAAAAAAATAATGACTGTGCCCAAGGGGTAGCGTAAAATTTAATGAAATAGCACATGTAATCTATAAAATGCTGTATGAACCCAAATTATTATGTTTTCTTGAACTGATGCTTGCTGCATGGGACTGGTACCTAGGTATCATTGCCACCCTTTGTGATGGCCCATGCCAGCCTCCCTTCTGTTAAGGACCTGCATTAGTCTATGCTGCCTGTTAGGCCTCTAGAGTCTCATCACAGGATTTTCTCACCTCCCTTTTATTGAAATGATCAGTGGCTTTGAGGGGGAAAGCTATTTTCAAGTGCACTTCCAGAAGGAATCTGGCTAGAATATCTGGCTTTCAAGAGCCTTATGGGGGAATACTGTCACTTCACAAAGTTTTCTCCCTTAGAGTACCAGAGAGACAGAAGCCTTTGTGTCCTGATCCTGAGGGATGGGGCATGCTACAACCACAAAGCAGCAATAAAATATATTCAGCCTGGGCAAGCTTAAATCTCTGTTGGGTCTCCGTTTTTCTTTCTTTAAATGCTTATAGAATAAATGGAATTTATAATCAGAAACCATAAAATGTCTGATATATTACTCATCTTGATGACAATATTTAATAACTCATGTATATTTTATTACATCTTTTTAATGCTCTGTTGTGGAATTTTACTTAAAGGTATTCCATCCTTTACATCAAGCTGTCTGTGTCACCAAAGGGGCATGGTATCATTTTGAGCAAGAAGCCCAATGGTGTTGTAAGAATTACCCCACTCCCTGCCTGGGATCTGGAAAATTCATGTTCCCAGGCAGGTTAACCTCTTCTCCAAGGGCAGTGGGCATATTGCACCTGTGGTATGTGAGCATTGGGCCTTACCACCTACTTTCAGTGCCTGAAATTCTGTACTTAGGTGTTGATTCCCTTGGGCCTTGAAGATACTTCTTTTCAAGTGTTTCTTATTAAAATTCTGGTACCTTCAGAAGGAAAAGTAGTTATCAGGGATATCAGACTAAATGAACGTAACACCATATGGGAAGGAAGTGTAGTGTAATAGCTGAAGGTGAGGAGATAAAAAGGCTCCCAACGAATGCAACACACTCCCATCAAGTTGGATCCGACTCACAGGATCCAACTCATAGCAATCCCTCTTTGGGCCTCTGAGGTGGTATCACTACAGAAATAAATTGTCCAACTTTCCTTGTGAGGAGTGGCTGATGGGTTTGAACCACCAGCCTTCTGGTTAGCAGTCAAATGTCTTAGGCACTATACCACCAGAGCACCTAAAAAGGGCTCAGAAAGAAACAAGTTGAAGTGGCAAACCAAAGAGTTTGTCATACTTGACATTTTGCTGGGTAGAATAGATTTGTTAAGAATCAGCCCTTTTCTTCTGGGTTCAAACCAAAAAAAAAAAAAAAAAATCACAGCCATTGAGTCGATTCTGACTCATAGCAACCCCTTTTGGGCTTCTGAAGCAGTAAATTTTTACAGAAGTAGATTGCCCAGTCTTCTTTCCACAGAGTGGCTGGTGAGTTTGAACCGCCAACCTTCTGGTTAGCAGTCAATGCCTTAGGCACTATGCCAACAGAGCTCCGTCTTCTGAGTCCATGATTTCTTAAAAGAAAGGGGAGAGAAGATCTTTATGCGATGTGAGGCTTTAATCACCCTTAAGTATACCAGTGTTTAACTCCCCAAAATGATAATTCTACCTTCCTTAATACTATACAAAGGAATTCTTATGGCATAGTGGGTAAGGCATTTGGCTGCTAACCACAAGGTTGGTGATTCAAACCCACCAGCTGCTCTGCAGGAGAAGGATGAAGCAATCTACTTCCATAAAGATTTACAACCTCAGAAATCCAAAGGGGGGGGGGATATCTGTGATTCAGAATCGATTCAATGGCAGTGAATTTGGATTTTTGTTTGTTTGGACCCAGAAGAAAAGAGCTGGAACTTAACAAATCTATTCTACCCAGCAAAATGTCAAGTATGACAAACTGGTTTGCCACTATAATGTATTTTTTCCTGAGCCCTTTTTATCTACTCACCTCCAGCTATTACCCTACACTTACTTGATGGCAGTGGGTTTTGTTTGTTTGCTTAACACTATATATCCTTCACAGTCAGGAAATCAATATTGATACCAACACAACTGTTGAATCCACAGGACCCTTTCCCATCTTATCAACTATCCTAACAATGTTATTTTTTCTTCTCTAGTCCAGGACCTTTCCAAGGAATATATATCAAATTTAGTTATCATAAGTCATGGTGTCCCTCATTAAAATTATTCCTTTTCTTTTCTGTCTCACATGTCCTTATCAGACTTAGCATATAGAATTTATGTAAAGGAAATTTATAGGATGACCCTGAACCTGGGTCTATCTGGTCATTCCTTATGATTCAACTCAGGCCATGCATTCTTGGAAGGAATACCATAGAGATAATGCTATGTTCTTCTCATTTCATCCCTCCAGAATGCACACGATTACCTGTCCCCATGCTTGAGATACTAAATTTGATTCCTTAATGAGTTCACACCCATACCCACACACAGTGTGGATTGTTGAGCCCATGTTCGGAAAGGAATGTCAGCATGAGGAAGCCACCACAGACATGATAATGTAAAAACAAAAGGAAAGTTTATTTGCTAGCTTGAGCTAGGGTCCCTGCTCTCACCGACGCAGCGGCTTGGGCAAAAGACCCTGTGCTCTTTTACTATCATATTTTTATAGGAAAAATGTAGGGTGGAGTAGCACCAGGGCAAAGGGGTACAGGTGATTGGTTGTTGCTAAGGGGTTTAGGGCAGGGGTCTGAGATGTTGGGGGACATGTTGGAATTCCCCGGCTTAGGGAATTATTATCTATGGAGGATGTTAAGCCCTGATGCGTGGGAGAATTTCAGGAGCCAGGTAAATCTCTGATACGTGCTGAATCCGGAGGAAATCTCTGATACATGCCGGAATCCAGAGGGGAGATAAAAGCCCTGAGGCATGGGATGTGTTAGAGTCCCTGACACTAAAGGTTTCTGGTTAAAGATTTACCTGGAGGCCATTAGGACTCAGGCCTCACAGGATAACTTTTCTGGAAGTGATATGAAAAGTTTAAATTTTAAATGGTCCTGATGCTACAACAGACCCGTCACTAATCTAACTCCTAAAGTGCCCCCACTCCAAAACACCTATCTTCAACACTCTTTCACTTAATGCTAGTGTACTGTTAGGTTAGCAGTCCCTGAGTGGTACAAATGGTTAGTACACTCAGCTACTAACTGAAAGGATGATTGTTCAAGTCCACTTAGAGGCATTTTGGAAGGAATTCCTGACAATCTACTTCTGAAAGTTCAGCCATTGAAAAACCTATGGAGCACCCATGTCAGGTAGCTGTGAATCAGAATCAATTCAATGGCAAAGGTTTTGTTATTTCAACAATAAGGACAAAATGGAATGTTTAAGTAAGGTGGGAAAGGGGAATATTCAGTAGTACTATTGTGATGTCTTAGGTAGGACACGCTTCAAATTCAATAATATTTCATTTTATTTTATTTTTTTAAATACTTATTTAAAAAAAAAATTATTTTTCATCTTCTTAATCATGGAGAGAGAAGAATCCAGCTATTTGGAGTCTTATGGATAAATTTCCAAAAAGATCCTTGCTTGAAGCTGTAGGTTTTCACTGTAACTTCTTCCATGTTGTTGTTGTTGTTATGTGCTGTCAAGTTGGCCCACACTCATAGCCACCCCTCCTTGGGTTTCTGAGGCGGTATCACTACGGAAGTAGATTGCCCACTTTCCTTCCAAGGAGTGGCCTCTTCAATAGTTGACCCAAATTCCTTTCCCAGTTGGCCAAATTCCACATGTATTTTTCTTTATGTTTCAATGGTCTGTGGCCTTAGAATCTTGAAAAGCTGAAAGAATACCTGCACTGAGCCACCAGAGCCTCTTATATAAAATATACATACATAAATAATATATACATAAGAACCACCTGGGGATCTTGCTAAAATGAAGATTCTGATTCATTAAATCTAGATATCTGGAAATAGGGGGTTGAATGGAATGAACTGGTTCAAAGCTGTGGTTTATGTGTATTGTTGTTGTTTATGTGTATGTTGTTGTTAAGTGCCGTCAAGTCGTTTCTGACTCATAGCGACCCCATGCACAGCAGAACGAAACACTGCCCGATCCCGCGCCAGCCCCACAATCCCTACTATACTTGAGCCCATCATCGCAGCCACCGTGTCAATCCATCTCGTTGAAGGCCTCCCTCTCTTTCGTCAACCCTCCACCCTACCAAGCATGACATCCTTCTCCAGGGAATGGTCCCTTCTTACAACATGACCGATATAGGTGAGATGAAGTCTGGCCATTCTTGCTTCCAAGGAGCATTCTGGCTGCACTTCCTCCAGGACAGATCTGTTAGTTCTTTTAGCAGAGCATAATTACTTCCATGGCTAACAGACCTGGGTTTAAAGCTAAATTACAGTCCAAAGAAAAGAAGACTCAGGGGGCAGATGATCAGAGGCTGTAAATACTTTCAAGATAACAATGCAAATGAGGGAAGAGAATTATTCATTTGCTCAGCAGGTGCTAGAACATGGAGAAATAGCCTGGAGCTAAGGAAGAGAGTTTAGGCTGGGGATTAGCAGAAAAGCTCCTCAAGCAGAGAGTTTCTTCCCCAGGGCACTGGACTTTGGAGCCCAGTGCCAGGCACCAGGGAAAGAAGAGAGAGAAAATGTATGAGGAAGAATGTTTGCCAGATCCAGGGGTCACAAAGGATAACCCAGAGTTTTGGGGCTATTTTCTATATTCTTAGTATGGTATACATATATACTCTTTTGCCATGAGCATTTAATTTCTAACCTGCTTGTTTGGGAAACAAAGCCCTCACATTTTATCCTTTGTGGTAGCTGGACAGTATCATTCTCTTTCCTTTGCCCCTAAACTGTAGGCATCTATAATCACTCGTGATAGCCCTGATAGCAGCAGGGCTCTTGAAATAGATTCAGCAGATAAGTAAGTGATATTGTAGGATATGAAAAAGATCGTAAGAATAGAAAGAACATTCCAGGGTACTATTGACTTAAATTATCACTTGACTGCTTTCTGAATGTGTGATTTATAATCCCAATAAAAGAGTTAGGAAGGTCAGGAAAAAAAATGATTTCAACATGCGATATCTGGGTGTGACTCTCAGCTCTAGGACATATATACTAGCTGAATGACATTAAACAAGGGTTAATTTAACCTCTCTTAACTTCAATGTCCTCAGCTGAAAGCAGAGATAATAAAGCCTACTTTACAGAGTTGGGGAGAGATGTAGGTTAGAATAACAAACATAGACCTGTTATACATGGCAAACATAATTTCCAAATTTATTTCTCCCTGTGCTGTCACTTAACTTTTTTCCTTTTGTCACCTGACTTTTCCACCTTCCAAGATTCTAGATTACCAGATTTGGGAATAAAAGGACACACACACACACACACACACACAAACACACAACTTCTCTGTGTGTATCTGTATCTACTATAAATATCAGTATACATACCTTTGAATCCTTCCCTACACCCATTCAGCAGTACCTACCTAACACAAAACCAGCCACATAGTAAGCCCTTAAAAAGTACTTACTGCATTACATTACACTGCATGGTTGTGTTGAAACCCCACCAGGTATCCGTAAACTAAAAGGTCTTGTTTCATTTATTGTCATTTCTGCTGGATTCAATGCAGGAAATAGATTGGATATGATAGTGATGTTGTATCCCTTGTTAGATTATAAACATGGGTCTGGACTTGACTGACTTCCGTAGATCACAACGTCTTTAAGAAATGCATTATCACATGGCATTTTGGGCAGCCATCTAAAGTACAAAGTTTACTTTCTACATTGAGATAAATCTCAGGGTACAAGATGAACACACAATTTATAGCTACCGAGCTTAGACTGAAAAAAACCCTTAATGTATTTTTTTTTGTGTGTGTGTGATTTGGGTGAAAGTTTACAGAGCAAATACACTTTCAATACAGCAGCTCACATACACTTTGTCTCATGACATGGACTACAATTTACCACAACACAACAGCTCCCCTCCCACTTCATCCCCTTACCTGTGCCCTTCCCTCCAGGCACTCCTGTCCCCAGAGCTGTCTGCCTGTGCGTGCACAACCCTTCTATTCTCCCATAATTGTTCTCTCCAAGGAGTATATCTACCTAATGTAAATATTCACCTCATATGCCTGTCTTTTTTTTTTTTTTTTTTTTTGGCTGGAAACAACAGGAGTGGTTTCCATTCCAGACTTGAAGGACATCTAGGGACCATAGTCTCAGAGGTTCCATCAGGCTGTATCAGGCCAGCAAACCTGGTCCTTTTTATTTTTGTGATTTTAAGTTTTGTTCCCCATTGTCCTCCCATTCTGTCCAGGATCTCCTACATAGATCCCCCCTCCGAGTGGTTGACAGTGGTAGCTGGTCACCATGTAGTTCTTCTGGTCTCATAGTTGTATAGGCTGATGATTAATCACATGGTGTATCAGTCACTTGGACTAATTGTTTCTATTAATCTTTGGTTGTCTTCAATCTTCTTTGTCTGGGTGAGGAGAGACCCATCGTTACATCTAGATGGCCACTTGTAAGCTTTTAAGATCCCAGTTGCTCCTCACCAAAGTAGGATGTGGAACAATGTTTTGTGTAGTATGTTATGCCAATTAAGCTTGATGTCCCCTGCAACTATGGTCCTAAGCCCACAGGTCCAACTACTCACTCCCTCTGGGTAGCTGGCTGTGGCCAAGAAGTGACTACAACCTTGTCCCTTCTCAGCTCTACTATATACCTGGGAGTTCGTACAGAACATATCAATACACTTGTAGAAATACTGTCTGCCAACCTTATACATGATCTTGGGCACACTCTCACCTACACAGACATACCTACTTCATACTTCAGCCTGTCCACCCATCTATCCATCTGTACATCCATGTGTGCCTTCACTAACCATGCAGTACTGTATTGCAAAAGGGTTCATCTTTGTTTGCTGTGTCTCCCATGAACCTCTCTATGTCTTCCTCTTCTTCAATGTCACTGTGTTGATCACTGACATTTGATACATTGACCTTCTCTTCACCCAAATCAATACTTGTCTCTACTTATTTAACAGTGTTTCCTCCCATCCCCTACAACTCCTTGTAACAAATAAAATTTCCTTCCATATATGAACCTTTCTTTGACTTTTTACAATAGCAGACTAATACAATATTTGTCCTTCTGTGATTCATTTATTTCACTCAGCATAATGTCCTCCAAGTTCATTATGTAGCGTTGTGCAGATTCTATGTTATTCTTTAGGGTTGCATAGTATTCCATTGTGTGTCTGTACCATAGTTTGGTTATCCATTCTTCAGTTGATGAACACCTAGGTTGTTTCCATCTTTTGGCTATTGTGCTGCAATGAACATGGGTGTGCATTTATCTTTTCTTGTCCTGGCTCTCACTTCTTTAGGTTATATGTCTAGTAATAGAATCTCTGGATCAGATGGTATTTCTAATTCTGACTTTTTAAGGAATTGTCATATTGTTTCCCACAGTGCTTGTATCATGTGACATCCCAGCAGCAATATGTGAGAGTCCCAATCTCTCCATATTCTCACCAACATTTGTTATTTTCTGAAGTGTTAAACTTTGCTACTAGTGCTGGGGCAGGATGGTATCACATTGTTGTTTTGATTTGCATGCTAACGATCATGAGGATTTCTTCATATGTTTGTCAGCCTCCTGAATATCCTTTTTGGTGAAGTGTATATTCATGTCTTCAGCCCATTTTTTAATTGGATTATTTGCCTTTTTGTTGTTGAGGTATTGGAGTTTTTTTAATAAACTCTAGGGAAGTCCCTTGTCAGATATGGCATTGCCAAATATATTCCCCCAATCTGTAGGTTCTCTTTTGACTCTTTTGGAGAAGTCTTTGGAAGCACATAAAAATTTAATTTTTAGAAGGTCCCATTCATCCAGTTTCTCTTCTACTGTTTGTGCATTTTGGGTTATGCTTGATAGTTTATTTATGCCATATATTAGGGTCTCTAAACTTACCCCTAGTTTTTCCTTGAGGATCTTTATAGTTTTAGGTTTCACATTTAAGTCTTTGATTTATCTGGAGGTAGTTTTTGTGTATGGTGTGAGTTACAGATCTTGTTTCATTTTTCTGCAAATGGATATCCAGTTTTGCTAGCACCATTTATTAAACAAACATTCTCTTCCCCATTTAATGGATTTCAGTCCTTTGTCAAAGATCAGTTGACCATAGGTTGATGGATCTATTTCTGGGTTCTCAATTGTATTCTATTGGCCTAAATGTCTGTCATTATTCCAATACCAGGCAGTTTTGACTACTGTGGCTGTATAGTAGGTTTTGAGATGAGGCACTGTGAGACCTCCTACTTTGTTCTTCTTCTTCAATAGTGCTTTGCTTATCTGAGGTCTCTTTCTGCAAACATCCATTAATAATCAGAAAGTGGAATGTACAAAGTATCAATCTAGGAAAATTGGAATTTGTAAAAATAGAGAGATGGAACACATAAAATTCAATATCCTAGGCATCTTTCTTTTCCATATAAAGGTTGAGATTGGTTTTTCCATATCCTTAAAAAACGTTGATGGGATTTGGATTGGGATTGCATTGAATGTATAGATTGCTTTGGGTAGAACTGACATTTTCACAATGTTCAATCTTCCTATTCATGAATATGGTATGTTCTTCTATTGATGTGATCTCTTATGGTTTCTTGAAGTAGTTTTTTTGTAGTTTTCTTTGCACAGGTCTTTTGTGTCCCGGTAAGATTTATTCCCAAGTAGTAAGCCTACATGTACAGACACCATTTATGTTGTTGAAAACAGTTATTTGCAATGAATAAATCATTGATTTTGCAAAATTCTATCACGCAAACTGTGGCATCGTTTCTACAACCAAGGCCATGTTTTTCAACTAGCAATGTTTCTTCTGTATTTTCAACTTTTGTATTGCAATCACCAGTAATGATCAATACATTTTGATTTCATGTTTAGTAAATTTCAGACTGCAGAAGTTGGTAAAAATCTTCAATTTCTTCATATTTGGCTTTAATGATTGGTGTGTAAATTTGAAAAATAGTTGTATTGACTGGTCTTCTTTGTTGGCATATGGATATTGTACTATCACCAATAGCTGAGAAAATGGCTGAGCTGAGAAAATGGCTGTACTTCAAGATAAATCTAGAAATGTTCTTTTTGATGATGAATGCAATGCCATTCCCCTTCAATTTTATCATTCTAGCCATGGTAGATCGTATGATTGTCTGATGCAAAATGGCTGAGACCTGTCCATTTAAGCTCACTAATGCCTAGGATATTGAATTTTATGTGTTCCATCTCTCTATTTTTACAAATTCCAATTTTCCTAGATTGATACTTTGTACATTCCACTTTCTGATTATTAATGGATGTTTGCAGTTGTTTCTTCTCAAATTAAGTCATGCTCCATCAGCAAATGAAGGTCCTGAAAGCTTTACTCCATCCACATCAATAATGTCACCTCTTCTTTGAGGAGGCAGCTCTTCCCCAGATGTAATTTGAGTGTCTTTTTTGAGGGGCTTATCTTCCAGCACAATATCAGACAATGTATCTCTGCTATTCATAAGCTTTACTGTGGACTTTTTTTTTTCAGAAGTGGATCTGGCACTGTCCTTCTTCCTAGTCTATCTTAGTCTGGAAGCACCACTGAAACCTGTCCACCATAATTGACCCTGCTGGTATTAGAAATATCAGTGGTATAGCTTCTAGCATCACAGCAACATGCAAGCTACCACAGTATGACAAATTGACAGATGAATGGTGGAAATGTGGAGATGATTTATATGTTGTCTGCTAATTTGTGATAGATATTGAGACTGGGAACTCTGGTGACAAAGAGTGGATACTTGATGTAAGCCAGGTGATATTCTAAGCCTTTCATGGAAATAAACTCATTTAATCTTTATAGTAATCTTAAAAACTAGGTATTATCAGTGTCCCTATTTTAGAGATAAGGAAATCTAGGTGTTATATGTTAACCATACAGTTAGGGTCTCATAGGTAGAAAATGGCTGAGCTGAGAAAATGGCTGTGTGACTCTGGGACAGAGCTCTTACTTCCTACATCATGGTGTCCATCTAGTTCTGGATATCTTCAGAAAATATTATGTGCCATGAATAGTATGACATTCCACCAATAAAAGACCATTGGGGCTAGTACATGCAAACATGGAGGTCTATAATGAAATACCAGGAGGGCTCTGAGAAAAGAGCAGAGTGATGGGAAATAGGGGCAAAGGGAATATGAAGCAAGTGTTAGTAAGTAGCAGAACTCTTAAGTCAGTGTCAGAGTTATGCTCTTGAGGGGTGGATGGATAAATCCTGGAGGAACTATAACCCTAACAGTTTCCTGGGGACAAAAAAGCACTCAGATACAGAAAAAGAAGACTAACTTCCCTTTTTTAGAATCTAATTCACTCACTGCCATCGAGTCAGATCCTACTCATAGTGACCCCTCCGTGGGTTTTTGAGGCAGTATCACTATGGAAGTAGATTGCCCAATCTTCCTTTCAAGGAGTGGCTGGTGGGTTTGAACCATCAGCCTTCTGGTTAGCAGTCAAATGTCTTAGGCACTTAGCTCCTAATAGCTAATAATTATTGAGAGCTTACTGTGTGCCAAGTGCTATTCTTTTTATGCATTAAAATATAGAAAATAAGAGGCCTATTTTATGCATTATCTCTTTTAACCTTTAAAGCAAAACTCTGAGGCAGGTAATAATCCCTAGTACACTTCTGAGGGACCTGAGGCATTGAAAGGTTAAGAATATGAGACCCAATGAACAGCAGGGAAACAGGAAATTTGATTAGATGTTGAGACTCACAGTGTTGGATTCAAGTTGCATAATCCTTGTCCTAGAAAAGGACTAGCCCTCAGAAGTGAAGCAACATTCTGGGAGGTCTCAGCTTTGAGAAGTATGCAGACGGAGCTGCTTGCACAGCCTGGGAATGAGTGGACATGGCTCAAGCTTTCATTCAAGTTGAGCACTAGCTGTATTCCTTTTTCTGAATACACACACACACACACACACACACACACACTCAAACAGGAAGAAGGGTCTTGTCCTCACAGAGCTTACAGCTGGACAGAAATAAGTCATAAGTAAAAGAAAAGTTTTGCCAAAATCCTGGCATGCCTGTGGCCATGAGTTTAGTGTGGAAAAGCTGTTCCTTCAGCTTTCCAGGCAGGTGGAGGACCCCTCAGAGAGCTGGCTGACAAAGAAAAATACCCTTCTTCATTTCTGCTGACATGCCACCTGTGTCTGATAGAGCAATATCTTCATTATGAAAGTAGAGGAAAATCCTGGTGCACAGACTAATAGGTAACATAATACATTTTTCCTTAGGAGGTGAGCAGCAGAAATAGCATACACAAGGATCAGAGTGAGAATCCTGGTTCCACCCTATCCAGTTCCATTTTCATACCTAATTGTCACCTCCCCACAAACATCATTAGCTTTCAGAGGAGATAATAAGATTGCATTATCAGCCATCACAGCAAAAGAGCTTTTGTACTAAGGTTGCAGTTAAGTTATGGAATAACTAGATGAAATAATGCTCCCTATGGGCCCAGAACATCTTATTTCTGGCACAGAAGTAAGCAAACCTTCAGCATAGAGAGCCAGCACATGGTGACTACTGGAGATTTGGGAGAAGAAGATGGGGTTGAAGAATATGTATACCCTATCTTCTCCAGCATAGTGGCTAAGGCATTTGACTGCTAACCAGAAGGCTGGCAGTTCAAACCCACCAGCCACTCCTCGGAAAGAAGATCGGACAATCTACTTCTGTAGTGATACTGCCTCGGAAACCCAAGGAGAGGTCGCTATGAGTTGGGGCCAACTTGACGGCATATAACAACAACAAAACATCTCCTCCATTGAAAGACACTTGGATTTGTTCTGTCTCAACCAGGTTGAGGAAGGGAGTAGATTGAGCATCTGTCTGTCTGTCTTTCCTTCATTCTCTCTGGTTTCTCCAGGGACATTTTTCTTCTATGCTAGCTCTGCCAACTTCATGGTGGCATTAGGGCAGGTCAGATACAAATGGGGCTCAATGGATCTAAGGCACAAGTGCCATTTCACCCTGTTCATTCAACTCTGCCCTTGCTAAAGACTTCCTTTCTATCTATTCTGCTATATATCAGTTGTCAGTGGCACCTGCCATAACAAAGCCAAGCCCCACATTCCCAGCTCACAGAGAGGAGAACTCTACATGGGCCAAAAGGACTGCTAGAGTTCTTTGGTTACCATGAATTCCTGAGATTTAGATTCCTTTTGGCTAGCCCTTCCACCCAGTTGTGCAGTAGGAGGCAAACTCCTGGCCATGGAGCAGACTTCACTAAGGCAGCCTTACACTTTCACCCTATCTGGGTTTCTGAGTTTTTAGCTGGTGGAACAGACTATGCTCCAGTGCTGAGTTGGGCTATTTTTGCTCATGTTTTAACTCTACATCAGCAGTGATCTTTTTGGTCCAGGTCCTCAGCATACCTTTTGAGTTTACAGATTGAACTCTGTTCATTTTGCCACTGCCTCTTATGCTAACTCAGCAGGAGGTTTCACTGCAACTGCCTGCTGCTCCTGTCCCCTCTTTTTCCCAGACACAGGACTGCTCTGGTCATTGGGATGAGCTGTCTGCATCCCAAAAGTGAAATGGCCAGAAAAAGATTGAGATGTTCAGGGTTCTTTCCTACAAAGCTCGGATATGACTATGGGATGATGGCAGATCCAACCTTTGCTAATGGTGATATATCCTTTTCTAGCAAGGAGGAAGGACCTTAAATGGGCCTCTGTGTTCTTTGTTTCTCCACATCACTAAGGAAGGGCTCACTAGAGCCCCTCTTGATGCTGCAGTGTCCATTTGGCCTATTAGGATGATACAAAGAATCATCATTTGTAGAAGGCCTGTGATATATGAGACATTTCCATGTGCATTGTCTAATTTAGTCCTTATAGTAAATCTATAGGCTTGACATTATGATTCCCATATAACATAATAAACTGTTAGGGAGGTTAGATCACTGGCCAACTAGCTATACTAACTAGGTCAACTAGCTAGTATAACCCACATCATTATGATTCCAAAGTTCCTTACTTTTTCACCATGTTGCATTTGGATCCTTAGAGTCACCTCTTGTCTATTACTAGTTAAAATCATTTTAGTCCAAGGCAATGTTTTTCTCCCACCTTCCTCCAAAACTTTTACTTTGAGTTCATGTGTATTTTCACTTAGTCCCTCCTTTATCTCCCAGAAACCTTCCACTCCAGATCCAAGGGGGCTATCTTCTCCTTTTTGCCAGCTACTAATATTATCCTGTATATAACTAATGTTGTCTTATTTCTTCTTCACATGAAAGACACCTCTGCTTATTTGAAAAATGCTTAATAGCCACTATTTATCCTTTCACACTGACACTTTCACTCTTCTCTCTAGGGTTAGCCATATGGTGGCTAAGCCTTTGGGTTATGGGCTCATATTTCTTCATAGAACAGTAGAAGAATGGTGAATAACATGGAGCAACAGAGAAGAATGTAGATCGTATGTTAACTCACATGCAGAGAACATG
Source organism: Orycteropus afer afer (assembly GCF_000298275.1). Taxonomy (NCBI): domain Eukaryota; kingdom Metazoa; phylum Chordata; class Mammalia; order Tubulidentata; family Orycteropodidae; genus Orycteropus; species Orycteropus afer. Next base: position 1,830,817 of record NW_006921902.1, on the reverse strand, counting down.
GGTGAGACAGAGATCCCTTTCTTCAAGTCCCAAAGAGTAATCCACATTGTCTCTGATGAGTTAAAATGTTGTACCTCAACATAGGAGCAGTGTGCATTAACTGAAGAGGCAACATTCATTTTTTACATGAGCATTGTATCAGAGACTGCATACCATGGTTAGAGCCTTAACCACATCTTTTGATGTCCACAGATAGTCAAGCTCTATGATGTCATCAGATCCATAATCTTTTCTTTCCTCTCTGCAATCTTTCATGAAAAATTCTTGTCCTTATGGTTGAAAGATGGTTGCTTCACCTCTAATCTGACTTTGATCTCCAGGTGGAAGGAAGAAAATGGAGTTAGAAGTTAAAAGGTTAGAAGTTAACAGAATCAAGAAAGCAAAACTTTCCTAGAAATCCTAAGCATGTTTTCTTTTCTAGGTCACTGACCAGAATTACCCTTCAGCTTCATGGGAATTGGAATATGAAGACTTTGAATTAGGTCCATTGGTGGGCTAAACAAACCCAGATATAGTTTAATAAGGAAGAGAGGGAGAATACTTATTCATCAGATAACTAACAGTGTCTACTATATTCTGATATTGCCTACTGTATATACTTTTCTAGGGTGACTAAGGACCTAACAGGACTAAACCCTTCTATTTTATAATTCACTTAAAGATTGAATCCCTCATTGCCTCTCATGTTGTCCATCACAATAGTCTCTTAAGTGAACCCTTATTTCTTACCTCCCTTCACCAGTTAGTCCTCCATTGTTATTTCAGAGATCTTTTTTCTACTGTTTGGATCATATCTTTATTCTTGTTGAAAACCTACAGTGAATTCCTATTTTCAGCAAAATAAACCCCAAACTCTCTATCCAGTCATGTGAGGTTCTTCTTTCTAGCTTCAATCTTCACCATTCCTCAGGCTCAAGGCTTCCCATTGTATCTCTTAATTTTGTTGGTGTTGTTGTTTGTGTTTCCATAGAAATGACCTACCTGATCTGTCTTCTCCAGTTGTTATAATCCTACCCATCCTACAAAATCCAGCTCTTGTGCTAAATATCCTCCAACTTCTTTTCTTCTTTTAGATGGCACCTTCTCCAAAATGATAGACTTCCTAGATACCACTATCTTAGCTGCCATCATGCTGTCAGTAATTTTTATATTTGTCTTGCTTCTCCACTGAGTATTGTATGAGCTACTGGAATGCAGGTATGTCAGGGGATTTTATACATCAGTGTAATTCTTCTATCAAGTTTAGTATTTGATATATTAAACACAGTATTAAATAATTACAATATCTAGCACTCTTCTAAACTACGAGAAAAAGGCTGCTGTTCAGTCAATTCTGACTCATAGGGTTATTGTGACAAAAAACATGAACATCATCCTCTTTTCAGTGGCAGTATTGTAGAGAAACATCACCCTGGTAATTAAATATGTTCATATTAAAAATAATAACAGATACCACTGAGCCGATTCTGCCTCATGATGCCCCCTTGTATTTCAGAGTAGACCAGTGCTCAAGAGTTTTCAATGGCTGTTTTTTCAGAAATAGCTTATGGAGCCTTTCTTCAGAGATGCTATTGGGTAGACTCAAAACTCTAAACCTTTCATTAGAAACTGAGCTCATTAATCATTTACACCACTCAGGGATTCCAACACAGTTCTAGGCACTTTATATGAAAGAGGTACTATTATCATCATGCTCATTATACAGATAAGAAAACTAAAAAGGAAGAAAATAACTTGCTGCATTGATACTTTGAGCAAGTGAAGCAAGGAGGATTGGAATCCTGGCTGTCTGGCTATAGAGCGTACGCTTTCAGTCAGTGCTCAAGACTGCTTCCCAGTAAAATAATTTGGTTTGAGAATGAAACCATGGGTACTGCCCAGAACCTGTTTCATAGAGGGCATCTCATACTCCAGAGGAATGGGTAGTTCACTTTCCTCCAGTTTTTGCCTCACCTTGGAACCATTAGCCAGCCCAGATCTCCTGCCTCAACCAGTGACCTTGTACATATGGGGGTGCTCTCCTTTGGATAGGAGCTCTGGTGGTGTAGTGCCTAAGGCATTTGACTGCTAACCAGAAGCCTGGCATTTCAAACCCACCAGCCACTCCTAGAAGGAACAATGCACAATCTACTTCCCTAGAGATACTGCCTGGGAAACCCAAGGAGGGGTTGCTATGAATCCAAATGGATGCCACACCATTTTTTTTTTTTTTTTTTTTGGTCCTTTTGATTTGCCATGAATTCAGTTCCTTCAGGTAGAAGGTCACATAGTGGTACTCTGACATGGTTTCCTTGTAGTATCTGCTTTCTCTCAGTCCTTCCCCTTCCTGCCACAGAGTAAAATCCGCATAGTCGTCTTCCTTCCAACGCATGGCTAACCGCAGTTGCTCAGAAGTCTTGCTCCAAATTCTGCCTCCTATTTTCACATTTCTTGTGGCGTTTTATAGAAATAGCAGAACAATTGTTCTTCCACAGGGGTAGAGGGGGCGTGATTTTATATAATTAAAATTTAAAGTGACAAAGTTTCCAAGCCTATGGAAGACACAGAAGGAAGGGACGATGGGACCAGGCTGTCTGGAGTGCAAGAACCCTAGGTCTGCATCGGTCACCAAATCTAGCTTTACTCTCCTTTCAGCTGTGACGAGGGCGGTGGACATAATGTGCCTTCATTTCTTTAGCTCCGACTCTCTTGCAATCGAGTGCAGAGATGATCACTGAGCGGTAAATGGGTCCTTTATTTTAAGGCTGCTTGGATTCACCTGCGTCCAAAGGAAGTCCCTGGTTTTTAGGAAGCTTTCGAAATTTATTTCTACCTCCGCAGTCTACTGCATTGGTGCAGAGAAGGGGGGAAAAATGATGGTTCATCCCTTAAAAGGAACATTCTTACCATGATGAGGGGCAGGGATTAGAAACATTTGTCTGTGGCAGCGTGCTGAGCTTCCCCATAAACACTGGTTTCCATGAAAACCAAACAAAGGAATGTACGAGAAAGGCCAGACAGATTCCACTTCAGCTCCACAGTGAAATGAGTCTCACAGCGCCACTCCTTCTAAGGACAGGGACTGAAGGCAGGGCTGGACGCTGCTGGGTGACTCCCCAACCCCACGCCACCCCACCCTACTCCACCCCACCCCTACCCTGCCTGCACCTGGCCAGCTGTCTCATGCGCAGCCTCCCCTCTGCACGGGTGGACTCGCACACACTCTCTGGCCATTTGTTCCTTTGATGTGTGCTAAGTGAAACATAATTACCCACTTTGTCACATCACATGCAACTTTGACGGCCCAGTGTGTGGGCTTTTCTTGTTTTTTCTTTACACATTAGAAGGTCCTGAAGGGGAAACAGTATTCCTTTTGGAGTTTGCATCAAGACTTCTCCGTGTTTCCAACCAAGAGAGAGAAAATTACCAGAGCCTTATCTCTTACTGCGATAAGCAGTAAGGAGTAGCTGCTTCTACCCCACTGCTTATTGTTTATTTGTAGTTAGACAAGGCAGGAGAAGAAAAAGTGGTGTGGAGAGGGGCATATCTTTCTCAGGCTTTAATACAGAAGGCAGAACGGAAGAAAAGGGAATTAAAAGGACACAATGCATCCAGTAATACACCCTTTATACATGAAAAATTGTCTACCAAACTAGGGATTAATGTGTGCACAGGAACCTCTGCCTCCACCTTGGAAGCATCCTCCTTAAGCATGCATCCAGTACTTCTTCCAAGTCCCTTGTACTAAAGTCTCATTTCTTTTGCCCACAAGGAATCCTTCCCAGCATTTGCAAAGTTCATCTCTCCTTCAGCAGCACTCATCTCTATTCACCAGTAAGCTCCTCCCTGACCCAGTTCTTTCTAAAAGAGATGCTTGGCTATAGGATGGTGCATGCATGCATGCACCCATACACAGACACACACATGAAGACACACACACACACACATACCATGCCTTGACCCTGAGAGCCATCATCTCTTCCTGGAGACGCACATCATACTTTCTGAGAACATTGTTTCATGAATGTATTTTGAGCCCAGAAATGCTGCTCAGGATCAGGTTGTGATTTTCCTTAAATGTGAAGCCTGCTGATTATTGCAATTAATTGGCATTGCTAATCGTAAGGAGGCCTGCCTATAATAACAACGGCCAGCAGCACAGTGCAGGGGGAGTGGCAGTGGGAGAGGAGCACTGCAGTGCTTACAGTGTAAGATACAAGAAAATCCATTCACATTCTCATTTGTTGTAAAGCAGGGTTTCACTATTGGGTTTATATTTATAATTTTCAACCTTCTTTTATTATCACTCGATTAATTTTCTATTTTTTTTTTTTTAATGTGTAAAAGCATAATAATCTGAAGAATTTTCATACCTGGTCAGCTCATTAAAAAAAAAAAAAAAGGAACAAATATTGTATGATTTCATTTTTATAGTGACAATAGGTAAATATATAAAGACTGATGATTATTAATGATTACCAGGATATGAGGGAGTTCTGGTAGCATAGTGTCTAAGGCACTTGACTGCTAACCAGAAGGTTGGTGGTTCAAATCCACCATCCACTCCTCGGAAGGAAGATGAGGCAATATACTTCCATAGTGATACTACCTCAGAAACCCAAGGAGGAGTCGCTATGAGTTGAGTCTAACTCAATGGCATATAACAACAACAACAATCAGGCTGTGAAAGGAGGAGAGAGGGGGATCATTCTCTAGGTAATAGTTAAGTTTTATTTATGGTTATAGGAAAGGTGGTAAATGTGGATAAAAATTGTGCAACTTGATGAACATAAGTTATATGACTTAGCTGTATATAAGATAAAAGTTTCAATTAGCAAATGTTATGTTATATATAATTTTGGAATAATAACCAAGTGGGAGAGAATGGCTACAGCTGCTGATACTACTTAAACATAACTGAATACCTCACAGGAATAGTTTTCTCACTTTGAAGTATAGGGTCATGGTCTTCTGGGACAAGGCAATCAATTGGCATAATACTGTTTTTAAAGGTTCTGTTCTACCTCCCAGTTTGGTTGGTAGTGTCAGAAGTCTTAAAAGCTTGAGAGTGACCATCTAGTATACAACAATTTGTCTCTGTTTGTATGGAGCAGAAAAGGAAGAAAGAAACACAACAATCAGAAGCAAATGCACTCTAGGACTAAGAGTCTCCATGAACCACTGCTTACTCTAATGTGACACCAGAACTGGATGATGTCAGGCTAACATTACCTAATGTTTTGATCAGGATCCACAATAGATAGATTCTGAGAGAAAGGGAAAGCATGTGGAGCAGAATTTCAAATTTCCCACAATCCAGAGTTACTGGACACTTTGAGGCTAGAGGAACCCTGAGATAATTGCCCTGGGATACTTTTCAAACCTTGTAACGAAAATATTCTCTGAAGTCATCTCGAAACAGATAAACAACAAACAGTTTCTCTCAGAAAGTAAAGAATGTCATCTTAAACACAGTACTTTTCAAGAATAAATAACTAAATAAATATCTATATGAGACCAAATGGACAACAGTAACTCTAATGCATAGATAAGAACTTTAGAGGGCAGTGAGTCTAAGTCAATGGAGGTGAAATAACTAGAAAAGAAATATTGAGACTGCTGATACAATATGAAGAATATAACCAATATCACCGAAAAATATGTGTAGTAATTGCTAAATGAGAGCATGTTCTGGTGTGTATATTTTCACTAAAAATAAAATATAGGATTTAAAAAAATAAAATAACTCTGTAAACTTAATATTTTATTAAGAAGTTCAGATGAGCATCTCAGCAAAACCCACTGGGTCAGAACAGAAGCTGTATGTTGCTAATGCAGCTGCCCAGACACATGCTGAAAGAAAGTTACCTCATATATGAAGTTGACTTAAGGATTCCATAACACTTGTCTGTCTCTCCAACTGGGCCATTTTGGTCACTGGTTGGCAGGTCCCAGGGATTTATCAGAATCATTTATACAACCTGTCTTTCATTTTGGCTTCATACTAGACAAGTACTTACTAAGTGTGCAAATGAGTTCCAACTCTTCTGTAGCCTAGCTGTGTGAACTTGTCTCTTAGCCTCACTTCCTTATCTATGAAATAAGAGCATAGATGATTTAGATAGTCCTTTCCAGCTTTAATCTCTGAGTGGCACAAAAGGTTTGCACTCAAGTACTAACCTAATGGTTGAGGTTTGAACCCACCCAGAAGCACTGCAGTTGCAAGGCTTGGTGATTTGTTACTGTAAAGTTTATGGTCATGAAAACCCTATGGAACTGTTCTACTCTGTAATGTATGAGGTCATTGTGAGTCAGAATTTACTTTATGGGAACAAGTTTGTTCATTTGGGTTTCACAACTTTAAAGTAAGTTTATTTAATAAAAAGACAAAAGCCATAGAGACAATAGGTTTATCTTCTTATAGGAAAAATGTTATGTGTTTATTCAGAGCTGTAACACAAGGCAGCAGGTTTTACATGCTATGTTGTTGTTGTTGTTAAGTGCTGTCGAGTCGTTTCCGACTCATAGCGACCCCATGCACAGCAGAACAAAAC
>NW_006921902.1:1810530-1821724 GCF_000298275.1 Orycteropus afer afer | reverse complement strand
AGCTATAGCAGATACAAAACATCGCAGGAATTCAGAAGAGTGAGATCAATTTTCAGTGGCATGATAAGAGGGGACGCCATGAAAGGGGATCATTTGAGGTATGTCTTGAGGGATGAGTAGTGTTTCAGTAGGTGGCTATGGGGTGGAGGAAGGGGTGTGCCTCATGATGGTGGCATTATAAGTCAATGAGGGCATGAAGGAAGATTCTATACATGAGGAAGAGGAATCTGAAAAGAGTCATGGTTTGAATTCCAGAAAGCATCATTTCAAGAAGGAGGGGAATATTTAACAGTGCCACATGCTGCCAAGGGATCAAGGAGTCTAAATATCCCATCCTAAACAAACACCACTCAGGATAATAGGCTTCCTGGTCTTCCTGATGGGCCCTGCAAGTCTACCAAAGGCCACCTGGGACAACACTTCACAGGGCTCTTTATGTTGGGAACTATACCAGTATTCATTGAGCCTGGTAGTGTCCATGAATCCTATTTATTGTTCCGTGGACAACAAATGCTGCTTTTTCAGGAGCTCAGAAGAGGCTGCTGAGAAATGAAAGGCATGCCTGCTGTAGTGCTCAGATGCTTTGGGCATTTGGACTTTCTCTTCTCTGTGCCACATTCTTTCATTGGACCTACTTCTTGACGGTGGCTCTAGTTCTCATTCTGTCTTCTCCTGAATTATCATTTTCTCTTTTTCTTTCATATATTATTCCTATTATCATGGGTAAGTACCCCTTATCCTCCCACATGAACTATAGCACAGGGGTGTAAGCAAGGTTCTTGGATTTATTAAGCTACAATACAGTGAGTCATGAATTTGGAGCAGGAAGACTAGATAAGACCTAAAATCATTCACATTCTACCTCTTGTAATATGAGTCTCAGTTTACTCTTCCATCAAATGGGAATAAATGTTCTGCTGGTTAGCATGGTTGGAAGAGAATTGGATTGCAAAATTTAATTTATTACACTGACCCAACATTTTGATATCTTTTATGATAATTATAGATGGTTTTGCAAAGGAAGATAACATTTCTGCTTTTGAAGTTTCTTAACCATTCCACAGTATTATGTATATAAATTAAAATAACGTACACCAGCAATCATGAACATGGCACAGCACTGGCAACACTTTGTTCTGTTATACATAAGGGTACCATGAGTTGGAATTGAGTTGACAGCAGCTAACAACAACAGTACATATTGCATACCTTCTCTCCAAGTGTTTAATTCCTTTATTGTTAGAAAGTCTCTACCGATTTCCCACATAAAAGAATCGGTAGTGATTTTTTTCTGCTTTTTTGCTGTATGCTTTCACTGACTATAGAATTCCTCTGATACCTCTGGTACTGGCATTTGGCTGGGTAGCTGTCACAAAGGGTTACTATGTTCTTCTCTCTGAATGAATAAATTTAGGTGGTAGAGGAGTTTCCAGGCACTGTCAGGTCCCAGATTGGATTGTCCTCCTCTCAAGGAGCTGATGGATAGTGCCCATGGAGAGAATACAGTTCTTGTCCCTGGATTGTCAGTGGAGCACTGGCAAACCTAGCACCCTCAAGGAGCAGGAGCTTATTTCCCTGACAAGAGTTCAAAATGGCGCTGAGACAGCTCCTTGCAGGAGGCCCACAGCAGGGTTGCTATCTCCTCAGTCCACAAGGTCAGCCTTCCAGCTTCCAGACAGGATGCTATCTCCTACTTCCTGCTGCTCTTTCCCTGGGAACATTTCTCAGCTTAACCATTTCTCTCCCAAGGCAGAGCTCTGAGTGTCATTTTCATAGCTTAGAGGTCACTTCGGACCTTTGAGTTAAATTTTGGAGGGTTCTTCTTTGTTTGAAATTATATGAGAGAGTAAGCAGAAAAAGCTAGAAACATCAGAGAAGGATAACATATTTGTCCCACATGGAAGATGTGAACAGTGTAGCCTAATTATTTGCAGGCATTCATATTAAGACTGTTGTTGTTATTTGCCGTCGAGTAGGCCCCGACTCATAGCGACCCCTCCTTGGGTTTCCAAGGCACTATCACTATGGAAGTAGGATTGCCCAACCTTCCTTCCGAGCAGTGGCTGGTGGGTTTGCACCACCAGCCTTCTGGTTAGCAGTCAAGTGCCTTAGGCACTATGCTACCAGAGCTCCTATATTAAGACTAGGGACTTAAAAAATATTCACTTTTGTATCTGTTACTTTGGGGACTCAATTGTTAATTGAAAGCTCTTTGAAATCACATCACTGATGGACTTAAATCCATTTGGAAGTGAGAATATTAGAGAAACAGAAGAAGAAGAACCAGATTCTACTCATGCAGATATACGGATGTTAATGACTCAGTTTCCTTCTTCATAAAGAAGACTATGATGCTGAGTTGCCTGCTGGAAGGTTAGCTAATGAGTGGGTGTTGTGTTAATTAAGGCTATAAAGAATCATGAAAGCATACAAACTTTGGAAATATCCCAGCTCCAGTTAGTATTATTCTTGGTGCATTAACCATCCTATGTGTGTCAGTATTTATAAGAGTAAGGGAATAAAAAAAAAACGCTGGAGGCAGAAGGCAGAAGACATGTGGGCAAGAATATTTCAAGGTGAATTAAGAAATCCTAAATGAAGTACCATTTCATAAACTTAACACTTTTATCCAGATAAAACCAGATGTAATACTTAGGATGATTTTTTGGTTGTGAGTATCAAGACCCATATGAAAATTATTGTTTAAACAAAAAAGCCATAAAACATGTTTGAAGATAGAATGTCCAAAAGCTCAGCAACATCTTCAAGGACCCAGGACCAGAGTTAGTCTGCAGTGTCCTCAAGATGGAGATTTTCCTTTTCATGAATGAAAGGTGGACCCACTCTCTAGCCATTACATCATCATCCAACCATGGTCAAAGCAAACAAAGGGCTCCAGGAAGAGTATACATGCTTCTTGTGATAAGGAATGACTGTCTGGTTCTTACAGACAATTTGGCAATCTACAGCTGCAAGAGAGACAGAAACGTGAGCATCTGGCATTTGTAACCATTGCTGTAGGAGACAGCCTCTGGCAACAGGAACAAGGTATAGAAGGAAAAAAAAAAAAACCTATGTTGTATAGGTACCAGTACCTAACACCTTGGTAAACAATAGACTTGTCGATAAATATCTGTGATTTGTTGGGAAATATTCACACTGTACATCAGGCACCATTGTGTGGCTTCTTTGTAAAGCCAGCAACATGTTTGCTATATTGTCCAGCTAGGGTCTGGATAGGCTTTGTGTGCTCAGTGTCTTCTCTCAGCCAGCATACATCCTCATCAGCAGACCCCTAGATACTCATATGGTTTCTGCCTTGCAGACTACAGTCATCTGTCCTAACCCTTCCACACAACCAAGAACATGGGAAGACAGCTTGAAGATGCTAGCAGTCTGAATGCCTGTGAGATTTACTAGGTGTGCAAAACCAGATATGATGCAATATGGCTGCCCTGAAAGCCAGTAGCAGTCCTCTGCATGTGGTCTGGAAGAAATGGAGGCAGTTCCATTGAAAAACCAGGCAGAAGGTCCGATAAGAAATGAGTCAGATGCTCGGTGACATTGCCTAACCCACAGTCTTCCTTCTGCCTGTACACTCTTTTCCAAACTGAAAATCAATTGCATTTGTTCAGAAACCAGATGGCCATACACTCCTATTCTACTTAAACTAAACCAGCAGTCACCACAGAGGTTTGCTCCCCATCAGACCAGAGCAGCACATGAAAGTTGCTCATTCCCCTCTTTCTTTCCTGATGCATTTTTCATCATTAAAGGGAAAATGTCATTTCGGTGACAGATAATAGTGTGATTGGTGTCAGAAATGAATCTTCCTTTCTCTGTCAGCCTTGCTTCACACAATCCTAAGACAATGTTCTGTTAAAAGGCCACTTCCATTTCCAACTCAAGCAGCGTGCGAGAAGGGCAGGCTTCGCTTGTGATGGATGGTTCTATTAAGTCTGGAGCCATGCCAGGAAGTGCAGCTGCAGCTTGACCCTCCACCATCAAGCAGGTCTGGGGAAGATGCTGGGAAACCCAGGTCAAATTCTGGCTGGATTCTTTGGGAGTGTAGTCTTTAAAAAAGGGAACTTGCAGCACTATTCAGTGACAAGCTTTTAAGAAGGGGAAGATTTGCCTCACCAGTGGTATATAGAGTCACATAAATACAAATCTGATCCAGAAATGAAGACTTTTGTTTTCTTTCAGCAAAAATGTAGGCCTTCCTCTTTGGACCTCTAGGTACAAACCTGGGCTTTGCATGAGCTGGTGGAAATGATATCTTACATGCATGTCTACAGCAAGCCTTATCTGATGCTATAAATAAAAAGACCTTTCAGAACTCATTTAGAGCTCAATTTCACATGTGTGAAATAAGATAACAGTACCTAGTCTAACTTTTCTATTACTGAGAGGTCAACTCAATTCAATTAATATTTATTGACCTCAATCTGTGGGTCACATACTTTACTTAGCCTTGAGGAATTTCCAAAAATGAAGAAATGATACCTACCTTCAGAGAGCTTACAGACTAATAGGTGAGATCAGGTAAAAGAGAGCTTATAGACTAATAGGTGAGATCAGGTAAATATTTGGTCAATACAAAAGAAATTATATTGATATCTAGTGATATGTCTCTCTCTCTCTCTGTGAGTGTGTGTGAGATGGGATAAGAAGACATGGATTAAAGTAATGTTCCATGGAGGCAATGGGATTTGAACTGGTTCTTGAAGATGAAATTGGATTCAGAAAACTGAAATGGAAGAGAAGCAAAAGTATGAGGCAACGCCTAGAGTTTGTGATGTGCAGTGCAACTTTGCAAGAGGGAGGACAAGTCTAGGCTTAGTGGGGTCATGGGATGTTGGGTGGGGAAGAGGTGCCCCACAACAGAGATTATAGCTAGAAAATTAGCTTGGCATATTTCTAAAGATTGCCAATTTTAGGAATTTGATCATTATGTCATAGGCCATGGGGAATCAATGAAGTTTCATGAAGAGATAATTCACATAATTTGAGCTATGCTTTAGGAAGATAAACCTGGCTATTGTATGTGGAATTGTTTATACCAGGAGTTATCTACTTTTTCTGAACTGAATCTCATTTAAAAAAATAAAAATTATGTTAGCCTGATTACTATGCAAAAATAAAGTTCAGAGCTACAGTGAGTTACCTATATATAATACTTTAAGAAAATGATCTGCACAATGCCCCAAGTGGAATCTAAAGAAGAAGTAAATAGAAAATAATTAATAATAATATAGGTGTAAAATGTATCTTTGGGCACAACTGTTGGACAGGATATAATGACATGTAGATGCTTGCACCTACACATAGCTACCTGATCGTGACAGCCACAGCACAGACTGATGCAGGTTTGCAGAATTGGTCAGTCAAACAAAATGAGCACCTCTGCTGGCCATGGGATTTTCCAAAACAATGAACAATGCTTGGTAAAGATCTGAATAAATCAGAGGACAATCTTCCATTGATTTACAAGATGGTTGCATCTTGGAAAATTAGTGAACAGTAAAGCATTTTTTTAAGTGTTTATATGTCAAATGTACTACATTGTAGGCTTAGATTACTAAAACAAACAAACACAAAAAACAGGTCTCGGTCACCTAAGAGTCTAGCAGGTACCCAACATCCTTGACTTTGTATCCCATGCACTGCAGATTGTCTTTCATCCCTGTCTCATGAACTAAAAAGCAACAGCATTTCCCATTAGCATTTCTCAGCCTGTGTCTCTGAAACTTCCTAACCACCTTCCCCCTGCCCCCAGGAGTTTGCTTTGCTCCTGTTAAGAAGCACTGTTTTAGGCAGAGGCAGCATCTGAGGTAGAGTGATGAGTTAACATTTAATTAAAATAGTAGAGGAAAGAAACTAGAGGAGCCTCAATGGCAGCAGTGGAGTCTGGAAAGGAGGAAAAAAAATACAAAAGACATACATACACGAGAGATAATGGATGTAAACGTACTTGGTAAAGTTTAAAGCACTATTCAAATATTGTTGCAGGTAGAGTTAAATGTCATCATACTTATTTTACAGAAAGGAAATCTGAAGCGCTGAAAATGTTCAGTGACTTTTCCAAAGACATGGAACAGGTCAGGAATTGCATTAGACACCGTATGCCTTGGACCTAAATTTTCATGCAATTCCTAATACAGAGGAGCTTCTGCTCCCATGGAGAGTTATATGCCGAGAACCTTAGTAGAGCAAACACAAAGATGGGAAAAAAATCTAGAAAGAGTCAAATTTTAAATACTCCACTTAGCATCCCCTAAGGAGCTCTGGTAGCTTAGTGCCTAAGGCATTTGACTGCTAACCACATTCCAAGGAGAGACTAGGATTCTAGAAGCCATCCACTTTCATGTTTGCTTATGTCTCCCAATATTCATCAGTAACATTTAAGACAAAGGAAAGAGATAATTACAAAGGGAGAGTTTTTTTCAGGATATTAAAGGTTAACAGAATTCTTGGCATTTGTATCATGTCACTTTCCATGTAATTATGCTCAATTCCCAGAATTCAGAGTCAGTTTGTCTGTTAATGTTTAAAGATTATATCCTTGGAAAATAATTTATAAGACAGTTTCTCAAGTTTTTTTTCTTTTTCAGATTTAAGCTGAGTACTCTGGTTAATAGTCTTATTATTATTAATGTTATCTTTGGGTGAAGAGTGCTAAGAGGTCATAAGTTGGATGTTTGGGTTAAAGTGGATTTGTTATGAGACTGTGTTTAGCTATCTTTCCCAAAAGCTAAATGAAAGTAATGGGAATATTTATGTAACCTGATTTATTAAAGGAGTTGTGGTGGCACAGTGATAAAGTGCTCAGCTGCTAACCAAAAGGTTGGTGGATCTAACCCACCAGCGACTCCTTGAGACAAAGATATGGTCTGCTTCCATAAAGATCTACAGCCTTGGAAAGCCTATGGGGCAGTTCTACCTTGTTGTATAGGGGCCCTGTGAGTCAACTCACTGGCAGTGGGTTTGTTTTGGGTTGGTTTATTCATTCAGTAAACCTTATTACATGTATTGAATACATTTTACCTTGTACTCTGCTGAGAGAGATATTTTCTTAATAAGATATTGTCACTACCCCTGTACAATGTTTGCAATATTATAATATTATACTTTCCATTTGTAATATTTATTCCACTTGTTATTAAATGATTATTTATGCAATTATTTCTGACATTTGCCTCTTCCAGCAGACTATAGCCATGTGGTCTAGACTGAGGTTATGTTATCATATCACCTGCCTTAGCACATTCTTGTTGACTAAATGTGTGAAAGGTGTTGTCTCAGCTGCACAATCATACACACACTTTACAACTAACTTCAACCTGAATTTTGGGAAAATTTTCAAAAGTACTTCTGGTCGGTCTTGGGTGTCTTTTTTTAAAATCTTTCTTCTGGTCTTTTCTTTAAATCTGTAGGGGCCTTTGCATGTTATTCAGTCTTGTATCCGAGGGATGAAAGTAAATAATATAGCTTCCCAAATGAAGTCCTGGTTATACATTTTCTGGCAAAGCAAATCATATGGACCATAAATTCAGATACGTAGGGCTGGTGCATTATTTATTGTTTTGGAATATTACATCATGATTCTCTTCCGCTAGTGTAGAAAGGGAAGAATTGAATGTAAAACCAATTGTTTCCCATTATGCCTTGGAAAGTAGGCTGACACATGAAAACAGTGAGATGGAGAAAAAAGAGCACAAACCAGAGTTCTAAGACAAATGTTATAACCCAGCATTTTTAGTTATTAGAAGCAGAGCCTTTGGAAAGAAGGAGCCAAGAGAAGTGAGGGAAATGTCTGAAGTAAATCAGGAGATAATGTCCAAGGAAACAGTGAGTGCTAAGTGGAAAAGGTATCCTAAGCCATTCTTAAGAATAGAAGTCAGAGATCTTATGGAAGAAATAGCTGAAGGCATAGAGGACTGGAACATAGGCTAGTCCATCTAATTCTGCCTAAAGGGTGCTATTGCATGCTTAGGGTTCACTTTCACAGAAATTACATATATATTTTCTTATAGAGTCTTAAAAATGCTCTTATCAGTTGCATACTAATATTCTAGAATCAGTTGTGATAAAAAGTGTGCTGGGTAGAAAAATAAACATAATTCTATTATCCCCAATAATATGGACAAAAGAATTACTGAGCAGATGAGAACATAACATTAGAAAGGTCACACCAAGTCACATCGATTCAAATGTCCTAGTTACCTGTTTTAGAGAGATAGATCAGAGACCCCTAATTTAATAACTGAGTGTGGGTCTGTCACCCATTAATTTATCTACATCTTCTTTTATCCCATTTATATTTATTTTTCCTGTATTACCTTTTGTACAATAATTTTTGTTTTTAACTTTAAAATACCATCTTTTGATTTCTTAGGTTCATTTCTTTTCTAGCTGGAGTTTGTCATTATGTATATGTTCACTTTTCCTTATACTTTATGAATATCAAATGTCTTCAAGTTTTAATTCACCACAATTTGGAAGCCTCTACCAGCAAATCATTTTAATTTTCAAAATTTTCACAGACGTCCTGTTCACTTACATTCAGAAAATATTTACCAAGCAGAGATAGAGGCCGAAATTCAATAACTATTGAGAAAGCGTTCTGAGTGTTTGGAGAAGTACTGTTAAAGTGCATGTTTACCCTATTCAAATGGCTAAAGTAAGGCAAAACCAAAAAGCTAAACTCACTTCTTTCAAGTTGATGCCAACTCATAGCAACCTCATTGGGTTTCCAAGGCTGTAAATCTTTACAGAAGCAGACTACCTCATCTTTCTTCTGTAGATCAACTGGTGGGTTCAAACTACTAACCTTTTGATTAGCAGCCATGGAAGTTAGAATTTAAAAAGATGAGTGGAACATAGACAGAAATATGTAGTGAGAATATTCTAGGCAGGAATGAAGTATATGCAAAGGTTCTGAGTTCAGAAAGAGGAATCTTTGAGGAATAAAAATAATAACTAAAGTAAAATAAAACCTACCTTGACTAGAATAGGAAAGAAGTGACAGGAGATAAAACTAGAAATACAGAGGCCACATCATAAAGGCTTTGCAAACCACATAAAACATTTGGTGCTTTATTCAAATGGTAATGGGGAGCAACTGAAGATTTAATCAGGAGTGACAGGGTCAGATTGTCAAGATAACTATGTTTCAATGTGGAGACTGAAATAGATTCTGGCCAAAGCAGACGGAGCACATCCAAGTAAGATAGGATTTCAGAGATCGACATAAGAGAATATGGAGAGACAGTGGTTTAGGCTACAGTAAAGGATGAATTTGAAAGAGATTTTGGAGGTGGAAACTAGAAAAGAGGGTGATTGACTGGATTATAAAGAGGGGTAGAGTTGAGAGAGAAGAAGAGATTAAAAGAAACTATGGATTTTGACTTAATGATTAGGAGGATATTATTACTATATCATTTGTGAGTTGCAGGGATAAATACTATAAACAATATTTTTAAAATTTATATACAGAAATTTTGAGTCAGGGCAGTATCTCTTCTTTTTTTTTTAATTTTCCCAGTATCTTTCATAAAAGATTTAGCCCATTTTTTTTTTTTTTTTTGCAAAGTTTCTTCTGATATATCCAGAAAATAATCAATAGTATCATACTTAATATTGTGTTTTAAGAACCAAAGCTTGGGAAACCATGGCCAGGATTAATTTAGTGATTGTTCCCTAGATTGTAAAGTAATAACTGCTAGCTCGCATTTGTTGAGTTCTTACATATGCCAGGAATTTCAAGAGATACTTTGCATCTATTATAGCGTTTAACTCACACAGCAAACACATGAGGTAAATGTTATTCCAATTTTATGGAGGAGAAAAATGATGCTCTAAGAGGCAAGTATGTGATCTAAAGTCCCAAGACTGGTAACTTGTATAGCTTGCACTTAAAATCCAAGCTGTTACTCCAAACCCATGCTTGATCCACTCCACATCCTATCTCATATTGTCCTGCTAGAGCCAACCTTTATATAAGCACAATTTAGATTGTTGTTCTTAAAATATGGTACATTGTTGTTTTTTTAAATACATTTTACTGAGATATAATTTATGTCTAATGAAATACACAAAACTAAAGTGACATGGGTCAATGCATTTTTTTTTTTTTCCAGTGTTCCCTTCCCACCCGTCCCACTCCTGGTAAACAACAAAAACGTTTCCTTCCCTATATAAACCTTTCTTTGACTTTTCACAATAATGAACTAATACTATATTTGTCCTTCTGTGATTGACTTATGTCATTCTACATAATATCCTCCAAGTTCATCCATGTTATGTGGTGTTTTGTAAATTCTACATTATTTTTTAGTGTTGCATAGTATTCCATTGTATGTATGTACCATAGTTTCACTATCTCTTCTGTTGATGAGCATGTAGGTTGTTTCCATGTTTTTGCTATTGTAAATAGTGCTGTGATGAACATGGGTGTGCATATATCTCGTCTTTTTCTGGCTCTCGCTTCTTTAGGATATATACCTCACAATGGAATTGCTGGATCAAATAGTATTTCTAATTCCAGCTTTTTAAAAAATCACCATACTGCTTTCCATAGTGGTTGTATCATTTGACAGTCCCACTAGCAGTGTATGAGAGTCCCAGTCTATCCACATCCTTACCAGGATTTGTTATTTTCTGAAAATATGTGACAATTTTTTTGTCTACTTTTTTCATACTCATATAATCTTGAGGATTATTTCTGCAACTCATTCCTGTCAGCTGAAAATTTAATTACTCAAAGAATCATAATGTCTTCTACAAATTTGGGATAATTCTTAATGAACACCCTTTGACATATTATTTATAAAAATATTACATTTTATTTGTCTTAGTAAACATCTCTTGGAGGATCTAGTATTAATATTTCCCTATATTGAAACACATAATCTATCTTTGATTTGTGTTTTATCTTTAAGCTAATTCTCTACATTTTTTTTGAGAAAATACTCTTCCCATTACCCTACTTTTTTTTTTTTTTTTTTTAAGATCTTCACATCTTGTCAATAATTTTGGGAAATAGTAGGTAAATTATTTTCACTTATTGTCTGTATTCGGGGGAGCTCTGGTGGCATAGTGGCTAAATCACTTGCCTGCTAACCAGATGGCTGGCGGTTCAAACCCACCAGCCACTCCTCGGAAGGAAGGTTGGGCAATCCTACTTCTGTAG
>NW_006921902.1:1804690-1810240 GCF_000298275.1 Orycteropus afer afer | reverse complement strand
GGAAGGAAGGTTGGGCAATCCTACTTCCGTAGTGATACTGCCTCGGAAACCCAAGGAGGGGTCGCTATGAGTCGGGGCCGACTCGACGGCACATAAACAACAACAACAACAACAACAACAGCACCACTTTTAGCTTTTTAGTAAGCTAGATGTAGAAAGCATACAAAACACTTAGGGTAAGCAAATCTTTCCAGGAGGAAAAGCCTATATCAACTCCTACGTTAAAGGAAAGCATGAGGTTGTCTTATTCTAACTCTGACCTTCATTGCTTTGTTGTAAAGTGCCCTGAGCAATAGTAATGGATAATGGATAAAGATGGACAGATAAGTTAAATGGTCAGAATGATACATAAGCATACAGAAATGTGTATACTTATTCCTTAAATTTCTGAGATTCAATAAAATAAGCATGTGAATACAGATTTTTTTTTTAACTGAAGACAAAATACAGATTCTGTGACGTTTTTAGACTAAGTTTGCAGTGATCAAAGAAAAAGAGAGAAAAAGGAAGTGGGATGATTTGTATATTACTTCAGTTAGAAATACAAAGAAGTGTGGCTTCTATAGCAATACAAATTCAAGCCTTCCACTAGCAAACAGTTGAGAACAATGTTTAGTCTTCTTAATAATGTGTGGGATGCTTTCCCATCTATCCATCTGCTGCTCCTTCATCCCCCATTATACCCCCACCATTTTCCTATCCAATCTCATTTCCTCTTCACTACCACCCCCTCTCCAGACCCTCCAAGGGAAACAGTGAACATTTATAAATTGAACTTAGTGAACTAACCTTTAAAAACCTTCGGAAGAATTATTTTTCTGTCTTCCACCTCCTACTTCCTTGACAAAAGTTCAGATTCTCTTCCTTCCTTGATATGTTGATTTAAAACTAACTCAGCTTGAGCACTGACTTGCCTGATTGGGTGTTTATCTGCAATCCTCATGTCTCACTTGTAAACTGATCTGATCAAACCAGGGAGTAAGTGTGTCTGCATATGTATCCATGTGATGTATAAACATTGTAAACCTGCTGTAATTGTAGCAAAATTACATCACAGAAGTTCACCCAAGACCACATGTTATAATCATAACAAAGACTGATTTCAAGGATAGCAATATTGGTTCTACCCAATTGCACTCTTGCTGCCCCTTACAAAGCAGTTTGACTCAGGGATTATTTCACAGTTCATGGCCGTTATATACAAGTGCTATTATAAAGTGCTCTTTGTAACACATACAATAATATATACTACATGTATATGTATGTGTGCGTGTATGCATGCAGAATTTGCTCTATGTCCCAAGTGGTTTAGCCTAAGAAATACAGGTGAAATGGTGACAAAACACAAAATAATCTCCTGTGGAAGAGATGGAAAAAAAAAAAAAAAACTCCCAAAAAGTCAAATAACATAGTGAATAAAATCTACTTACTAGTCCATTTGACCTCTAAGACCTATTCAACCATGATATGTTATAATGGTCTATTCTGAAAGGATGGTTTATATATTCTCTTTATGGATGGATGCCTTGCACAGATTATGATCTAGATATCCATGTCCCAGATAGGCTTTAGGAAATATTCCCAAATGTGCAATTAATTTAGATTTAATAGGACAGTTACTGTAAGTTTAAATAAATGCCAGTTAAATATTAGCTGTGTATTTATTGATGATTAACATCACTGGTTGCATTATGGGATTTTATTTTTCTTAAAGTAACCCTTTATCCGAAGACTTTTAATCATCTTGGCTCTTTCATTGGTTTGCTTTAGATCCACCTCATTAATTATTTTATACAACAGGTTTCTGAATTCTGAAATGTGTATACCTTGATGAATGGGAATAAAGAAAGGAATAATGAAGAGTGCTTTTTTTATAAGTGTTAAGAAGTATTATAACCATAGATTCTTAGAGTTGGAAAGGTCTTTGGAAGTCATTTCATCTGAATTCCTCATTTAGAAGGCAAGGAGAAGAGGCTTGGTCAACTCCATACAGCTAATAAGTGGCAGGCTTGGGGCATGAAGTCGAGGCCCCTGACCTTAGCCTCTCTTCCAAGTGCCATCTTATCCCTGAATAATTATTTTACCTCTTCAAATGTATGCCCATTTGGGTGGATAAGCCATTAGATACTCTTAATGACCCAGAGATCATGAAGTGCATTTTGGTTCTTTTGAAAAATGAAGCTGAACTTTAGCAAAAATAGTTATCTAAGGTGACATAATAATGGTCCTAACTGAGACTAGAATACAGGTTTTCTTGCTTACAGAATGGTATTTACACAGATGTTCCAAAAGTAAGCACAATCAAACTCAGTTGGTCCTGAGATTTTTGTATCATAAAATTGTACCTATTCTGATGCTGCTATTTGTTTGTGAATAAGAAGGAAAACCCCTAAAGAAAAAGGAGAGTAAAAGGCTAAAGAGAGGCATGAGTAATAGGCAAGAGGTAAGTCAAGTTGCCTGACAGTAAATTTGAGGTTTTATGCTCCAAGTTTGGGGGTGGTAAAACAACCATTCATGCTCCATGCAGGAGCTCTGGTAGCGTAGTGCTTAAGGCATTTGACTGCTAACAAGAAGGTTGGAGGTTCAAACCCACCAGCCACTCCTCGGAAGGAAGGTTGGGCAATCTACTTCCATAGTGATACCACCTCAGAAACCCAAGGAGGAGTCGCTATGAGTCAGGTCCGACTCGATGGCACATAACAACAACAACAACAGCAACAAAACAACCATTCAGAGTTCTCTTTATATTTGAGAAGCCACTTGCTAACTCTGTTGGGGCTGTATTATGTGAACATTAGGAATGGTATCTGTAGATACACGTGATATCTGTTTGTAATCCTTGCTCCCTTCTACAGAAGTTACAAAGCTAATCCTCAAGCACTGCTCTCAGATTGCAATGGTAAAGATTAGGAGCAGTGGAGATGGCAGGCAGATGAGGCAGGCATGGGATATTATTAATCCAAGGTCAAGATCTGACTGTTTCAGGTGTTATATAACCAAGGAAGCTTTAGATTGATGCATCACACTCATAGGAACAAAGAAGGCTTGGAATATTTGTGCAAGGAGGTCTGAAAGAGTTGCTTACTTTATGTCAGGATGGATGTGTGCTGTCTTTTCTTCATGTTATTTCACTACCATTCAAGTGTACATGGGAACATGACAGATGAATGTTCCGAGCTGTCATGGAAAGAGAAAACCATCTCCTCTTTCTCATATGCAGGCAGTTTTCCCATGGGCCTCTTTGCTGTGTGCATTTGGAGAACACTGACTCTTCTGCTGTTTAACAGTTGGAATGGGAGCTGGAGGTTCATTGTTCCTCCAGCCACAGTTTAAAGGAAAAGCTGCTTCCTCCTCCTGACCAATCTCAGCATGAAGCTTCTGCTGTGTCTCTGGGATTAAAACATACTCTGTGTGTGCACAGAAAATGCTCACAGGGCTGCTTCTGGGGTCATGGAATATGTATCCTCAGAGAAACCTACTCTGAATGAAGTGAAACACATTCTTTGGTAGTGTCTTCCAGCCCCCATGCTAGAAGGACAGATCCCAGAGCTCAGTTGTTGCTCTTAGTTGCCATTGAGTCAACTCTGACTCATGGTGATCCAATGTACACTAGAATGAAATTTCCTGGTCCTGCACATTTTCATGTTTGTTGGTATGACTGAGTCCATTGTTATGGCTACTGTGTATTTTGAGTGTCTTTCAACTTAAGTGGCTCATCTTTCAGCACTGTATTGGACAGTGTTCTATTGTGATCCATAGGGTCTTCATTGGCTACTTTTTGGAAGTAGATCACCAGGCCTTTCTTCCTAGTTTGTCTTAATTTGGAAATTTTACTGAAACCTGTCCACAATTGGATGACCCAGCTGGTATTAGAAATACCAGTGGCAAAGCTTCTAGCACCATGGGGACACACAAGCCATCACAGTAGGACTTACTGACAGATGAGGGTGGTAGAAGTCAGTTTGTTGCTGTTGAGTGCTGTCAAGTTGATTCTGACTCATAGCGACTTCATGTGAAAGAGTAGAACTCTCTTGTAGGGCTTTCTTGGCTGTAATCTTTACAGAAGCACATCACTAGGTCTTTCTCTCATAAAGGTCCTGGGTGGCTTTTAACCACCAACCTTTCACTTAGTAGCCAAAAGCAACCAGGGCTAAGTAGCTCCCGTGTATTTAACCCCTGCTTTGTAACAGGCCCTGTACTTAGTTTTTTACTTCTATTCTCTCCTTTAATTCTCATAAGAACCCTTTGTGGTAGGTGGTATAATTATCCCTATTTTATAAACAAGGTTATTTCCCTAAGGCCATATAGCTCATAAAGGAGAGGATGAATATTTGATTTTTGGTCTATCTGATTCCAAAGACCATTCTCTTTCTTAATGGATAAAACTATACCGGATGAATCAGTGAATGCATGAACACAGAATGTTGAAAGAATTAGAGATTTTCATTCAGACAGAGCATTTAAGATGTGCCCATCCTCAGCTGAAAGGATGAACTATGTCATGTTCCTTCCTGTCTCATATGATGCAGATTCTCTTTGCTTGCAGTTTGAGTCCACCCACATTGCCTTCTCTTCATCTCCTCACTATCCTCAGTTTAAAGTGATATACTTAGGGAACTGCTTCCTGATCTTCCAGACTTGAGTAGAATCAAATGCTGTCATATGCTTTTGCCCATTTCTTCTTCACCATGTTTATCACAATTATACATATTTTGTAAAATTCTCTTAATATCAGCCTCCCTGATAGTGTGTTTTATGAGGGTAAATTCCATGTTTGTTCCATTTCTGTCTCTTTCCTTCACTGATTTAAATTCATCATGTAGTACAATAGTTGACATTTCATATGCACTAAATACATATCTGTACTTAATAGTTCCCATATTTATAAATCTTCATGAGTGCTATCTTCCCTTCTAATGACTCTTAAATGAAGTTAGAAAACCCTGGTTCAGTATCTAGATGAAACCTATGGGTAAGCAGACCCCAGTTTATTTTTCTCAGCAATGAGAATATTCTTAAAGGCTTGCAGAGAAGCCAAGGCTGAATTCATTAAAACTTCCACATTTGTGAAGGCAAATACACATAGAAAAACTGAGAAGCCCAATGGCACTAGACTATAAGCAACTTGTGGTCAGGAACAATGTCATTCATCTTTGCATTTCTAATCATCAACATAGTTCCTGGTATACAGAAACCCACTTGCCGTAGAGTTGATTCCAATTCATAGTGACCTCCATTGGGTTTCTGAGGCAGTAAATCTTTATGGAAGTAGATTGCCCAGTCTTACTTCCATGGAGTGGCTGGTGAGTTTGAACCACCAATCTTCTTGTTGGCGGTCGGATGCCCTAGGCACTGTGCTACCAGATCTCCTTCTGGTATATGTTGTTGTTGTTGTTGTTATGTGCCGTCGAGTCGTTTCCGACTCACAGCGACCCCATGCACAGCAGAACGAAACACTGCCTGATCCCGCGCCAGCCCCACAATCCCTGCTATACTTGAGCCCATCATTGCAGCCACCGTGTCAATCCATCTCCTTGAAGGCCTCCCCCT
>NW_006921902.1:1782490-1804230 GCF_000298275.1 Orycteropus afer afer | reverse complement strand
CTTCTCTCCATTTATTGTGATGCTGCTCATTGGTTCAGTTGTGAGGATTTTTGTTTTCTTTATATTGAGACATAATCCATACTGCAGACTGTATTCTTCCACCTTCATCAGTAGGTGCCTTAAGTCATCTTCACTTTCAGCAAGCAAATTTGTAAACTGGTATATAGAGGAGCTCAAAAACCACTTATTAAACTGTCCTGAATACATCAAATTCCAGATATATCCTGGGCGGTAACACTATCACTTACTCTGTGAGTCTTTTTCTTGCCCACAGATGCATTAACAGAAGAAGATATTTTGTTATTCATGGACTGACAGAAAAATCTGCTTTGGAATAAGTTGAGCCAGAACTCTCCTTAGAAGGGAGAATAGCACGACTTCATCTCACCTATTTTGGACATGTTATCAGGAGGAACCAGTCCCTGTAGAAAGACATCATGCTTGCTAAAGTCTGTTGTTGTTGTTGTTATGTGGCATAAACTATAGCATCAGCAGTAAAAGAGGAAGAAGACTCTCAAGAAGATGTACTGACACTGTGACTTCAACAATGGGCTCAAACATCAACGATTGTGAGAATGGCATAGGACTGGGCACCATTTTGTTCTGTTGGACACAGGGTTGCTATGATTGAACTGACTTAACTTGATGGCACCTAACAACAACAATAGTGTCATTTCCACCATACTTGACAGGCGCTCTTACTCATCAGGTATGGCGGAAATGACACTAGAATAGGATCCAGAAATCAGAAGTTTTGGTCCTGATCTGACCAGTTATTAGGTTTATGTCCCTTTAATAATTACTCCTCTCTCTTCATTTATGAAATAAATAGGTGGTATGAAATTTCTCTTATGGTTTTTTCTGAATGTATCAATCTGTGATTCAGTGAGTCCAGGGTCCTATTCTGTCCTAAAACCTAGATAAGGAGAGATTCTTCCCTAAAAACCTCTGACTCTTGAGATTGGCCCCTTCTGTTTCATTGGTCTTTTGATGTTGACTGATTTGTCTTTCTCTACCTAGCACCTCTCCACTTTATTCATCTCTTATAAAATTTTGAGAATTTCAAAGTCCATAGATATCTTAGCCTTTTCTATTTCTTTATACCCTCTTTTGTGATTCTTTCTTATCTATGACCTCTCTTCTCTCCCTGGAGCCCTCTTCCTCCTTCTTCAAGTTAACCTTTTACTCTTTCTCCTGAAATCCTAACATGCTGGACCATAGTTCAGATGAAGAGAGATTTTTTAAAAACTCAATATTCATATGCTGTTGTTGTTGTTATTTGCCGTCGAGTCGGCCCCGACTCATAGTGACCCCTCCTTGGGTTTCCGAGGCAGTATCACTACGGAAGTAGGATTGCCCAACCTTCCTTCCGAGGAGTGGCAATATTCATATAGGAGCAAAAAATAGCATATTTTTTTTCCCAGAATCCAACCCCACACTACTCCTTTAGAGGTAACTCTTTATCCAGATTTACATCAGCCCTCCTTTTCTGATTAGGAGCTCTGGTTTCTGATTAATCTTTCCTTACTATTTGGAGTTATGCCATTCTCTCAGTGTCCTGCATTTCTCATCTTCAGGCCTCTGCTACTATGTGAAATCTCTACCAGGAGAGGGGGGCCTTTAGCTTTTTTTCAGAGAAGGCGAGGCGAAGCAAAGCTGTCATTTCTTAAGCTAGAGCTTTTCTTTCACCCTTGTGTGTGTGAAATATTCACAGCTCTTTAGCTGTAGGTTACAGAGAGGAAAACAAAAACAACAGCTGATTTCCCTTTCACTGAGAATTTTCCCTATTCCTGCCTTGCTCTAGTGTCAGATCCCACCATTGCCAGAAGTCTCATTCTATTCCTTTTTCTTCACCTGCCTGCCCACACTTTGGTATCTTTATGGCAAGCTCCCACTCCCCCTCCTTTGCAGCCCTAGGATTATTATGGGGACTATGATTGTTTTCTTTTGCTCAGGAAGTGTGTGTATGTGTGTATGTGTATGTGTGTGTCTGTGAGCTTGAAAGGCATTGTCCTATAGATATTTTTATAACCTGAAGCAATTACAGCTGTCAGCACAGAGACAAGCTGTGACAAGTTGATTTATGTGTACAGCATGTGTATATGCAAGAGGGAAGGGAGGAAGGAGCAGTAGACAGGGGGAAAAAGGGGGAAGAAGGTAGAGGTGGGTGCTCATTAGGAATCTGCCTTCCAGGAGGCAGAAAGGAAGTTTTTCTGTAAAGAACACAAATAATGAAATTGCTCTGACTGTCATCCCTTTTTCATTAACTCAGCTATGTGGGGAAAAGGAAAATAAACCCAGAAGTTTTTATGAAGCAAGAGACAGGATATAAAATAAGCCACTAATTGTTGGATATATTTAAAGATTAGGAGGTGGGAAGGGAGTTGACATGATTTTGATCTTCATCTATTTGCCTACTTCAACAGCAAGCTTGAATAGAGACAATTGTGTCTTGTTAATTATGTGGGCCTCTCTGACCTTTGATCACTTTCTAAACTTTCATTTTTGAATAAATGTGGCTCCCTGGGCCCACAAAGCAAGTTGGGTTGCAAGTGGCTTTTCTTCTCCACCTTCTGAGTTACCTATGCTCTGCTAGTTTTTCTGTTGGTAACTGCTGTGATGCTACACTCAGCTTTCTGTCTTCACGGCCAGAGACAAAGACAGTTTAACTGTCTCAGAGCAACTGCAGTCAGACTGGTACAAGCTGAACATCTTAAAGAGCCCGTAAGGAGAATTATTTTTCTGCCCAGCCATAATAACAAAGCAGTGGTAGACAAAATGTATTAATAAAGCATCTTCTATCTTAAATGGATTTCTAAGTATTTTACTGTAGATTTAATCATGTATGTAGGCCCCTCGGGAAGGCCTGTTGTCATTATCCACATTCCTAGATGCAAAAACTAATGCTCATTTGTACCTACCTGGGAATTAAATGCAAGGACCAGAATAAGAATTTATCATGGAAGTAATCATCCCTGCCGTTCTCAGGACTGTAGTGAAATGAAATCAAAGCTCAGAATGAGTCCTCCTTCCTTTCCCTATAACTCACATTTATTTCTCCTTGGCTTTTGGGAAAGAACACCAAATTCAGTAGAATGAGAGTCAACAAACATAATCTCATGTTTTATGTCTGCTTTCACTCAGCATCGTAGATCTTTTATTGTAAAGTCATTTGATTTCCTATTCTGCAACTTCCCCATTTTAAAGTAGAGATAATATGGGGTTTAGTAAGAATAGAGGAGCTCTGGTGGCGTAATGGTTAGGGCATTCAACTGCTAACCAAATGATAGGTGGTTCAATCCCTTCAGCCACTCTATGGGAGAAAGATGAGGCAATCTGCTTCCACAAAGTTTTGCACCCTTGCAAAACCTATGGGGCAGTTCTACTCTGACCTAAATTGATGGCATTAAGTTTAGTTTTGGTAACAATAGAATGATGGTAAAATAAGTTATTTTTCTTCCTTTCCTTTCCAAAACATAAACAAAACTGTGCTGTTCCATATAGATATTATTTTTTTAAAATTGTAAATTTGTTTTAACCATAAGTTGACAATTGATTTTTGTTTTGTCTTGATGCTATAGATCAAATGATCCCCAGTGGGCAAAAGTAGCAAGTTGGTTTCACTTAGCATTTAATATCAGGAAAAGTTACCAGAGGAGACAAGGGAAAAGTGACTTACTGATTAATTAATGCAAAGTAGTTTGAAAAAGTTGCTCAAATTTTCCTGGTTGACCACATTCTGTGCAATTACTAAAATGGAAAAGGAGGCCTGATCAGCCCATGTTACCCTAGTTATTGGCTTCCATATTCAGTGACAGTGAGTTTACCTTGGTTCTAGTTCTCTAAAGTAATAGTGTGATGGAGCAGGGGGCAAGAAGGGAGTAGATAGGTTAGATTTTTTTTGAATGGGTTGACTAAATATATATGTGATTGTTACTACTGGCAAGGTATGAGAACTTTCATGGCACCAGCCCTTAAAATTTGAGCTAATCTCTTTGGTACTGAAATGGCATTGGGGAAAAATCTTTGTCTTTAACAGTCGTTAGGGGTAGGGGTGGGGGAGAAGAAATACCTTGGTTGAATGCCACAGAAAATCTAAGGGAAAGAATGAAGTCAGCTGCCTCCTCTCTAGCCTCAGGAAGAAATAGGTTGGTATTAGAAGCTCAGTACCAGGAGTCGCTGAGAAGAGAGCTTCTACCATAACACAACTGTGCTGGTTGGGCTGCCTTGTGCATCTCCTGCACAGGGGCCAGGCCCAGGAAGGCGAAGGCACTGCCTTCATCAGAGCTAAAGTTCACTTAAAAAGAACAATGCAGGTACAGAGGTACTCACAACAGTGGAGAGGGGAAGTGACAGGGATCAAGGCTGAGGCAACTCTGGTTTACCCTGGGTTTCAAGAATTCAAAAGCACACTATTTAAAAATGAAATAAACTATGCAAGAATGCGAAAGCCAGGAAAATTTGGGAGTTCGCTGAAGAAATCATGCAAGTGGCTCACACTCATCTACCCCAGTGAGCACTCTTGCAAGGCTAGCATCTTTTCATGTTTTCAAACTCAAGAATAAAGAAGGTAAGTCAGTCGTGAAATTTAAGCAAAATTTGAGTGTGATTTTGCCGGTTTCACACGCTAAGATGCTGCTGTGATTTTGCATGTTTTATATGTGGAATCTCTTTAGAATGGTGTAGGCTCAGTCTCTGGTGATTTTGTGAGAGTCTGTTAGGGTAGGTGTTGCTCTACTGAATACAAATGTGATTATTCTAAAACATCCTTCCAACACCTGAGTTTACTCTAAATGCTAATGGACTCTATATAATCATTTAAAAAGTGCATGCTGCAGGGGTTTTCTTTCCTGGTTAATTAGTTTGTAACCCTTATTAAGGTGTCTCGGGTCTATTAAGAATGTAGGGTAACTTCTTTTTAATTTAGAAGTGACAGCTCTTCCAGAGAGGGAAATGGTTAAGCCCTGGATGGGCTCTGGCGCGGCGGGGGTTAAGTGCGAGCTCGGTGCTCAGCTCTCACACGAGGAGGTTCCGGTGCTATGTCGGCATGGGGCGCGCTCACTCCAGTGTCCGCGTCGGAAGAGTGTGGTGGTCAGTGATGGAGCTGCTACCATGACAACCCTGGAAGTCTGTG
The DNA here is from genome assembly GCF_000298275.1 of Orycteropus afer afer. Classification (NCBI taxonomy): domain Eukaryota; kingdom Metazoa; phylum Chordata; class Mammalia; order Tubulidentata; family Orycteropodidae; genus Orycteropus; species Orycteropus afer. Next base: position 1,799,096 of record NW_006921902.1, on the reverse strand, counting down.
CCAGTGCGAGGCGGGGATGCTCCTGGGAGGAAGGTGGCTCTGAGCCCAGGGGCCGCTGCTGAGTTGGGCATCCCTGGTGCGGTCGCCCGTCACCGCTGCATCTCGCCCTGAGAGCCGGGAAGGAACCGCGCAGGGGCCCGCGCTCAGATCGTCTACCACCAGCGGCCCCTCTTCGCCGCGCCTCGCAAAGGTCTGGCAGTGTTACGCGGCGGATTGTGTACGGGTGGCGAGTACGCCCTTGTGTCGGGTGCACATTGGTGTCCAGGAAGTGGCCGAGGCAGAGGCGGCAGGATCTGGTACCGGATTGCAGGCAGTCTCTGCTTGGCGTCGCCCTTTCCTCCGTGCGCACCCTCTCGGTTCCTGAGTGGTGTACTTTCTCTGGTATTGTGACCGATTTGTTCCTGGCGGAGAGCCTGCCTTCGAAACTTACAAAGAAAGTGTTCGTTTTTCGCCCTCGTTGAAACTGAGAAATCGCAGACCACCTCTGGGCAGCTGAATTAAACCCACCCCTTTTCTTTTCTTGGTACCAAAGTGTTTACTCCTCTCCAAAGTGCCATGCCTCAACTATTAAAGGGAAGAACCGGCTCCTAAAACGTGCCCACACCTTTGCACCTGCCTTCCGTTCCCCGTGATCTGCACCTTCCGCCACGAGGCATCACCGAGTGGCCCGTTTGGATGTCGTCCGTAGAAACTGGCTCGCCGAGGCTGGGGAGCTGAGGCTGGATTCGGGGGAGGAATAATCGACTTGGAGGCATTTCCGCGCTTTCCTCCTCCCTGCTCCTCGCGGTTGCCACTAGCGCGAAGTCCAGCTCCTCCCCACCTTACTTCACCCCACTTCCTGTGTTCGCTGGGCCTTGTACCGTGCTGCCACTGAGTTCTGGGAAGTTGTGTCTGTCAAGGATGGGGGTCTGTGGGTACCTGTTCCTGCCCTGGAAGTGCCTCGTGGTCGTGTCTCTCAGGCTGCTGTTCCTTGTACCCACAGGAGTGCCAGTGCGTAGCGGAGATGCCACGTTCCCCAAAGCTATGGACAACGTGACAGTCCGGCAAGGGGAGAGCGCCACCCTCAGGTAGGGAGCTACCATTCATCTGTGAACTGGGGATGATTTGTATGAAGGGGTGTGGTTAGGGGCAAGGGTTCATGCCTGTGAACTGGAGCGTTCCAGGCTGGCGGAGATGTTGCTTGTTCCCAAAGCTTTAAGGCTTAGGAATGTGCTGGTATTTTATCCTGGGAATGTGACACTCATAGGGAACTGATCATCCCCAGAACAGGCCTTCTTGGCTCAGGGAATTTGGTAAGGGTGAGAGATAGCAAGGCCAAAGAGTCATTGAGAGTAAAGTGGCCAGCACTGTCAGTGCCAACCAGGCTTGTGGCTGTGATAGCTGGGCGCCTGCCCGGGGCTCTGCATGGAAAGTCTTCTCAGAAGTTAATGAGCCCCAAAGGAAAAGTCTGGCTTGGTCCAAATGCTCTCACTCTGTTCATACCATTGTGCATTGCCAACCTGGGCCTCTGTAGGCCTGGCAGCCTGGCATAGCCATTGCTTTGTCCTGGGTCTGGCTGTGTCTGGATTCTCTTGGGGGGCCTAGATGTCATGAGCTGGTGGGCAGAGGGGGTGCTTTTTTCTGTCTAAAAGTGGATTTCTGATGCTGAAGTTATGGAGACGAGGCTGATTTGTCCATGGAAAATAGCACTTTGTCTGTGCTGGATTCCTGGTGTCCACTAAAGCAATAGTGCAATGCTCATCAACTGAATGGAAACTAAATGTTGGTCCTGTGTTGGGTCCTGACTGGCTTCTGGTATTCAGGCTTCCAGAAGCTGGGAGAGAGGAAGAGAAGAATCTTGACTACGCTTTGTATAAGGTGGAGCAATTCCACCTCCCTGATTACCCTTCCTACAGAAAAGCTAAATCAATTTTCAGTGTCTACAAACTGCACTACTCACATAAGAACAACACAGAATAAATGATTGCCATGGGAAATTATACTCTCTGGGAGGTTATGAAGGAGTAAGTATGAAGTAGATGTTAACTACAAACATATTCATGTGACGAACTAAACCCATGCCTCTCTTTGACTGATAATTCTTTCTTAAATAAAGTTTTCCAAACTGGACAATTGAACTAACCATAGGCAACATTCCCATCCTGTTGCTGGTGTCCAGTGTCTTGATCCCTGATAAATGTTGTTAAGTCTTAGACCAGGTTGCTTGTAGGTGATATACTAAGGCAATACCCACAGAGTAGAAAATGAGGTAAGGGACATTGTCAATACAAAGCTGAATTGCCAAGAAATTGCCAAGAAAGAATGTGATGCAAAGCAGCACTGCAACCTATAACATCTTGTCTTAGGGGAGTTAACCCTCAAGGCCTCAGGGAATTCTTATTTACTAGGTGGTTTACAAAATCATGTCCTCCACTGAGCTCTTTAGAAACTGTTTTAAACAAAGGTTAAATATACTATGATTACTATTTACTGCATCTGGTTTATAAAGGGATTTCAGGGGACCTCCAAATATTCAGTTATTTCAAACTAGTTAAGGATAAAACACATAGGAACTGTTAAAACAATGCAGTCAATGAAATTTAGTGGTTCTCTGAACGTACTTTTGTCTCTACCCCTTGGCAAGAAGGAGCCCAAAGGGGATGAAATGGAGGTATTCTCTTATGGAGAACTGTTTAAAGACAAATGGAACTATTTTTTTTTTTTTCCCAAGGAAGAGGTAAAAGGTAGTCAGCTCTGTGGAGATCTGGAGAACAAGAAACAATAAGAGGGCCTGACTCACAGTCCCTTCCACATTATAGGAAGAATGAAAAGATTGGAGAGGCAAGGGTCTGGTTTACAGAAGGCAGCCCCCAGAGCTCACAGTAATCAGAACTGTCCAGAGAGTGGCTGAATTCAGCAAACAGTGGCTATGAGCAGCTTCCTTTAAAATTGTGTAGCATGTCCTGGCTGGCCTCTTCTTTCTTTTTCTTTCCTTTCATGGCTCTTTTTTTTTTCCCTTTGTGGGTCCCTTTCCTTATTTCTTGCAAGCACTAATATATGTTTGCATTTTTACATTTGGTGGCACAGTGGGTAAGACTGTTAACCAAAAGATTTTGAACCCATCAGCTGCTCTGCGGGAGAAAGATGAAGCAGTCTGCTTTTAAAGATTTACAGCCTTGGAAACCCTATGAGGGCAGTTCTACTCTGTCATATAGGGTCTCTGTGAGTCAGAATCAACTCGATAATAATAGGTTCTTTTTTTTTTTCCTAGCCACTTTGGACTTGTGAATGGAGAAGGATATGGGGTGTGTGTGTGTGGGGGGTTTCTCTCTAGACCCTGGAACTAGCTCCAGCCTCAGGGCTGAATGCCTTCCCCACTCACAATGGATGAGGCCGCACAGGGCAGTAGTCAAGTGGACTAGGATATGACCAATACCAGCCATTTGCTATAAGCCTGGTTTAGGGTATGAATGAGCACGAGATCTATGAGTCAGCCTGTGCAGGAGACACACATGGCCCTGGGAGCTTAATCTTGTTCTTTTTCAAATTCAATGCTTGGCACTAATAAGGGCTGCCTTGCACAGTAAAAGCCCCATGAACTCTTAAATACAGGCTCTCTGTTTTGTGCTCCTGTGTGCAGGGAAGCAAGTTACAAGTACAGGATGCTTTTTTGTTTTGTTTTCATAAAATTTGCTAGATTTACTTTTAATATGATTCCAGAGAATTATTCAATTTTGCAATAATCTAGTAATTTAAGGTTCAAGGTAATTTTATTTTTACTTTTTATTGTCAGCAGAGAGGTTGTGTCTCTTATTCTTCTTCCTTCCCTCCTCCTTCTCCTCCATCTCCTTTGCTAAGCATATGGCTAAAGTACATAGCACCACAATGGTGGCTTGTCCTGCCTGGAGGGCGAGCCTATCCACATTTCTGATGATGGAGATGCTTGCAATTTTCTTCATGACCAGCAGAGGACTTTTTGCTCTAATTTCATTTTATTTGGCTTTGTTCTCACCAGTTTTATTTTTTGAGATTTTTTTTTTTTTTCACTAATTCCCAAAGAATAAATGCTTCAGCAGCAGATTCTAATGTGAGGACTTTTTTTTAAAATTGTGATTTGGGTGAAAGTTTACAGTGCAAATTCACTTTCCATACAGCAGCTCACAAACACTTTGTCTCATGACAATGACTACAATTTACCACAATGCAACAGTTCCCCTCCCACTTCCTCCCCATAGTTACCTCTTCCCAGTGTCCTTCCCTCCATGTACTCTTGCCCCTGAGCTATCTCCCTGTGCATACACAGTTCTTCTGTTCTCCCATGATTGTTCTCTCCAAGGAGTGTATCTACCTAGTGTAAATGTTCACCTCATATGCCTCTCTTTTGTTTGGCTAAAAGTCACAGGAGTGGGTTAAGTTTCAGACCTGAAGGGAAGCTAGGGGCCATAGTTTCAGTGGTTCTAATGTGAGGGAAAATTTTAAGATATTTTATTCATTCAGTTAGCTCTAATGATCCTTGTGGAAGTATCTGAAACCTTTTGCCTATCATGGCATTGACAACATAAAGAGAATTGTAAATAATTTGAAATCTCCCACTCATCTTGCCATCCTGATGATATTCTAGTAAACAGAAGGTACAGTAAAACTATTAAGCAATGTTAATATTAAGTGCTCACTACGTAGTGCCTAGGGCACTTGACTGTAAACCAGAAGGCTGGTGGTTCAAGCCCACCAGCCACTCCTTAAAAGGAAGGTTGGGCAATCTCTATAGTGATACCACCTCAGAAACCCAAGGAGAGGGCACTATGAGTCAGGTCTGACTTGACAGCACATGACAACAAAAACAACAACATATGTTAGAAAGTATCATAAATATTTTATAAAATATCTAACCATCATTCTACCTTATAACTTTAACATTTAACCCTAACTTTACTCAAATAATAACACTATGATGTAGGTGTAATTACTCTCCCATTTTACAGACGAGGAATTTGAGGCATGGAAAGTTTAAATCATTTTACTAAAATTGTACAGCAAAGAAATTGTGAAGCCAGATTATAAAGCAATAGTTAAAATAATGGTAGAAAAATAAATATTTCTATCAATTATTGGTCATCACTGTATTAATTATTTAATATACATAATTTAATCATCACAACAACTCCCTGAAATAGATACAGTTATCCTCGTTTTATAGATGAAGAAACTCAGGCACAGAAAGGAGAACTTACCTATAATCACACATAAAGTAAGTAACAGAACTGGGATTCTGACTCAGGACGTTGCTGTTTGTCTTTGTGCATCAAGCTTTCCTGTGACTGCTCAGGACCTATTGAATTCTATGTTCCCCTAGTTCATTGGTGATGCATAATGCCTCTCCTACTCATTTTAGCTTAGACTCTGTCTTGCAATGTTGTTTAGCTCTCGTTCCTCTTTCTCCACATGAATTGGAGAGCAGCTCTTGGAAAGCAGGAGTCATGATTTATAATACCAGGAGCACTATGTGCTCACAAATTTTTATTGAAAAGATGAGATGAATGAGAACAAAACAGAAATATTCTCCAGCCTATCATAAATTATCTCATCATCACGTTTCAGTATCATTTTATTTCAAAATACACGTATGGTCAACCAATAAAGATGTATGGAGTGGTTCTTACTTGAAAGGAACTGAGCTGAATTTGGGGATCTGAAAAGGCAGGAGGGGTGAATTTTACGCTCAAGGAATTTGTCTCCAACTCAAAAGGCTAAGCTTATAGACAAAAGATAGTTAATAGTATGAGGCAAAATATGCCTATTAGCCAATGGGTAGTAGTGTTTCCTGTGTTCAGAGGAGAGTCCCCCTCTCTTAGAGCCATGGTGTAGGCATAACTGGACTGAGCTAGTCAGAGAAGCAGGAAGGCAGTGGTGTGGAGCTCCTCTACGCGGCATGAAAGCATCTCTTGGTAATCTTGATGAATGTACTTTATGCTTTCATAGATTTTCCAAATAAGCAGTCCACCAATAGAATGAATTATTTCCCTGGAATCATCAGGTGAAGTGAGTGTCAGAAGCTAAGTTCTACTTTTTGTCATATATCTATACATTAGACTTTGTTTTTCTGGAATGAGTGTTCCAGTTTTTCTGGAATGAGTTAAGAACAAAAGATTTGAGTTGTGTTTGGTATGACATTTCCGTGGAACAGCACAAACAAATGTGTTTTTCATATTTGAGGAGACCTAAGACATCACCATCTATGTTTAGGATGCTATGGCACTTTATTAATTTCATGTAAAGCATTTAATATTTCACTTTAGAAGCAAATAGATCCTCTGTCTCTGCAGCTGCTGCATGAGAACTATGACTTCAGGAAAGAACAATCGCTTAAGTTTGCACACCAAGACCTAGCACATAACCTGGCTCCTGGCATTTGCTAATAAACTTTGAATGACTGTTCTCCCAGTCATCTCTTCATCCACTATGCTGTAGGTACCATGGCCATCTTTCTGTTTTGTGAACACAGAAAACTCATGCCTGCTACAGGACCTTGATTTCCATGCTTTTTGCTGTCAGGCATACCTCCACCCCAGATCTTCCCATCATGACTACTTCTTCTCTTTTCTGCCTCAGCTCAAATGGAGCCCCTTCACTGAGGCCTATTCTCATACCAGATTCAAGGTGGAAATAATCCTCTGCTGATACCACCACCATCATATGCCATACACTGGCATATGCTTTTGTTTTTTGTTTTTGTTTTTTCCCTTCAGGGCACTTTGTCTGAAATGATCTCATTCACCTAGTTTATTGTGGTCTATATTCTTTAATTAGACTATAAGTTATTTGATATCTTCAACCTTCTTTGTCTTATTCAGCATGTGTATCTCTGTTACTGGCATAAGAAAGGCATTCAGTCAACATCTGTTTCATAAATGAATGAATGATGATTTGAGATCATTCTCAGCCTCTCCCTGCTTTACCTATCATTTTCCCTGGTTGCCTTGTATTTTCCTCACACTGGATTTGTTGCTGGCTCACTATCCCTTCTGCCCAGGTCATGCAGTGATGTGAGGTTCTGATGAAGGTGTTGATGAGAGGTTGCAAATATACAAAAATAATTTAGCTGATGTTTCTCTGTCTAAGACATACATGGAATGTGTCAAGTGTGCATCATTTCATATTCTACCACAGATACATGACTCTTTCAGTCACATTGTCTCCCTCCCCAGCCTTTAAGCCTTTGAAGACGTGCTATTCTTCTATGACATACTCAAACCCATGTGGAACACAGGAAAATTAGTGCTGAGGTAAGAGTAGTACAGAAAAACACCTCCCTGCCCATCCTCATTTCTCAGTTTGGTGTCGGCTGGCAGTGTTAATCTTGTGGTATAGCTATGATCTGTTGCTTATGAGTTAACTTGTTCAGAATAGCAATGCCTCTTGGGAAGCGTGTGTTGTTCCAAATGCCCTGCTTCCTCCATGCATGCTGACTACCATACATTAACTTGGGGATAGCCAGGCATCCACTTGATGGACTGGGTTTCAAAGGAGTGTGGACAGATGGGGTTGAGGAGGCAGGCTCTTAGGCATACACTTAGCTGGTGGAGAAGCCAAAAACTAAAATGGGAAGATGAAAAATCCAACAGACCATGGGTCAGAGGAGTGTGGTAGGATTTCCTGGAATTCAAACAACATATAGAGGGACAGCCCAGTGCTCTACCACCCCTCACCTGCAGGCATAGGCACTTTGCAGAAAAGCATTTCCTTTCTTCCTCTTTAAAAGTTCAGCATTTATTTATTTATTTATTTTGAGTTTGAAAGTAGTGCAGAAACCAGGAAGTCCAATCACCTTTTTTTCATAGAGAAAAAAGATGATAACCAATCCTGCACAAGTATGTCTTCCAGAAGGGGTGAGTGGGGCTAGCACTCAGTCCACACTCTGCTCTCAAGCTGTGAATCCTGGACTGGGATCATATATGCCAGGAAGAAGGGGTGCCTTGTGCTCCTAAGTGCATAAGCATCACACAGACTGTGAATGTCCTAATGCAACTAGATGATATTTGCTGAGAGCTGGTCATGAACTCTTTTAACTGATGGTTCTTCACCTTAATACCATAACTCTTATTCCTTGTAGGATAACCATGCTTACTACGTGTCAGACTTTGTACTCAACACCTTACCAGCAGAGTCTTATTTAATCCTTGTAACTGCTCCAGGAGGTGGAGACATTTATTATTCCAATTTTACGTATCAGGACACTGAAGCCCTAAGAGGCAAAATTATCCACTTTCCCACATATTACACATTCAGACTGTTGCTGGGCCTGGGGACGAGAATCAGTTGCATCTACTTCTAGCCTAAGTCTCTTTTTGTTTGTACCATATTGCTTTTCTCATATTCAGTTTTATCCCTTATTTTTTTATTGCCAATTTCTTCTTCTCCAGGGAAACCCTGTGAATAAGGTTGCTCCTCTTTCTCTTGGTGAGCAAGAATTTCTTTTCTTGAGATGTTTTAGGAATGAAGTCTCAGCGTATTTAAGGTCTTATATGAATTACAGCCTAGTAAATCCTGTGGGGTAGATCTACTCTGTCACATGGGATTGCTATGATTCTAGATCAGTTCAGTGGCACCAAACAACAACAGCAGCATGGTCTATGGAGAGAAAACACAGAGAATGATGATGCTGTCCTCTAGTCCCTTCTTTTCAGAGAATCTTAGAATCTCTATTGTTTATTCAGAGCAAGACTTTTATTCCAGGTTCTCTGCCAACCTTTTACTCCCCATATCAGTAATCCTGGACTCTCTCATAGAGTTAACAATCCCCAAACATTTTAATGTATTTCTGTGGATGGAGGTATTGAAAAAATCTAGGTTGAAATCCAATCCAATGCTGTGTGGATTTCAGCAGTGAATCTGGATGCCCTGGTACTGAGAAGCAGGAGATGTGGGAGGAAGGAACAAAGCATATTTATGATTTGACCTACAAGTTTCCTTCTTTTTTTTCTACCAGAAATAGGACTATTGGCATCTTTCCTAGTGATGCTTGAAAAATTCATTATTAATATTAATAGCATATTTGTTCTCTTAGGTAGAAAGTCTCAAATAATGGGTAAAATACAGCATTATCCTTACATTATTTGAGGTTATTTTGCTTTCTCAGGAGTAGGTTGATGGGTTCTCACTCTGTGTAACAGATTATATGTAATAAATAAGTAATACTATCAATACCATCTAGATGCTATAATAATATTTATTTTAGAAAACCAGACATTGATTAGGTTGTAGATGCAATTTCAAATTAAGATAAACCCAGAGCTCCTGGTATTCTAACACTTGTGAACTTAGGGAGAGGAGGAAACAGTAGGAAAGTTTAATCAGAATGCAAGTAATAGAAACAAAGATCTCTGAGAACATGACATGACATTGTTAACTCATAGCAGGAGTGGTATGCTACAAAGCATATGATCTGGGAGGCAGGAGTCTACTAATCCTGACTCAGGCGCTTTCTCTCTGCCTGGTTTTAGGAAAGATTTTTAATCTCTCTCTATAAAGGAGACAGTTATTACCTACCATAAAAGGTTGTTTTGGGTGAAAAAGACATAATGCATGCTTAATGCATAATTATAACTCTCTATTATACACACACACACACACACACACACATATCAATATGTACATATATGCTTAAAAGTTATACATACATATAGCAGTTTTCACTATGAACTATTGTAGCTTAAATGCCTATGTAACTACATTTTGATACATATACTATTTCTGAAGAATCTATAAGAAAGATATAATTGTAGTATTTTTGTTTGTTTGTTTGTTTCTATTACACATCTGTTTAGATCCTAAAAATCTTCTTCAGTAAAAATCAGAATAGCTTGGGATATTTGCTTTCTGAGAGGGAATAAGAAGAAAGGTATTTCTTACTTTTGTAACAAGTCAGTTCCATGGCTAATTTATGGTTCTGGAAATGAATTTCCTATTAGGAAAAAAAAAAAAAATTTGGATGGGTTTAAGGAGCCAAGTTTTCTGATACAGACAGAGGTGTTGGGGTTCAAATACACAGTTAAGACTGGTAGACCTTTTTTCCTTGGAGAACTGAGTTTTCCAGGAATCAACTGTCAAAACAGTGCTTGGAATGACATCACTTGGGGTTTTTAAAGACTGTTTCACCTTTAATGCCCTGTAATTGAATTATTTTCCCTTCATTTATATCTGTTCATTGAGAGACAGATTCAAGGCTTTCATTATGTTGGTAAAAATTGATGCCTTTCTTCATGTGATAATTTTTCTTCTTGGGCGTGTCTGGGATAAGACCAGGACAAGGTCAGTGTGTCTATATTAGAGATGAATCCCTAAATTCACCATTGGAGGCAAGGAACAGTTCCCTTCACTTAAACTCCTTGCCATGGTCTAAATTAGTTTGTTGTTGTAATATGCTGTCAAGTTGATTTCGACTCATAGCAACCCCTCCTTGGGTTTCTGAGGCAGTATCACTCGGAAGTAGATTGCCCCATCTTCCTTCCGAGGAGTGGCTACTGAAATACAGTGAAACCTATGAGCGTTGGAACTCAGTGGGACTACCTTGTTTCCAAGTTTTGAAAGTTTTCTGCCTTTGACAGGATAGAATCTTACCACTTTTCTATTACTTGTATTAGTGGAAAATATTCGAGTTTTTCTTCTCTGGCAGGTTTCTGACTTACAAAAGTTCTGATTTTCTCAGGTGTTACTGTGTTATATATAGTAGTCTCAGTCTTTCACTGATCTTTGAACTGTTTTTTCTAAATCTTATATATTCACCGTGTTGAGTTATTTATGTTTATTTGGCTAACTTGCTGTCTTGTCAGTGTGAAATGCTTTGGCTTAGAAAGCTTTTGTGGGGTTAGGTTTATCATATAAAATGAACATATGAATTAATGTTACAATTGTGCTGATTAATTTATAAGAAAATAAATGGATTTTTTAATGAAAACAGCATCAACCAGACTGATTGAAAATTATGCAACTGAAATGAACCTTCAGACAAAGGTTTTTTGTCCCCATGGAAGCAAAGTAAGTTATATTTGTGTGAAAATAATTTCTTGATCTTCTCTGGCTTTCCAATAAGCTATAATGTTGTGGATGAGTAGGAAAGTACTCTTGCACTTAGAATAATCATCTTGGACAATTTTACTCATCAGGGAAGTTCAGAAAACAGTACTAACCCTCCAGAACCTATGAATAAGAAAGAAGATATATACATATTATTTTAAATTTAATGTAGCGGCAATGAATGGAAATTAGAAAGAGCAACACATTGGGAATTAAAAATACAGTATTCTTAAATAATAGTCACATATAAAGGACCATTGAAAGGTCTGGTGAGACCACCCTCCCGACCCTCCATGATACCAGCCACTGCAGTCCACAGAGGAGATGACAGGTAGGACTGCACCTCTTCCATTCATGATCCCCAATTGAAATATGTCTGTGAAGCCTATCAGGAGTGCAATATTCTAGTTGGAACTGATTACCCTCTTTTAGCTAAGACACTATACAGATAATCCTTATTATAGCTAACCTCCTAGGATATCAAAGCCACCTCAGAAGTCAAAGATCCCAGGTTGTACATATACCATACACTACAATCTGTATTCTTATGTAGATGCCAATTTGAAGATTAGATTCATCCAAGCCATGGTCTTTTCAATAGTCTCATATGATGTGGAAGCTGAACAATGAATAAGAATAGATGCATTTGAATTGTGGTGTTGGTGAAGAATACTGAATGTACCTTGCACTGAAAGAAGAGCAAACAAATCTGTCTTGGAGGAAGGACAGCCAAAATGCTCTTTAGAAGCCAGGATGGTGAGATTTGCCTCTTATACTTTGGACCATGTTATAAGGAGTGGACAGACAGTTCCTGGAAAAGAACATCATGCTTGGTAAAGTGGATGATGAGTGAAAAAGAGGAAAATCTCAATGAGATGGATTGAAACAGTACTGCAACAGTGGGCTCAAGAATATCAATGATTGTGGGGATGGTGCAGGATGGGGAAGTGTTTCATTCTATGTACAAACCAATAAAACAAACACACTGCCATGGGGTCAGAACCGACTCATAGCGACCCTTCCTTGTGTTTCTGGGGTGGTAACACTATGGAAATAGATTGCCCAATCTTGCTTCCAAGGAGTGCCTGGTGGGTTTGAACCACGAGCCTTCTGGTTAGCAGCCAAATGCCTTAGGCACTATGCCACCAGAGCTCCCATTCCGATGTACATAGGGTCACTATTATTAGAAACTGACTCCACAGCACCTAACAACTAACAGATTCTTGTCATTACATGGTCCTGTATATCCAATACTCTGACCTAATCTCTAACTTTCTGCTCTCTGGACTGACTTAATGATCACAAAGAAAGTTCCAATGTCCCTGTGTCCCAAGTGTCTTCTTTCAATGCTCCCATAATTTTAAATTTTTTTTCTTAAGCTGAGACCTGGGTTGCCCTGTTATTTTTACTCTTAGTGTCATCTCTACTGGTGGCTGTTTTTTTCCTATACTTTGCTTACCATGAGGTCTGAAAGGTGGATAGATATCCATGCTACACACTGTAGCTTTTTGATACTTCCTTTTCCATCTTCTCAAAATCATCAGCATGTTGGAGTGCATGCCATGAGACTCTGCTGTTACCCACTGCTGCTCCATTGCTGCATTAACCCACTACCTATCCTGAGGACTCTTCTGCATCTGTAGAACTCCAGAGTGTAACCTGCTATTAAACTTCAGATCTGCTTTTATCATTAATATAGATTTTAAGTTGTATACCTCCAGCCTCATCCTGAACACCTATCACCTGCCACCACTAACTGGCTCTTCTCTCAGTCTTCCTGATTGTAGGAACTGGCACCACATGATTTCTCCAGCCAACCTCTCAATACTTTTTCTCCTACTCCTCTCTTACTCAACGTCTAACCCATCAGTAAACCCTATTTGTCTTCACCATCAAGACATATCCTGGCTCAGACCACTTCACTACTTAGAATATTACCTCCCTAGGAAAAGCCAAAACAAAACAAAAACAAAAACAAAAACAAAAAAACAGAATGCCTGGGTGATGCAAATGATTATGATATTTAACAGTGAATTGTAGATTGGAGGTTCAAGTCCACCACTGGCACCCAAGAAGCAAGGCTTAGTGATCTACTTCCAAACACATCAGCTGTTGAAAACTCTATGGAGCACAGTTCTATTCTGACACACATTAAGTTACCATAAGTTAGTATTGACTCCACAGCAACTGTTTTTTGCTTGTCAAGCCACCATCTCTTTCCTGGACTGTTCTAGTAAGGTCTTATCTAGTTTTCCTGGTTTCACTCTTGCTCTACCAAAGCCTGTTCTTTACCTAGTTGCCACAGTTATTTAGAAACATGAATCAAATTATGTCACTCCCTGTTCAAAACCCTACAGTAGCTTGTAGCTATACTATAACTCTATACTTAGAGCAAAATACAACAGTGACATAAAAGCCCTTTTGTTATCTGGTGCCTTCCTACCTCTCAGATATTTCTCCCATCACTTCTGCCCCACTCATGGGTACCACACACTGAACTTCTTTGCTGTTTTTTGAACCCATCAAGTCCATTCTTGACATAGAATGCTCTTCCTCCTTCCAGGACCCAGTACTACTGCTATGACCAGGTCCCTTATGGCATTTATGTGTTTACGTAAATACCCCTTTCTCAAAGAAGGCTTCCTGGACCATGTTATTTAAACTAGCCATATATTCACCCCTACCTCACTCTACCCCCTACCCAACTTTAATATTCTCCTAGACCTTAACACTTAATAAAACCATAGTATTTATTTATCTGTCATTTATTGTCTCTTCCATAAAATGTAAGCTCTGCGAGGCCATTCTCTTTATTACTCAAGTATAGTGTCTAAATTACTGCCTGGAACATGGGATATATTAAGGAATACTTGTTGAATGAATTAAAAATATATGAATAATCGTACACTATTAATGCTGTTATGTGCCGTTGAGTCAGACCTGAACTATTAATAGGGAAAATTATTTGTCTTTTATTAGAAAAAGGAAACTCAGATATATCAGATGTATCTCTGTATTGACATGGGTTTTAATGCTATGAAAATATTTCAGATAGGATTTGTATGATGTAGAGTTGACTTTCTCTTCTAGGTCAGTGGGCAGAATGGGACATTGAGAGAGAATAGTGTGTAGCAGTGTGGCACATTATATAAAATCCAAAAGTGGAGAATTAAAAGAGCTTTTAAATATCTACTTTAACAAGGGGTTTTATAGAAAATCTAATAAACACTTGAAAATAAAGATTAATTTCTAGCTAAAGCCTGAAAAACATGGGTATAAGGTGGGAGAAGTGGCAATTAGATAGAAGTCAGGAAAAATTTTAATACATTATTAAATATACATCATTTTATTTTAAACTTTCTCTCTAGATCTTATATCAAGGTAATTTTATCTTAAGTCTGTATAGCAGAATGATTAATCATGGGGTCTTGAGCCAAGTTCCCCACTAGGTTAAATCCTATAAACCGAGTATTTGAGTTTTGGGATATTACATAGACTGATTTCTTGTACTCCAGTTCTTCATCACTTAAGAGTAATATTCTGCAGGAGTACCAAGCCACTAAACAAAATAAACAAAAACAAACTCACTGCCAATTGGACTCATAGCGACCCCTCCTCAGGTTTCTGAAGCGATATCACTATGGAAGTAGATTGTCCAATCTTCCTTCTGAGCTGGTGGCTGGTGGGTTTTTAACTGCCAGCCTTCTGGTTAGCAGTCAGATGCCCCAGCTCACTACCATCGAGTCAATTCTGACTCATAGCGACCCCCATTGTATTTCTAAGGCTGTAAATCTTTCTAGAAGCAGACTGCCTCATCTTTCTTCTGCACTAGTGTGATAGGAAGTATTTAATATGTGATCAGTAAATGTTAGCTGAGAACTGCTAGGGGATGACTGAGCGTGAAATGTATCTGCTTCAGGGACAGGGCTCTGCACCTCACAATTCTGGCCTTATGCCTTATGAAAAGATGCATGGGATGGGATATGAAGTACTGTGGGGGTGGCTGACCCCAGGGTACATGCTGTAGCTTCAAGACATTTCTGTAGTATGTGGCAATTTTTGAAAATTCTTGACAAGTTCATTTATGGAGTGTGTGTAGTGGGCTAGAGCTAGGGTGACGTGGATTTTAGTCCAGACTCTGTCATTATTCACCATGGATGAGAAAATTATGTTGCTGAGGAAATTAGTGTGCCCAGCCTCAGGTATGCATATCTGAAGTGAGAAGGCAGTGCATTACCCATCATGCTGTCCTCAGTTCTGTATATGTGTGGAAGAGATTACAAGCTGCTAAAAAATAAAATATGCCATTTGTGTATTCTTCTTTCTGGCACAATGCTTAGCTGCCTTTCCAGGATTCACTTGAATCTAGGTATGGCATGTGATGGAGTTCTACTCAAAGAAATGTGAATGAAAGGTGGGTGTAGATTGGGCTCTGAAAATTTCCATGTCAATTACTTCATGGCTTTTCTCCTTTCACCATCTGGATGTTGATGGTGAAATTATCTTAGAAGCCCATATCCTATTGGGAAGACCTTCCATCAGCCAAGTCTCTGAGTTACTATAGTGAGTAGAGGTTCTGTCCACTGGCCCTTACAAATGACCTGAAGCCTGATATTACATGAAGGAAAAATAAACTTCTGTTGTGACAAGCCTCTGAGATTTTGGAGTTTGTTACAGTAGCTAGCTACCAAATTCAGCATTCAACTATTATAATTCTTATTTTCTAACCCTACCTGTAAAAAATATGCAGATATAAATATATTTTAATCCAAACTTAAGAGCTTATTAAAATTTCTTGGGAAGACTTTTGATAAATTCAGTGTGTGTCTGAAAGTAAGAACCATGACCTTTTCAAACTGAAGGCTCAGGTGCTTGATTTTCACTTGCTTGAGTCTTTACATCTTTGAACTGAGTGAAATGTCTGCTTTACGATGTGAGTATGTGAAAAACAGTGAAAAAGAAAAGTTTTATCTTCAAGTAAATTAGCACGTCTATTATGGATGTATATTTCCATAGTGATACCACCTTGGATACCAAAGGAGGGGTTGCTATGAGTCAGATCCGACTCCATAGCAGTGGGTTTGGTTTGGTTTTGGTATAATGGATATAAGGAGCTCTGGTGGTGTAATGCCTAAATCATTTGACTGCTACCCAGAAGAATGGTGATAAAAACCCACCAGCCACTCCATGGAAGGAAGAGGGGGTAACATACTTCCATAAAGATTTACTGCCTCAGAAATCCAATGGGGGTTGCTATGAGCCATAATTAATTTGATGGCAATGAGTTCTTATTTTATTTAATTTATTTTTTTGGTAACAGATATAGCATGAAACATGCTATTATCATTGAAAATATTTCTTAGATGACAAATTGTTTTTTGATGGCTAAAAAAATCCGAAAAAAATCTTAATTCTGCCATCCAGTTGATTCCCATTCACAGTGACCACCATTGGATTTCTGAGGCAGAAGTAGATTGCCCAGTCTTCCTTCCATTAAGTGGCTGGTGGGTGTGAACTGCCAACCTTCTGGTTAGCAGTCAAATATCTTAGGTAC
>NW_006921902.1:1771285-1773816 GCF_000298275.1 Orycteropus afer afer | reverse complement strand
AATTTATTAAGGCTTGCTTTATGGCCTAACATATAGTCTATCATGGAAAATGTTCCATGTGCACTGAAAAATAATGTATATTGTGCTGTTGTTGGGCAAAGTGCTCTGTAGATGTCTATAAGGTCAAGTTGGTGGATTGTATTGTTAGCTCCTCTGCATCTTTGTTGAGTTTCTTTCCAGTTCTATCTTTCATTGGAAGTCGTGTGTTAAAGTCTCCCACTATGACTGTGGAGTCATCTATTTGCCTTTTCAACTCTTTTGAAGTCTGATTTATGTATTTTGGGCCTATTTCATTGGATCCATAGATATTTATTATGGTTATATCTTCTTGTTCAATTGATCCTTTAATCATTATATTATGTACTTCCTTGTCTTGTATGGTAGTTCTTATCTTAAAGTCAATTTTTCAGAAATTAATATTTCCACTCCTGCTCTTTTACGGTTGCCATTTGCTTGATATATCTTTTTCCAACCATGGATTTTTAGTCTATTTTTGTCTTTGTCTCTAAGGTGTTTCTCTTGTAGAAAGCGAATTGATGGGTTTTGTTTTCTTATCCAATCAGCAACTCTCCATCTCTTGAGTGGTGCATTTAATCCATTAACATTCAGTGTAATTATTGACATGAATTAATTGCTGTCATTTTGTTATTTTTTTTTCATGATGTCCCTGGTTTCTTTGTTCCTTATTATTTTCTATGCTGAGCTCATTATGATTATGAATTGTGTTATCAATTCCTTTGATGCTGTTGTTTTAATATTTGCTGAGTATTTGTGCTTGTCCTCTTTTTTATTGTGATGTGAAGGTTTATCATTTTTCTTTAAGGTTACCCTGTAATTTATAATTTTCTCCCCGAGTTTAGAGCAGTCCATTCTATCTTGCAACTCTCTTGACTTCCTCACCATTTAGAAGTTCTGTAACTACACCTTATTTTCCCTCTCTTTGGTTTGTAGTTGGCCTCCTTGCCAGTTGATGTCTCTGGTTCCCTGTTTATAATCTTGTAAGTTTATTTTACTTTGGTATGTCTGTAGATGTGGTTTCTGGATTATGTCATCTTGTGTATTAATGGTCAGTTGTTGTTGCTATTTTTGGTTCTCTGTTCAAATGACTCCCTTTAGCATCTCTTGTAAGATTGGCTTGGTTTTAACAAATTCCCTTAGTTTCTGTTTATCTGGAAGTGTCCTAATTTCACCATGATATTTGAGGCACAATTTTGCCTGGTTTATAATTCTTGGTTGAATTTTTTTCCCTTTCAGGATTTTATATATACCATCCCATTCCCTTCTCACTTGCATGGTTTCTGCTGAGAAATCAGAGCTTATTTTCACTGGTTTTCCTTTGTAAGTAACATTTTGTTTTTCCTGTGCTGCTTTCAGGATTCTTTCTTTGTCTTTGGTTTTGATGAATTTGATGAGTTTGCAATCTTGCTGATTTTCTTTTGGGGTCTATCCTTTTTGGGGTTTGTTGAATTGCCTGAATGGATGTATTCTTATCTTTCATCATATCAGGGAAGTTCTTTTCCAATAAATCTTGGACAATTTTCTCAGTGGTTTTATTTTTCTCTTCCTGTTCTGGAATTCCAGTGACACATAGGTTATTCCTTTTGATGGTATCTCCCATGAACCTTAGGCTTTCTTCATTTTGTTTTGATCTTTTTTCTGATTGATCCCTTTCCAAATAAGTGTCCAGGTGTTTGTCTTCAATGTCATTAATTCTATCTTCCATTGCATCATTTCTACTCCTTTGGCCTTTCAATGTGTTATCTGTTTTTTACAAGTTAGTCTTAATCTTCTGGATATCCATCTGTAGATTTTGAATAATTTCTAAGTTTTCTTTTATTTTTTCATTTTGTTCTTGTATTGTGAAATTCTTCTAGGGTTTTTGTCTGTGTTATCCTTGATCTGTCTCTCAATCCTTTGAAAATACCTAAATATAATTCTTTTGAATTCCTTATCAGGAAGTTCCAATGATGCTTCTTCCTCAGGGATGTGTTCTGGGTCTGTATCCTGATCCCTTGTTTTTGCCACTTTTCTTGCTTCTTTTGGACTGTGATGGTCTGTTGTCTCTGAGACATTGTGACATTGTATTTAGATCCCTGTTAACTGTTTGTGAGGAGCAGCTAAGTGTGAGTCAGGCTTTTTTTGGTGGTTGTTTATTGTTGGCCCATTGGTGGAGGAGTAAGTGGTAGCTCTCACTCAGAAAGTGAAGCTGCAGGAAGTGTGGGTGTAGTTGTGTCATATGGGGACTTTTGCTGTCTTCCACTGAGTTAGACAAAAATAGCAATTGAATAACCATTAGAAAAGTAAAAGCAAATGGACAAAAAAAAAAACATTTTGTAATCACACAGGAACAGTAATCAAAGAAAGAAAAAAGGAAAAAAACAAAACAAAACAAAACATAACAAAACAAAAGAAACCCCAGTATCTGAGGAGAGGGCAATAAGAGATAAAAAGGTAAAGAAGAAGAAGAATGAAGAAAAAAATGGGAAAATGCAGAAAGAAAAACAAGGAATGGGGTTAACCATGAGAAAGGG
>NW_006921902.1:1766019-1770681 GCF_000298275.1 Orycteropus afer afer | reverse complement strand
GGCAATAACCAAGCTGTCTGTTCCATCAGGATCACTGCTAGATCACAGCTCTGTATGTCTCCTTCTTTGTTTTCATTCAAATTCTTCTGCTAGTTGGAGTTTAGTCCACTTCTGTATCCTTCCCTTCAAAGCTCATGGGTCCAGGATTATCTTCTGTATCTGTGTTAATTGGTTCCCCTTTTCTTTGTTGAAGAGGATCTATGCAGTCTTTCTACCTATTCTGCCATTATAAGGATGTCCTAGATTTATTGTTGTTATTATTATTATTTTATTCTTTAATTGTGATTTGAGTGAAAGTTTACAGAGCAATTTGGTTTTCTACTCCACAATTCACACACATTTTATTTTGTCATATTCATTGTAATCCTCATGATATAACAACACTCTTTCTACTTCCTCTCTGTGTTTAACATTTCCCTTCTTTCCTATCCCTTCCTTCCTTCATGGCTTTATCTCTGGGCAAATGCTGCCCTTTTTATCTCATATGCTTGATTGCTATAATGACTGCATACTTTGCAGGTATTATTGTTTACCTTATAAGCCTGTTGTTTGACTGAAAGTTGACCCATATGGTTAAGCTCAGTTCCTGCCTTGAAGGGTGTCTAAGGACAGTAGTCTCAGGGGTTCCACCAGTTTTCATCAGACCAGTAAGCCTGGTCTTTTTTAGATGTTAAGTTTTGCTCCACCTTCTCTTCTTCCATTCTGTCCTTTCTCCCATTGTGATCCCTTTCAGAACAGTCAGCAGTTGTAGTAGGGCACTATCTAGTTCTTCTGGTCTCAGGATCGAGGAGGCTGGGGTTCACATAATCCATTAGTTCTTTGGATTAATTTTTCCCTTGCATCTTTGATTTTCTTCATTCTTCTTTGCTCTAGATGGGGAGCAGGATTGTGTATGTAATAGTATTCACCACTGTTGTGCTTCTCCCTGTGTCTTCAACTGCTGTTGTCATTTTGTGCTGGACTTCCTATTATTGTGTATTACCTTTCCCTTCATCTAAGTGACTACCCTCTGATTGGTGATTTCCCTCCCTTGTCCTCCTATCCTTGGTAAATTTAAAATAGGATTCTCTCTGTGTATAAACCCTTTCTTGACTATTTATGGTAGTTGTGGTTTTTATGTGCCGTTGAGTCAGAACCGACTCATAGCAACCCCTCATTGGGTTTCTGAGGTGCTATAACTATGGATTTGATTTTTCAATCTTCCTTCTGAGGAATGGCTGGTGCTATTTGTCCTTCTGTGATTGACAAACTTCACTCAGCATGATGTTCTCTTGGCTTATCCATGTTATGAGGTGTTTCACAGAGTCATCTTTATTCTTTAATGTTGAGTAGGTATTCCATTGTGTATACCATAATTTCTTTATTCATTTATCTGTTGATTGGGACTTAGTCTGTTTGCTCTTTTGCTATTGTAAATAGTACTGTAATGAACATGGGTTTGCATATATCTTTTCTGTGTCATGGCTCTCATTTCTCTAAGATATATATACCTAGTAGTGGGATTGATGGATCATGTGGTGTGGTAGTTTAAGTTTGTGTCAACTTGGCTGGGCCTAGTTCAGTGGCTGGGAAGCTGGATGTAGTATTCCCCATGATGAGCCTGGTAATCAGCTCCAGGGTGGAATCTACTATGAGCAGCTGAGTAGCTGCCTTAGGGATGTGTCTGCTTCCTGTATATAAGGAGAACCCTTAGGGAATGGTCTCTAGCTTATGACATATTTGAACCCTGCATGTAGCCGTGTCATTGTTCAGAAGCCTGCCATGCTCTGGTGACCTTAGGACTCTCAATGGACTGAGTTAATGGCCTGCTGTGTGTTTTGGTAACATTGACTGTGCCTTTTTACTTGTCAACCTTGGGCTTGTCAGGCTCAACAGCCAGCAGCTATGTGAGTGAAGAAAAGCCTCTAGCTCCAGTGGGCTAGGAGCAGGAGGCAGAGCTGAAGCCCAAGATTTAGGGGCTTTCACCCAGCTCCTAGAACCTGGTACTTGGAACTTGGACTTCTAGCCTCCCAAACCTGTAAGAGAATAAACTCCTGTTTGTTCAAGCATCCCATTTGTGGTATATTCTTCTCAAAGAAGCACTAGGTAACCAGAACATGTGGTATTTCTATTTCCAACTTCATAATGGAAGTGCCATACTACATTTTTACATTTTTTTTTTTATTCCACCAGCAGTATATGAGCGTTTTTCTATAAATTTTAGGGATTAATCCCTTTCTTGATATGTTGTTGCCAAATTTTTCACCCTAAATTTTAAGTTCTCTTTTTTGTCTTTTGGTGAAGTCTTTTTATGCACATAAATGTTTAATACTTAGGCTGTCCCAGTCATATCATTGGTCTTCTGCTGTTTATGCACTTTAGTTACATTTCATAGTGCATTTAGGCCTTGTACTATGGACCCTAAGTTTGTCTGTATTTTTTCTTTGGTGATTTTTATGGTTTTAGGATTTATGTTTAGATCTTTGAAACACTTTGAATTTGTTTTTATATATGGTATGAGATATTTATCTGTTTCATTTTTCTACAAATAGATACCCAGTTTTGCCTGCGTCATTTGTTAAAAAGATGATCTCTTCTGCATTTACTGGGTTTCAGCCCTTTGTCAAAAATCAGCTGTCCATAGACGGTTGGATTTACTTATGGGCTCTTGATTCTGTTCCATTGATCTATCTTTCATTGTACCAATACCAGGCTGATTTGACCACTGTGGTTGTATATTAGGTTTTAAGATTGAGGAGTGTGAAGCCTCCTACTTTGTTCTTCTTTAGTAGTACTTTGCTTATCTGGGGTCTTTTTCCTTACCATATAAAGTTGGTGACAAGTTTTCCAATTGTATGTGGTAGTTAACTTATGTGTCAATGTGGCTGGGCCATGGTTTGAGTGTTTGGCAACTGGATGTAGTTATTCCCAATGATGAGTTTGTAATCACCTCCATGGCAGAATCTGCATCTAAGTAGTTTGCTGTTGGTGTGTGGCCTGCTTCCACTATATATGCAGAAGCTTTTAGGATGGTATCTAGCTTTTTGGCATGTTTGGATCCTGCATTTGGCCAAGTCTTCATTTCCAGTTCCTGGACTTGAACCAGTGGCCTGTCATGTTGCCTGCTGATCTTGGAATTGTTTGTGGACCTGAAGCAGTAGCTTTCTGTGTTGCGTGCTAACCTTGGTATTCTGACATTTTACCTGCTGACCTTGGGTTCATCAGCCCCAGCAGCCAGTAGCTGTGTGAATCAGCAGCCTCTTGCCCCGGTGGACCTGGAACAAGAAGTAGAGCTGAAGTCAAGGTTGAGGGGCTTTCCCAGAGCTCCTAGAGCTGGCAATCTGAATTTGGACTTCTAGCCTTCTAAACTGTAATATAATAATTTCCTGTTTGTTAAAGCCATCCATTTGTGCCATTTCTGTTATACTAGCACTAGAGAACTAAGATACCATCTCTTTAAAGATTGGTGATGGAATCTGGTCAGGACCACATTATATCTGTAGATTTCTTTGGGTGATATTGTCATCTTTACAATGTTAAATCTTCCTATCCATCGCCATGATATATTCTTCCTTCCATTTATGTAGGTCTCTTTTGGTTTCTTGTATTTGTGTTTTGTAGAGTTATTATTATTATTTGGCAGGTGTGTGTGTGTGTGTGTGTGTGTGTGTGTAGGTCTTTCGTGTCTCTGGTTAGATTTATTTCTAAGTACTTCATCTTTTGTATTGTTATTATAAATGGTATTTTTTTTTTCCTTTTCATAGTTTTCTTTGTTAGTGTAGAGGAATCCAGGTGATTTTTGTATATTGGTCTTGTACTTTGTTGAGTCCTCTGGTGAGTTCCAGTAGTTTACTTGTTGAATCTCTGGGATTTTCTACGTATAGGATCATATCATCTGTAAATAGAGATAGTTTTACTTTGTCTTTGCCAATTTAGATATGTTTTATCCCCCCCCCCACTATTTTTGGTCTTTTAGCCCTGCTTAGGACTTCCAATATAATATTGAATAGGAATAGTGATAAGGGCATCCTCATGTGGCTCCCCTTTGGAAGAGGAAGGTATTCAATCACTCTCCATTGAGAATAATATTGGTCATTTTTTTAGGTATATACCTGTAATTATGTTGAGGAATTTCCCTTCTATTCCTATTTTGCTCTGTGTTTTTATCAAGAACTGGTGTTGGATATTTTCAAATATCTTTACTGAATCTATTGATATGATCATCTGGTTCTTTCCCTTTGTTTTATTTATTTGGTGAGTTATGTTGATTGTTTTTCTAATGGTGAGCCATCGTTGCATACCTGGTATGAATTGCACTTGGTCATGATGTATTGTTTTTTTAAATATGTTGTTGGAGTCTATTGGCTAGTATTTTATTGAGAATTTTTATGGCAACGTGCATGAGGAATATTGTTTTATAATCTTCTTTTTTAGTAGTGTCTTCACCTGGTTTTGGTATCAGATTTTAGTATTATGCTTGCTTCATAGAATGCATTCAAGAATATTCTATCATTTTATATGTTCTGGAAAATTTGGACAATATTAGTGTCAGCTCTTTTCTTGAATGTTTGGTAGGATTCACCAGTGAAGCTATCTGGACCAGTGCTTTTTTTTGTTGTTGTTTTTGGGAGTTTAGTTATTATTATTATTACCTGTTCAATTTCTTCTTTTGTGATGCATCTG
>NW_006921902.1:1724893-1764525 GCF_000298275.1 Orycteropus afer afer | reverse complement strand
AAAAGAAACATTCTTCTGTGGATCAGGATTCTGTTGTGATGCCTGCAACTGTCCGTGAGTGAACAATCCACCATTCAGCCTGGAGATCTTGGATTCGTCATTCATTGGAGTCAACAGCCAGTATACTACCAGCCAACCGTGAGCTCCTCAGCCCCTGCACCTGCAAGAGTCGGGAAAGGCCTCCAGATTGACGTGGAAAAGCCTCCAGCTTGACGTTTGATCTAAGAACTTTGAACTTGCCAGACACTATAAGTGTGTGAGCCATTTTCCTAAGATAAATTTCTTTCTCTCTCTCTTTAAGCTTTACTGGTTTTGTTTCTCTAGAGAACCCAGTCTAACACATCCTGTCACTGGCAATGTTATACTTCAGGACAGATCTTGAAACAGTTTTTGTGACAATGAATGCCACACCATTGCTCTTCAATTTGTCATTCCTGGAGTAATAGATCATATGGTTGTCTGATTCAAAATGGCCAAAGCCAGTCCATTTCAGCTCACTAATGCTTAGGATATATGTGTTGCATTTCATTTTTGACAACTTCCAATTTTCCTAGATTCATACTTCGTACATTCCATGTTCCAATTATTAATGGATGTTTGCATCTGTTTCTACTCATTTTGAATTGTGCCACATCAGCCAGTGGAGGCCCTGAAAGCTTTACTCTATCGATATCATTAAGGTCATCTCTACTTTGAGGAGTCATCTCTTCCCCAGTCAAATTTTGAGTGCCTTCCGACCTGATGGGCTCATCTTTTTGCATTGTGTTGGATAATGTTTTAGGGCTATTCATAAAATTTTCCAGTAGTATATCAGACAGTGTTTCACTGCTATTCATAAGGTTTTCACTGGCCAATTGTTTGAGAAGTGGATGGCCTCTTCCTTCTTCCAAGTCTGGCTTAGCCTGGAAGCTCCATTGAAACCTGTCCACCATAGGTAAATGTGCTGGTATTTTGTAACACCAGTGCCATAGCCTTCAGCCTCACAACGACATGTATATCACCACAGAACTACAAACTGACAGAGAAGTTCATCTCCCTTAGTTGTTCCTAATCCTCCTGTGTCCCCAAGTGAAAAGCAGCCCCCAAGCCCTGGGCCCACCTACCTCAGGCCCCGGCCTTAAAATAGAGCCACCCCCAAATCTAAAGCAGCCTTTGAGCCTTGTTCCTACCTACCTTGGGCCCTGGCCTTAAAATAAAGCCACCCACACCCGCAAAGAAGCCACTGGGTCCCTCTGGGGAGCTGGTAGTAGTTATTTCTTATAATGAGACTGGCAGTTAACTCTGTGGTGTAATTTGCTGTGAGCAGCTACTTTTAAATCCTGATTGTTAAAGTCATCCTCCTGGGGTATTTCTGTTGGAGCAGCATGAAGTAATCTAGGAAAGTTTGCTCTCTCTCAGGTATGTGTAGAACTCTGATATTGGGATTGGTTAATTTTGCAACTCTGCCAGGCTTAAAATGAGTCCTCCTAGAGGCAAAGGGAAATTTCGCTATCAGCTGAGAGAGACACCCAGATGAGAGAGATGCCCAGCTGAAGACAGTGGCTGTAGAACCAAGAGGCACGGGAAAAGTGACAGGCTTACCTGGCTCACAGAGGCAGAGACCAGGCTGAAAGGTCAAGGGCCAGAGAGGTGTGTCTAAGGGCACAGCAGAGGGGAGATTTTCCTGATCAAGGAACGGTATCCTGAGCATGTTTATGAACTTAAATGGTTGCCTGTGGCTTCCCTAATAAACCCCATAATCTGTGAGTTCTTTGTAGCCACAGCTGCGAATGACCAAACCCACGAAAGAGGTGGTGGGTGCCATGTGATGGATGGTTGGTGTCAAAGTTGGTAAAAGGGATGAATGGTGGTGGCATGTCTGGCTTGTAGAAACAGGCCTTGGGCTGCTGATGGTAATTCTGTCTTCTTCTCTTGTTGTTGTTGTTGTTATTTGCTGTGGAGCTGGATCTGACCCATAGTGACCCCTCCTTGGGTTTCTGAGGCAGTATCACTACGGAAGTAGATTGCCCAACCTTCCTTCCATGGAGTGGCTGGTCGGTTTTAACCACAAGCCTTCTGGTTAGCAGTCAAGTGCCTTAGGCAGTAGGCTACCAGAGCTGCTCTTGTATAGTTAAAGGAGATCAAAGAGTGTTGCCTCCTTGCCCCTTTAGCACTTCCTAACTTTAAAGCAGTCTGTTCTGTCTTTGTATTGTCTTGACTTCCTCTCCATTTGGAAGTTCTATAAGTACACCACTTATTCCCTCTTTTTATTCTGTAGTTTTTATTATTTACAAATTGACATATGTGGTTCCCTATTTTCCATCTTGTAGATTTATTTTACTTTTGATACTCTGTATCTGGGTTAATGACCTCTGATGGCACAGTGGTCAAAGCATACAGCTGCTAACTAAAAGGTCAGCAGCTTGAACCCACCAGCTGCTCTGTGGGAGAAATGTAAGGCAGTATGCTTCTGTAAATATTTACAGCCTTGGCAACCCTATGGGGCAGTTCTCCTCTGTCCTGTAGGGTTGTTACATGCTCTGATTACCTAGTACCACTCTGACAAGAATATACCACAAATGGGATGGCCTTAACAAACAGGAGTTTATTCTCTTAGTTTGGAGGCTTTAAGTTCAACTTCAAAGTGTCAGGCTCTAGGGATGAAAGCCCCTCAACCTTAGCCTTCAACTGCTCCCAGACCACTGGAGCTAGAGACTTTTTTCACTCAGACAAGTGCTGGCTGCTGAGCCTGACAAGCCCAAGGTTGACAAGTAAAAAGGCACAGTCCCAACGTTACCAAACCACACAGCAGGCCATTAATTCAAATCTATTGAAAGTCCCAGGGTTGTTAGAGCATGGCAGGCTGCTGAATAATGACATGGCTACATGCAGGGTTCAAGCATGCCATTAGCTAGAGACCGTTTCCAAAGCTATTTCTTATATACAAGAAGCAGATCACATACCCAAAGCACCTATGAGCTGCTCCAATAGATTCCACCATGGAGTTAATTACCAATCTAACCATGGGAAATAACTCCATTCAGCTACCGGGCCACACAACCAGGCCCAGCCAAGTTGACACACAACTTTAACCACCACACTATGAGTCAAAATTGACTCAATGGCAGGTTTTTCTTTCTCTCTTTTCTTACTTTTTTTTTTTTTTTTTAATTTTTAAGTATCTGGGTTGATTCCCAGGTGATTTTGTTGTGTGTCTTCATCTACAGTTGTTGTCTGTCATTGTTGGTTTTCTGATGAACTCCTTTAGCCTTTTTTGTAAGGTTGGTGTGGTTTTTTCAAATTACCTTAATTTCTATTTTTTTTTCTGACAATTTCCTAATTTTACCATTATATCTGACAAGAAGTTTAGCTCAATATATAATTCTTGGTTGAAAGTTTTTTTCTTTCAAGATTTTGATAAAAGTCATCCCATTGCTTTTTTGCCTGCATGGTTTCTGAGAAATTGGATCTTAGTTTAATTGTTTCTCTTTTGTAGGAGACTTTTTATTTTATCCCAAGCAGCTTTCAGGATTCTTTCTGTCTTTGGTTTTGGTAAATTTGATTATGATATGCCTTGGTAATTTTCTTGTGGGTTCTATAATATTTGGGTTTATTGAAATTCTTGAATGCATATCTTGTCATTTTTCATGGTGTTAGGGAAATTTTCTTCCAGTAAATCTTTGACAATTTTCTCAATGCTTTTATTGTCTCTTCCTGTTCTGGAATTCTAGCCACACATTAGTTAT
This sequence comes from Orycteropus afer afer, assembly GCF_000298275.1. NCBI lineage: Eukaryota > Metazoa > Chordata > Mammalia > Tubulidentata > Orycteropodidae > Orycteropus > Orycteropus afer. The sequence goes on along the minus strand of NW_006921902.1, from coordinate 1,760,800 downwards.
TTAACTTAATGGTGTCTCACATAATTCTTTTACTTTCTTCATTTTTTTAGTATTGAGAGATTTGTTTTCAATCTCCCTAATTCTGTGTTCCATTGATTCAGTTCTCCTCTGTCCTTCCAATGCACTATCTATTCTTAAAATTTTAGGAGTAATTTGGATTTCTGTTTATTGTTTTTTTTTTTTTTTTGTAGTTCTTAATTCTCTATTTGGGAGCTCTGGTAGTGTAGGGCCCTAAGGCACTTAACTGTTAACCAGAAGACTGGTGGTTCAAACCCCCAGCCACTCCTCAGAAGGAAGGTTAAGCAATCTACTTCTGTAGTGATACTGCCTTGGAAACCCAAGGAGGGGTCGCTATGAGTCAGGTCCGACTTAACAGCACATAACAACCACAACAATTTTCCATCTATTTTGTCAATTTGTTCTGGTATTTTTTGAGTTCTTTTAGACTTTTGTCTAAAATTTTTTTCTGTGATTTCCCCAAACTTTCTGTCAATTCATTCAAGGTACATAAATATAATTCTTCTAAGTTTCTTATCAGGTAGGTCCACTAGCATTTCTTCCTCCAGAAGATTTTCTGGTCTTATGTTTTGGTCACTCATTTGAGCCATCTTGTCCTTTTGTGTGTGTGTATGTGTGTGTGTGTCTGTAGTTTCTGAGACACTGTAGTGTTATTGTATTAATTTATTGATTGTATGTTGGTTAGCTTCATTCTGAGGTTTTTTTTTTTTTTTTCTGTTTTAATATTTCCAGGCAACAGGGAAAGTTTATTATTCTGGTCACTAGTTTGGCAGGACTGGGGCACTCACCACCTGTCTCTTGGTAGGTTTGGTGGTAGATGGGAATATGAGCACTAGTGTCTGATCACTGTTTATGCATAGCATTTGAGGGTAAGTTGAGCAGGTGTTGGCTGCTTTGTGTTATCAGACCAGAGGTTCTAGAATGGATTAAATTTATGGCTGTTCCTATTGATTTATCTCTGTAACCATTTATAAATTATCTTCAGCATAATTTTATTTGCATGTGTTATTAATGATATTATTTGATAATTTCTCATTCTGTTGTATCACCTTTCTTTGAAATGGGAACAAATATGGCTCTCTTCCAGTTGATTGGCCAGGTAGCTCTCTTCCAAATTTCTTGATACAGACATTATTTTCTAATTTCCAAAATGGGCTAAATGATACCTTAATATTTACCTGACTGAGATGTTGTGAAGGAGCTCTGGTAGCTTAGTACCTAAGGCATTTGACTACTAACCAGAAGGTTGGAAATTCAAACCCACCAACCAGTCCACAGAAGGAAAGTGGGGCAATCTACTTCTGTAAAGATTTACAGCCTCAGAAACATAATGGGGGTTACTAATGAGTTGGAACTGACTCAATAGCAATGAGGTTTTTTTGTTTGTTTTGTTTTTTGGTTTGAGATGTTGTAAGAAGGAAATAATAATAATGACAACAAAAACAACTTCTTTTGCAGCATTTATTAGGAAGTTATTATTACATGATAAATGTTTTACATGGGTCATCTCATTTAAGGTCTAGTGGAAATCCCACTAACAGCCTAAATCTTACTTTTGCCTTGATTTTTCTAATCAGAATAAACCTTTTTTTTTTCTTCACTGTCCCTGCGGTATGTTCTATAAAACCGCTATTCTTTCACTTGATAATTCAACAAATACTTATCTAACAGCAGTTAAGTACCAAGCACTGTCTTAGAGTCTGGGACTTGAGAAGACAATGAATATATAAGTAATTAAAGAATATAATGTCAAGTAGTGATAAGGACTTTAAAGAAGGAAGCAAGCACTTAAGGAAACGGAAAATGAGCAGTAGGACCAATTTTAAGCCCTTAAGGTAAGATCTGAGAAGTAAGAGGGTGAGCCTGGTATGTATTTGGGGGAGGAAGGTTTTGGGCAGGAGCACAGCAAGTAGAAAGGCCTTAAGGTAGGAACACACTTGGCTTACACAGATAGGGGGTGAGGATAGAGGTTTAGTCAAAGGCCAGTATTCATGGCCGTGGTGACCACTTTGGATTTTATTCTTAGTGGTATGGGAAGCCACAGGAGGAGTTTGATCTTTTGGGCCATTGTATGTTAGCAGTGTTTACATTTTTCAATAATTTATCATTATTTACATATACTTCCCTTTCTAAATTTTAAGTTCTCTAATGGCATGATTTGGAATGGACTCAACAGCAGTGGATTTTGAAAGGCACATATCATATTTGATTTATATTTTTTTCTCACTGACAGAAGAAAGCCTTTATGTTGGCTATGTGCACTTCCTCTGTGCTGCTACAGTAATGTGTGCTACCTCCATCTTGTGAGCACTTATGGTAACATAGAGAAAATATCTTTTTGTGTATCTCTGTCTTTTTGTGAATCATCTACTCTTTCACATAGTGGAAGGCTTCCAATATCTAACTGTTCTTTCATGAAGATTTCCTGGATGTGTTGTGAAATTTCAATCTGCTTGCATTTTTTTGGGTGAAAAAATAGATTTCTATAGACTTTTGCTTCATATACAATCAATATTAGCCATATTGACATGGTTTTATGATGATTGAAATGGTTGGAATGTCCAGAAAGGATAATTTGTAAACAGTGGTCAACAGTGATGTTATAAACTGCTATTTTTTGGTTTATTATTTAAATTAAAGGAAAAATTATATTAGTTCTAAAAATAATTGATTGCTATTTGTTTAGTTTTGTTATTAGTACTTTGGTTGAGGTGGATTTTTGCTAACCCTCCAATGTACCCAATGATGTTTTTGGTCTATATTTTCTAATAATTATAGATAAAATAATAGCCATGGCCCTCTTTTTTTTTTTTTAATTGTGATTTGGGTGAAAATTTACAGAGTAAATTCATTTTCCATACAGCAGTTCCTATACACTTTGCTTCATGACATTGACTGCAATTCCTCACAATGTACCAGCTTTCTTCCCACTTTCTCCCTGTAGTTACTTCCTCCCTGTGTCCTTTCCCATGCATTCCTGTCCCCTGAGCTATCTCCCTGTGCAAATGCGGCTCTTCTGTTCTTCCACTATTGGTTATTCTAAGGAGGTGATGATAATGATAATAACTTAGCGTTCAGGTAAAGGATCATTTACCTGATGTAAATGTTGACCCTATATACCTATCTATTGTTTGGCTGGAAACTGTGGGAATGAGTTCATGTCCAGAACTGAAGGGTATCTCAGGAGTCTCACCAGGCTCTATGAGACCAGTAAACCTGATCTTTTTTATGATTTCAAGTTTTTTTCCACATTGTTCTTCTGCTCTATCCATGATCTCCTGCACTGATTTCTTCCTTATTGGTTGACAGTGGTAGTGGTGTGCCATCTATTTGTTTTGTCTCATGGTCATATAGGCTGAGGTTGGCATGGTCCAGTAGTCCTTTGGACTAATTTTTTGATGTGTCTTTGGTTTTCTTCACTCTTCTTTGCTCTGGACAAGGAGAGACCCATTGTTGCATCTATATGGTGCCCCCTCCTTTTTTTGTATTTCCTTCATGTCATGGATTAAAGAGAGCTGTGTAGCCATCTCCCTTTCAATCACAGTGAATGTTTACATATAATTTCAATCATAAATATATTTTGGACTTTTATATTAACTTTTCCTTTTTTATCACAAAGTTCTTTACTAGAAAGTGAGAATGGGTGAGATAGGTTTGATAAGGTTTTGGTCTGAATGGATGGGCAAGAATATCTATTACTGTTTGTCCTGAACTTGGGTCTTCCTCTTCAGTATTCATTTTGAACCTGCTAGCACTTCACATGGATCCCTGTTGGTGCAGTGTAAAAGTGCTAGTCTGCTAACCAGGTTTGCTGTTCAAAGCCACCAGCCCTTCTGCAAGATATAGATGTGGTAGTTTGATTCTATAAAGATTTACAGCCTTGGAAACCCTATTGAGCAGCTCTCTTCTGTTCTACAGGGTTGCTATGAGTTAGAATCAACTCAACAGCAGGGGGTAGCACTTCACACTGGGCCTGACTTATGACAGGGATTCAATAAATGATGATGAAATATTTACTTGAGTAGCATAGTATTTTACATGTGTTGTTATTAATTTAATTTGGGTCAGCTCTGACTCATATCAATTTCATGTATAATAGATTTCTGGTCCTATGCCTCTTCATGATCGTTACATGTTTGAATCCATTGTTTGGCTGTGTATGTTTTATTTTTATTGTGAGATATTTTATACACCAGCATGTATATAATAAATCTGTTATTTTAATTATAACAAGTCAATCACTTGTGTACCCTACCCAATCTAAGAATGAGAAAATCTCTATTATCTGTTTCCACTCAATTTTGTACCTTTTTCCTCTGTGGAGGTGAACATTATCCTGAATTTTTGCTTATTATTTCCTTCTTCTCTTTGGGATCTCACCAACTATACAAGTATTATTAAACTTATATTATCTTTGTTTAATATATTTAAAAATATATTGTTTTATCCAATATTATTCTGCAAATTATTTTTTTGTTTAACATTACATGTTTTCTTATTAATTTTAAATCAATGTAGTACTGAATATAAATAAGTCATTTTAGATAATTAACTGGTCTACAGATCATCAGTCAAAACTGTTCCATTGCTCCGTGAATGTGGTCTGTGCACACTCGAATGCCTGCTTAAAATAAATACATAAAACCTAGAAGGGTCGTATAGCAGCATAGTACCAATTATGCAATTTCTGGGCAGTAGGATTACAAGTGATTTTGATTTTGTGTTATCCATTATTACTGGTTGGAGTAGTTTAACTGCCTGGGACACCCAAAGCCTCTTTAAAACAATGGCTGCTAAATAAGCCAAACCAAGCCAGAAGTCATAAATAGAAAAACTAACAAGCAAATAATGGAATTAATACAGAGATGGGGGAGTAGAACCAGTGCCGAGAGCATCCGCTAGATCAAGAAATGTCAGCTTTTTCTCTCAGCTTTTCCTCCACAGCGCCAACTGTCAGTAATTTAACTAACATTTTGTAAATAAATGTGGCACTCGGACAACTGTCAGTATGACTGCTATAAATACTCCTTTTGTCACTGGAGCTGGCAGTGTGCTCAGCTTCCCCTATAAGAGCAGCCACACTGTCAGTTGGCTCCTGGACCTAGGATTGTCAGGAGCATGAGGAGACCCAAGGCTGGGGGCCTGTCTTGTGCAGCCTGTATCCCCAGTGCCTACAGACTAGGAGCTTGGCAAGTCGGCCGTTTTGTTACACTTGGTCAATTTGTGAAGAAGTTTCATTCCCAGGTTAATACTAAGGGCTGTTGTTTTCCAAACACCTGTCTGTTTCAGTAAGGAGCTCTACACCCTTATTCTTAAGTTTTCCCATTGAATTTCCACTTCCAAAGTAAGACTTTATTTTTCTAGGTCAAATATACTAAACTTATTCTTTTCTACTAGAGCTGCTAGATGAAGATTTCATATTATATAGCCAGATTGTTTTAGGGCTTTGGTTTCTTCTTAAGGATAAGACAAATGGTTTTGGCCTGTGCGTTAACTCTCCCTGATTTAATCATTAAGTTTTATTAAGTTAGTGCTTTAGTGTGCCTGTTTCCCTGAAGACTACTTCTCAAGGATTCTTTACCTATACCTATGCAAAAGCACGGGAGAATCTGTCTTAAAATAGTAGTCACGTGGGCAATAAATTTTGGTTATTGTAATATATGTAATTGAAGTTGGTGAAGAAAAGGGTGTACCGGGTAATTAAATGGTCAGAAATATATTTATGAATAATAATAATTCTAGCTAACATTCACTGAACTCTTTTGTGGCATGTATCTTTTCAAAGAGCTGTACTTAATATCTCATTTAATTCTTATGGGTCTGCTTTCATCTCTATTTTACAAATGAAGCCTGGAGTACAGAGACTTTGAGGAACTTGACTAAGATCATAGGATTAGTGCATGGCTAAACTGAGATTTGATCTCAGACAATATATTTCTAGGATAAGTGTGCCTAACAACTGACTGTACTTACCCATTTACAGTTACCAAGTTCATTGGACATAGATTCCCAATTTTAAAGAAGTTATAAGGAAAGAAATTATTTAGATCCTTTTCTGATGAGAGAGAAGTCTTTTTATAATTTTATGGCAACTAATGAAGAGCATTATCTCATACAGCAAACCATACTGTATATACCAAGACTATAGTGTAGTGATGAAGAGGATGGACTCAAGAATCAGTTTGGGGCATTTACTTAATCTCATTGCTGATATTTTAGTAACTGATAGGAACTACATTGTAGGGGTGATATCAATATGCATTTATGCATGTATTGAAATGTTTATGAAATGAACAGTGCACAATGGATTTAGCAGTGAATAGCACAAGTGTTATAAATTCTTGGAGATTATATTTTCAGTGAACAAACAAATGAAATCTATAAAATTATATCAAATACCCTTGAGTACTGGGGAGGGGCTTCAAACTGTGACAGAGGCCACCTGGGTGGCAACATTAGTGGGCTTAGGAACAGCCTCTCAAAAGAGATGTGACATTTGAGCCAAGGTCTAAATGGGGGAAAGAAGTATTATCAAGAGGGCAAGTATTTCAGGCCTAGGGAGCAAGCTGCATGTATTATCAAAAGCGTAGTGGACAATGAAGGAATGATGCAAGGAGGGGTAGGAATCAGATCTGGATTTCATGTACTTATGTGAGAGGAAGTCTTGAGCATTTTAAACAGAGTAACCAAACCAAACCAAACTCACTGCCATCGTGTCAAATCTGACTCATAGAGACCACTCCTTGGGTTTCTGAGGCTGTATCTCTATGGAAATAGATTGCCCAATCTTCCTTCCAAGTAGTGGATGGTGGGTTTGAACCATCAGTCTTCTGGGTAGCAGTTAAATGCCTTAGGCACTATGGCAAGACTACAAAAAGATGATGTTTGCAATGTTGTTATTGTTGTTGTTATGTGCCGAGTTGGATCCGACTCATAGCGACCCCTCCTTGGGTTTCTGATGCAGTATCACTACAGAAGTGGATTGCTCAACCTTCATTCCAAGGAGTGACTGGTGCATTTGAATTGTCAGCCTTCTGCTTAGCAGTCAAGTGCCTTAGGCACTAAGCTACCAGAGCTCCCAATGTTTGCCATACCTTTGAAGAATTGTTTTTAGGACTAAAGAGTGAAAACTGTGATATGTACAGAGGTTATGCGGAATCCAGATGAGGGAAGGTTGAAGATTTGATGGTGATGGTGGTGACATTAAAGAATGAGACATTTATATAAATGTGGGATGGCTAACCAGACTTGCTGACGGAGTTAATATGTGGGGTGAGTAGTGATGGCACAACTTGTATTCTGTGCTATTTTAAAAATAACAGAATTCTGGTGGTTTTGTGTTAAATTATCATTATTTTTGTATTTGTATAATGCATTACTTACATCTTGGGATACACAAGGAAATAATATGCCACATGACTATTTTGAATCAAATATGATTGTTTGCTTTAGAAAACATCACTACCCACCTAATGTTCATGACACCTAATGCTCGTGTTTACCCTCTTTTTCTAGTTTACCTATGAGATTGAGATTAATTTGTCATAAATATTTTTCACATGATTAAAATAGTTAAAATTAAAATGATAATTTTGGTTCACATTAGCCAATTTGAGACCATGACTGTATCCAAAGTTCCCTGATGGAGTTATGTTGGAATTGGAGGTATATGTGTGTGTGTGCCTGGGTGTGTGCATATGTGTGCACACATATCCTGACTACAAATAATTAAGGAAAACTGGGGAGGATATGATATGGAACTAGGTGAGGAGAGGGAAAGGGGTGGGAAGTTCCCTGACTAATTGATATCCTTTCCTTGCCATAGCACCAGATTCTCTCTGCTCTTCTCCCATAAACTCCCAGTGCCAGATCATTTTCTTTTGACCAGATCCTTCTTCCATAGAATACTATATTTTAACTGGGACTTCTTTCTTTAGTCTCCTGACATGGATAGTTTTATACCAAAATTGCAGAGGAATCTAAGTCTTGCAATAAAGCCTTCTGTCATGTAGAACAAAGAAAAAAGAAAGTACAGAAGAAGATAGTGACATGTCACTTTTTAATAAAATACCTGTATTCACTATCATTAATACTATGTAAGAAAATACTATGTTTTTATGTGAAATCAGCACTGAAATACCGATGTTGTCTTTTTACTCAGGAATTGCAATATATAAGAGTTGTAAAAAGAGAAGAATCAAGAAAATCTTAGTTATATGTATCTATATAAAGCAGATTCGTAAATAACTCCAGTGTCCATATAAAAATAAGTGTTCTAATTGATGATCCTGACACATCAACATTTTAAAATACATTAAATTACATTCAGCATATTCATTTTCCCAAAACATGGAGGTGAGCCATATATTTTAGGCAATTTTTATCAAAGTGATTAAAATAAGAATAAGTTTAGTGCATATGGTAGTAAACCTAAGTTTACTACATAACATTCCTCTATATAATATTGGGAAACAGTGGTATCACTGCAAAATATCCATATGTGTGCTTCCCAGTGTCTTCTTTTGCTTTGGTCATGTTGTGCTGACTTCCTTCTTATTGTATATTATCTATGACTTCATTCAAGTTGATGTATGTCTACTCTCGTTGTTGTTGTTGTTATGTTCAGTTGAGTCAGACCTGATTCATAGGGACCCTCCTTAGGTTTCCGAGGCAGGATCACTATGGAAGTAGATTGTCCAACCTTCCTTCTGAGGAGTGGGTGATGGGTTTGAACCTCCAGCCTTCTGGTTAGCAGTCAAGTGCCTTAGGCTCTATGCTACCAGAGCTTGTGTCTACTCTCTAGTTAGTGATTTTTCCTCCCTCATCCTTCAATACTTGGTAACCATCAGAGAATGTTTCTTTCTGTGTAAAAACCTTTTCTTGACTTTCATGATAAGGTCTCATACAATATTTGTCCTTTTGTGATTGATGTCTTTCACTCAGCATAATGTCCTCTGTGTTCATCCATCCTTATGAGATGTTTCGTGGATTCATTTAGTTTTTTTAATGCTTTGTAATATTTCCTTGTGTGTGTGTGTGTGTTCCTATCGGTTGTTCCTATCTATTTGCTATTGTGAAGAATACAATGATTAACATGGTTATGCACATACCTATTTGTGTCATGCTCTTTCTTTTCTAGATATATACTTAGTAGAGGAATTGCTGTGTCATATGATGTGTGATGTGTCTACTTCTCACTTTTTAAGTGAGTACCATACCATTTTCCACAGTGATTGTATCATTTTATATCCCACCAGCAGTATATGAGAGTTCCAATCTCTCTATACCCTGACTAGTATTTATGGTTTTTTGAACTTTGCTATTATTGCTGAAGTGAGGTGTTATCTCATTGTTTTGATTTATATCTCTCTGATGGCAAATGATTGTGAGCATTTCTTCATGTATATGTTGACCACCTGAAAGTCTTCTTTTGTGAAGTGTCTGTTCATGTTCTTTGGCCATTTTTAAATTAGATTGTTTCCCTTTATAGTTTAGGTGGACCTTTTTCCTAGTCTGTAGGTTCTCTTTTCACTCCTTTTGTGAGGTCTTTTGATGTATATAAGTATTTAATTTTCAGGAGGTTCCAGTTATCTAGTTTATCTTTGGCTGTTTGTGTATTTTCAGTTATGTTTAATAGATTATTTATGCCATAAATTAGGGCCCCTTAGTTTGCTACTATTTTTTCTTTCATTAACTTTATAATTTTAGGCTTTACATTTAGGTCTTTGATCCATCTTGATTTTTTTTTTCTTGCATATGATGTGAGGTATCAATCCTGTTTCACTTTTTGGTGATTGTATATTTAATATTACTAATACTGTTTGTTACAGAAACTGTCTCTTCCTCATTCAGTGAACTTTGACTCTTTTCTGAAAGTCAGCTGTCCATAAGCAAATGGATTTACTCTTTCTAAAGTTTGCGGGCCTTGTGAGAAGATGTTCTTTAATTGTGTTCCTTGTTTATCAAGACTTGAACAGAACTAAACAGTGGGTTATCAAACTCTTGGCTGAAGAGAACTGGTTCTCAAGTTCAGCCTGTGTTCAGGAAAAATGACCCTACATATGATATGTCACAAGAAATACATTGAACTGATACATTAAGAATGACAAGATTCATTAGTGCAGTGTAGTAAATTACTTGGTGTGGCTTTTCTACCTACCCATAAGTCTTTGTAAACTTCAAGGTGGGATTTCCTATGAGCAACTGAGGAGCTCCTGATTGCTGAAGCTATCCACCTGGGTTATTTCTGTTGGGTGTGGCACAATACAATGTTCTGGGAGGTTCCCACTCTCTCTCATGTGCTTAGAGTTCTGATGCTGTGATTGGCTAGTTTGACCACCCTTCTGGGCTCAAAAGGAGGCCTCCTGGAGGTAGAACTCTCTCTGACTGCTGGTTGAGGAAGACGTGCTGCTGAAAGAGACATGCACCCCTGAAAGAGACACGTGCTGCTGGGAAAGAGATGCAAGAGACACACATTGCTGAGTGAGACACCGAGGGACCAGCACTGCTGGGAAAGAGACTGTGAGAGACTGTTGGCTGAGGGATGGTGGGCTGGGAGAGAGACTGAGCGTTCTTCCTGAACTTGAGTTGTAGCCTGGTGTTTCCCTAATAAACCCCATAATCTGTGAGCTCTGTGTGGCCACTGCAGCGAATTATCGAACCCAGGAGTGAGGCGGTGGTGCTTTGGGAGGAACGGTTGGAGGAAGCGCTGGAGGGAGGCAGCATATCTGGCCTTACGGTTGGAGAAAGCGCTGGAGGGAGGCAGCATATCTGGCCTTGTAGGAATAGGCCTTGGGTTACTGCTGGTAATCCTGTCTTCCTCTTGTAGGATTAGAGGTCAGAACATGTGGCCTCCTTGTCGTTTTTGCAATTAGTCACTTACTACATACCACACACTGCTTCATGTGATGTTGCATGGGTACTCTGTGGATTGAGCATTCTATGATACATGGGCTACTGACAGCTGTCTGTACTGAGTGAGTGCATGTAATAGGGTGAAGCTCTGAGATACAGTGACATCTGCTTATCACTGTGGAAATAATTAAGGTCTTTTGGATAATTTTGGGGTCAGAAGTAAAAGAAATAGAAAAGTCATCCTCTATGACCATCAATTCTATTCCACTATTCCACTTTAGTTGTGGAATGATATAGGTAAGAATACAGCTAACTGATACCAGTTGCCATCAAGTTGACTTCGACTCATGGAAACTTCATGTGTGTTAAGTAGAACTTTGCCCAATAGGATTTTCAATGGCTAATTTTTCAGAAGTAGCTTGCCAGACCTTTCTTCCAAAGCCTCTGGGTAAACTTAAACTCTCTCCAGTCTTTCAATTAACAGCCATATGTGTTGACCATTTGCAGCACCCAGGGACTCCAAGGATACAACTAATACCACTAAAATCTGTGTCTGGGTCTAACTGTAGATATACTATAAGTCGCAATTTCTTTATATTTAATAAAAATTCACATTGCATTTCATTTGGAGAGATGGCTTCTATGTTGTTGGAGTTATATAAAGGGCATGCTATATATAGTAAAGCTACTTTCTATGAGATGTTCAGTAAAATATCTCAAAGGGCAGAAAAAGCATACAGTTCTTTTAAGTTGTTCATATCCTATCCTCTGTACTTGACTGCATTTTGTTTAAGATCACTGAGCCAAACCTCAAAATCACATTGTTCAATATCTCTGGATAATAATAAGCATGCTTGCTTTCAGTTTAGCTAGCACAAATTATTTCTTCATTCATTCATTCATGTATCAAAGATATATTCAGTGCTCACTAAGTATGTGGCATTATTCTAGATGGTAAAGATACACAAATGACTGAGATAAGGTGCACATCCTCATGAATCTCACATTTTCGTGAGGAATGCAGATAAGAAACACATAATTAAACAAAGTAGTTTTGAATGATAAGGGCTGTGAGGAAAACAAGCAGGGTAATGGGATGGAAAATAACCGTGGCAGAGTGGTCAGGAGGGGACTCTCAAGATAGGGATAGTAGAACTGAGCCTAGAGGGAGGGGGAGGAGCTGGCCCTGCAAAAAGCCTGAAGAAAGTACAGAATGCTAATGAGAGAGAAAACAAGAACTGAGTTTGTGAGGTTGCATTAGTCTTGGCATGTTTGAGAAAAACAAAAGGAACCATTGTAGCTGGGCACAGTGAGCAAAAGTGAGCTGATGCAAGCTGATGTCAGGAAGGTAGTCAGGGACCAGATCTTGTGGACCCTGCAGGCCAGAGTAAAGAGTTTGTAGTTTTTCTAAGTATAATGGAAAGACATTAGCATTAAGCAAAAGAATGAATAGTTTGTGTGGATATTTTAAAAATACTCTGACTGCTCTATGTATAATGCACAGTCATGAGGGTGGCAAGAATCCTGTATTAGTACTGATAAGAACAAGGTGACTTGAATGAAGGTGGTGGCAGGGAATATACAGGAATAAAGGATAACTTCCTGGGATTTGGAGTAAGCAACTGGTAGATGGTTTTTATTTTCACCAAAATAAAAAAGATTGGAGAAGAAATAAGTAGTGGAGGGGGAAATGAAGAAACAAGAGGACCAATCTAGATATACTAAGTTTAAGATGTTTATATAGATTCAAGAGGAGTTTCCAAATAGATTTGTGAATTATAGAGATCAAGATGAAGTTCAAAGTTGGCAATATAAATTGGGGAATTATGCTTATATTTGTTGATAAAATCTTGAAACCAGGTAAAATCACAGAGATAAGTAAAGGGTGTGTTGGAGAACAGGCTCAAGGATTGGAGCCATGAAGCTCTGAAATGCTTACAAGTTAGAGAGAGAAGGAGGAATGGTCAAAGAATGCAGAGCATCAGCAGCCAGTGAGGTAGAAGGTGAAGAGAGCACGGTTTCAAACCACACTAGAGAAAAAAAAAAAGGTTTTAAAATCAGAGTGACCAACTTTGAAAAATGTTACCACTGAAGGAAGGTTGGGCAATCCTACTTCCGTAGTGATACTGCCTCGGAAACCCAAGGAGGGGTAGCTATGAGTCAGGGCCGACTCGACGGCAAACAGCAACAACAACAACAACAACCCTAGGTTCTAGAAAAGGACAAGAGAGAAGTGCCCATGGGATGTGACAAGATGAATGAAGTCTTGTTGACTTTGGTAATAGGGATTTCAGGGTAGTGAGGAAGAGGAACAAACAAAGATAGTGATAACTAGAGAGGTAAATCTGTTCAAAAGAATTTGTTTGCATGTGTGTTCAGATGAATGTTAACTAGAGCGTGACTGCATATGGATGAAAAGGTTTTGATAGAGATGGAAACATTATCATGCAAGAGAGCAGCAATGAGAGGCAAAACATAAGTAGAGGACTGGCTTTTGCAAGAAGTAGAGGTGCACCTTTGGAATAAGGACACTTCTGTTTCTAGCTTCAAAACTGTTCTTCTCTTAGGACCCCTGATGCTTGTAAATAATTCAAGCTGGAATGTTTTGATTAATTATTATTTTGTATGTGTTTGTGCATGTGTTTGTGAATTTGCCAATAGGACAGCTGAGAGTAGGAGGAATTTAGCATATGAAGAAGGGAAATTTTAATATTCATTTTTTATCCTCTTGAATGATAAGATTTATGTGGACATAGTGGGGGAGCAACACTATTTTTTATTTATTTAAATAGATATGATGCCTAACCCAAGGAGGGGTCGCTATGAGTCAGGGCTGACTCGATGGCACATAACAACAACAACAAATGCATCTATACCCTGAGGCATCATATCCATTTAAATACAAATTGACCAACCTTGACTTGATGGCATATTGGCTTAAGAATTGACACAATCAAAGCTTTTTATCAAAATGCCTTTTTTGAATATGGGTAAGAACTTATAGGTCCAGTTGTGAGGATTTTTTGTTTTTAACCTCTATATCTCCAGGTATTGTCCCTGGCCTGCAAAATTGTGCAACAAATGAATGATTTAATTTAATTTGAATCTTACTGCAGACCTATGGGATGTCAGGAGGATTGGGGAGAAAGCTTGTAAAGCACCTAACATAGCTCAATAAAGGCTAGCTCTGATTACTATTATTGGAGAATAAGTATTACTTATTTGGAGTGATTGAAACAAAAACACTCTAAATAATGGATTTGTGCCATTAACCCACTTCTTCTGTTTCCAAATGTAATCCTCTTCCACTTTTCTCCATTGCCTTTCAACAGAGATGAAATGTAGATCGGTTCAGATGGGCAGTTGCAGGCTGCATAATAATCTATATTACAGAATACAATTATCGTTAGTGAACAGCATACATTTTATATAGCTGAGTTGTCCTTCCTTTATATGCTTCCTCCTTTTTCTTTCTTCCCCTCCCTTCCTCAGACATTTATTGATTATCTATTTTACGTGAACGTTTTATTAGGTGCTAGGGATTTAAAAAAATGAATAAAGTAAAGTAAGCTGTAATCTCACAGGGAAGATAGAAATTTTTAAAAGACTAGTAGTAATGCAAATGGAAAGTAGAGTAGCAGAAGCAGGTACAAATGTTCTGCATAAACAGAGGGACAGTGGATTAGTAAGGCAGTTACTGCTAGCTACTGTAGTCCAAAACCCTCCAAAATCTAATGAGTTAACACAATACAAGTTAGTTCCTTGCCCTTCCGATGTGTGCTGTAGGTAGGATGTCTCTCAGTTTTTCAGGTGATGACATAGGGTTATGAGTTCTTCCCATCATGTAACTCATTTTTATTGGACTTCTCACCTCCATCATGGTGGACAAAACAGAGGGTAGAGGACCTTGTGGCACCTTTTTGGGGAAGGTCTGGGAGTGAAGTATAGAACTGTGACATGACCCATGTAAGCATAAGGCAGCTGGGACAAGAAACCTTGCTCTGGGCCCAGGAGGCAAGTGATAAATGGTTTGATAGATACATGACATTGTCTCTTCACCCCCCTCCAAAAAAAAAAACCTCACTGCCATCAAGTCAATCCTGACTCATAGCGACCCTGCCTTGGGTTTCTGAGGCGGTATCTCTATGGAAATAGATTGCTCAGTCTTCCTTCCAAGGATTGCCTGGTGGGTTTGGACCACCAGACTTCTGGTTAGCAGTCAAATGCCTTAGGCACTATGCTACCAGAGTCCCTGCACTGGGAACAGTTGTTTCTATTTGGAGTAAGAATGAGAGTCCAGGGATCCAGGAGACTATGCAGAGGGTGAAATTTGTCTTAGCTCTTGAAGAATGAGTAGGTTGTAGTTCTGTAGAGACATTGGAGGTCATTCCAGGCAGAGACTATATAAACTAGGTATTCAACTGCACATGTTTATAACATCATCAAGGAATGGTCATCAGGTGTGAAAGGCATTTTAATCACCATTTTGTTGGCATTACTTCCCTATGTCCTCTTCTCCCCAACTTCCTTCCACCATCTCACCTGGAGGGATATATTATTAATCATTTTGATTACCTAGCATCCAAATTCCCTTCCCAATAGAGGAAATTCCCTATTTTGTGAGCCTTGGTGGGGGACAAAGCCCTGTCTCCACTATGGAAGAACTTCTATTTGCTTTTCTCATTCTTTGGAGGCTGGGATGTGAACATGTGCTCTGGGCTTAGTCAAACAGAAGCCACACCCATGACTTTAACTCTGGGTGAATAACACAAAGAAGGGGTGACTAGAATTCAGTCCTAGAGTTAGCTTTGATGTCCTGTGGCCCTGTGGAGGCAAGGCCTAGCCATCTGTACTTTAAAAAACCCTTGAGGTGATTCTGATGCCTGCCAAGGTTTGAGAACCACTGCTGTAATCTTTTTCTCCATTCTAACCCTACCTGCAGTTTTTCTGATTTAGTGGGTCTGGGGTAGGGCCTGAAATTTGCATTTCTAACAAGGTCCCAGGTAGTAAGGATGCTGCTGGTCCAGGAACAAGTGCCTTAAAAATCTCCTCAGAGATGTAAAGAGTAGAAAAGAGGGAAGATCCCAAATGGACAGGTGCTCCTTCCCGTATGAGAGAGAGCAGTGAGGGGGAACTTGCGGTATTGACTTCCCTGGCTTTTTTCTCTGTACCCTTCAGTACACACTTTCCTCATTAATTCCCATCAAGTCAGCCCAATTTATATGGATAAAAAAAATTAGAAATGCAGCATTCTTTTTTTCCTACAGGTTCTGTTATTAGAAATGCCTTGCTAAATTAGACCCCAAAAGCCAAGACTATACTTCAAAATATAGATAATCAAAAGTGCAGCGTCAAAATCTGATCTTTCCCTTACACATCCACAGTGATGGCTCAGGACCTGCTTACTTTAGAGCCTAGTGACAGTCTAATTCTAACTCACATTTTCCTGAAAGAAAAAAAAAAAAAATATCTGTGAGACTGATAGTCCTTACAAAAGATTATTTTTTTAGAGAAAACTTTATAAAAGCCATATTTGGGCATTATTTATATGTAAAAATTGTGCTCTTACTGCTCATAAACTTTTCTGAAACATTTTTTCCCTTTTCTGTTAGAGCTTAGAAAAGGGTTGGTAATTTTAAAATGTCATATGTGACACTGATATGCTTTTGGTAGCAGATGAATGCCACTGGTTGGTGTGAAGAAAATTTTAAGTGTGAAGAAAATATGAAGTGCTATATATCCAGAATTACTAGACACAGAGTAAAATACTCCATTTTTTTTTTTTTTTTAAATAAGTTCAGGAGACACTGTCTTGCCATAGTTGACTTCTATGCTGTGCTTTATTAGTCCTTTGCTCATATTTCAATAGACACAGGAACCAGGAGCTACTGGATAAAGGTGAGTTCTTAGTGAATGGATTCAAAGGCCCATGTGTTGTAGGTGAGGAGCTCAGGCAGGTCTCTGATCTGTGCATAAGACATAGTGGACACACCAGGTAGTTTAAATATATCCACAGCCTACCCCTACTTTTGTTTCCATATGAGGAACAATGATTATCAGCATGTAATCTCAGCGTTTTGTCCTTGAAATAAAATTCTGCTCACTACTCTGGGATCCAGTAGCTCAGTTCTCACTAATTCAAAATAGGTCTCAATGGACTGGCATCCCCTCCACCTGAATTACAGCATGCACTCCATCTCCTGCTTGAAATGAGTATGAGAATGCCTATGGTGTTTGGGACTTAGAAACAGCTTCAGGGACAGGTATTTGTCTTTCCATGAATTATTTATTTAAGTAAATGTATATAGAGCATTGGTGTGTTGGATATATGCGTGATCACACTTGAAGGGGTATTATGGAAATGTCATGCCACAGCCTTGCCATCTTGACATATGTAGTATGGCAAACCAATGCACAGTTCCTGGGAGGGCACAGAATTAGTTCACTGTGCAGTCATTTGGCTCTCAAAATGCAAGCCTGCATTGATGCGTTTTATCACCTTCCCTGTTGTGAAAGGATGAAGCCCAGCCTGGATCTATTTGGGCTTCTTGCTTGGAGTTTTGAACTAAACAAAGTCCCTTTGGAATGTCATCTCATTTCATTGTTTTTGCTTTGTTTTCCCCTTTCACTAAGCACAACTCCAAGGAATCAGCAGCGTGTGCTTTAAAGGTTGATAGCATTTTTCTTTATAGGGAGATGTATAAAATAATATACATCAAGTTGAATTTTTAAACGTTTGTGTGAAACAAACATTGTCTCCCTTTTTCCTCTCCCTTTAGCTTTTTGTAACACACACAAACTCACACACAGAGTCAGAGGTCTGTTTTAACACTTAATGATGTATTCCCGTATTTAACTTGGAAGTAGCAGAGAAGGTGACACACCTGTATGTCTCATTTCTCTCACCCATGGGTCGTCCTAGTCCTGGGTTAATTGGAGCCCTTCTGTACCACTGGGTGTGGCTGGTAAAGCTTCTTGACACACTGGATGTTTTCACCTCCTCCATTGAATTTAAAGGCTGAGGTAAGGCATCTAATAATGAGCCCCTAAAACATAGGGAAAACCCTGGATGGTCCATATGGTTAATACACTTAGCTGCTAGTTGAAAGGTTGGAGGTTTGAGTCCACCCAGGGGTGCCTCAGAAGAAAGGCCTGATGATTTACTTCCAAGAAATTAACCATCAAAATCCCTATGGAGTACAGTTCTATTCTGACACACATGGAGTCTCCATGAGTCAGAGTCAACTCCATGGCAAATGGTTTTTCAAAAACATATATAATATTTTACCCTACGAAAATAGTAAAAGGTCAAATATAAAGTATAAAAAGATTAACCACGTATTCAAGTTTTTACTTAAATATTCAGTATTTCCAAAACCATCTGAAGAATTAACCTCAAACTAGCCAGTATTTGTTAAAATAAAGGGTAAATTATATACGTTATTCAGTTAATTTCCCTTCTGGGTTAATCTTTGAATTTTACAGTGATCTCTCACGGACTTGCCTGTACTCATGCTGGTACCCATCCTCTGAAAATCTCAGAAAGAGTAATTGTAATTGCTCACTATAATGTACCCATCCTGAAGTCCCCAGGAAACAGAAGTATTAAAATGAATAGACAGCATCTGGCAGCTCTCTGTGTGCCAGTGACAGTCTTGCCTAGCCTATTAAGTATTTCCCAGTGCAAGTAGACACTTCCATTCTGTACATGGTCACTAGCAGGGTGTGAGATGATGGATAGAGTGTATATAGATACATATATATAGACTAGAGGCAAAGAGGGAGATAAATCAGGCAGAGAGATACTATAAACAGGTTGAAGGAACTGGGACCTGAAGGCATGTGAGGGACTTTCTGAGAGAGGCAAGGAGGAAATGGACCAGTGATGGAAACCTCAGTGCCTCTCACCCTTCCTGGGCTTGGGTTGGGCAACCATGTGTGCTTTTTCAGAAAAACGGTCTTATTTCTAAATACTAGAAACATTCAAATGAAAAGACCTTAGAAATTGTACCAATGTCCTTGTTTTAGAGAGAAGCAGCAGCTAGATAAAATAACTTAAGTCAAATGACAAACTGGCATATTTCCTGATCTTTAATGCTCTTAAAAAAAAAAAAAAAAAGCTTTTTTATTATTGTTATTTAGAAAAAAAGAAACAAAGAAAGCATTCCCATTGTAAATACAAATATTTTAAGAAGTGGAGGATAGTAAGATTTCCTTGAAGAGACCCTTCTTTCTAATCTCCAGAGACATCCATTGTTTGTTTGGCATGGGATTTTATGTTTTTTCTAATACAGTCAGTGCATAAATGTGAATCTCACACAAATGAAACATGATATACTTTTGGCCCATGGCTTCTTTTATTTACAAACACCTCACTGGCAATACACTTCCATGTCAGTATCTGTACATTAACCTTGTTTTTTTTACCCAGATGAATAATATTCTTTGTTCTAAGATTCTGTACTATATTTAACTAGTTCATTATAAATTCACATGTGTTATTGGCATTTCTTCTGCTCTGTCAAACAAGGCTACCATGAACATCTTGGTAGATATATGTGTCTCTATGAGGTAAATTCCTGGATATTGTTATCGGGAGGCTATGGTATATAAATTAAAAGTTTAAGGAATATTGACAAATATTGACAATACTGACAAAAAGGATATTAAAATGTGAAATTTCACTGATTATGTATAGAAGTTTCCAGAAAATCTGGCTAATAGTGTATATTTTAAAAGTTTTGATATTTGCCAAACTGATATGGGAGAAATATTGAACTTCTGTTTTTTAATTATGAAGTTGAATACCTTTTCATGTATTTACTGGGTATTTTTATTTATTTAAATTACTTGTTTTATTTTTTGACATTTTTTAAAACTTTTTCTTGTTGATATTCAGGAGTACAGTATATGTTAAGGCAATAGACCATTGTCATGCATGTTATAAATTCCTTTTTGGTTTGTTGTTTGTAATCTTATTTTTTTATGATATATATTTTTCTATATAAAATGTTTAACTTTTATGTATGACTAATTTTCCTAATTTTTTTATAGTTCAATTTTACATTCAAATTGTTGATCCATTTGAAACATATGTCAGCAGTGAGAATCCAGCTTTATTTCTTCTGTATAACTATGCTGATAGTCCCAACATTGTTTATTAAGTAGTCTACCTTTTCCCCCTGATTGGAAATGCTGTCTTTATTGTATAAAAATGATTCTCTGTATTTGGATCAAATTCTGGACTCTCTTTTATTCCCTTGATTTAACAGATTATTTCTGGGCTAACTTCATGCTTTTGTAAGTATGGTGGTTTTGTAAACTTGTAATACTTGTCAGGGATAATTCCCTACGTTAATCATTTTTCTCAGTTTCCCTAGTTATCCCTAAGGTGTAGTTGCTTCTGGAGGGTAGGGCAGGAGGCAAGGAGGAGAGGATCCAATTGGTAAATGTCTCTCTATAGTCTTACTAGCCCTGGATCATTGTGGTTCAGTTGTACCATCAGGGGCTGGTCTGACACAGGAAGGATTGGCCTGGCCTCCTCCACAATGCCTTCATTCAACCTAGTAACTTGGGTCTCTAGCGTCTGACAGTGAACATTGAACAGTGAGCTCCAAAGGGCTTACTTAGGTTTTCTTGATGACATGGTCAGAGACAAGCTTCTTACTTTTCGTTATTGTGGTCATGGTTTTTTATACTGTGTCTTCCTTTGTAATATTTTCCCCTATCTGGGAGTTACAACCTGGGTTTATGTTCAGACCTTATTTTATTTTCCACCCTCATTAAAGTAAGCAACATGCATGGCATGTCGTTGGGGACCAGAAGAGGAGCTCTCATTGCTTGTGGAGTGAATATATACTGAGTACTCCTGGTCTGTAATCTCTGTGGACTGTGTCTTCATGGAATTCACAGCACCCAGAGAGCGCTGGCACATATAATACTCAAAAACCATTGGATAGTAGAAGGAAGCAAGGAAGAAAAGGAGAAAGAGGTAGAGGGAAGAGACAGGATATAGGTATGTAGCAGGCACATTGGAGTGACTATAGTATCTGTGAAACATAAGGGATTTTGAATCTGTTCTTGGTATTGATTGTGTGAAGTTATTTTAGTTCTTTAGCATTCTGGGGACTTACAGGGCCTCACACAATGATACCAGTCATTTTTACCTATATAACTCAAAATAAACCCCACTACCTTCCAGTTGATTCTGACTCACAGTGACCCTTACAGGTTTTCCAAGGCTGTAAATCTTTATGGAGGCAAATTGCCTCATCTTTCTCCTGTGGAGCAGCTAGTGGGTTTGAGCCACTGACCTTTTCATTAGCCACCCAATGCCTTAACCACAGCACCACCAGAGGTCCTTCTTACATATATAACCAAAAAAGCCAAAACCAAACCCACTGCCATAGAGTCAATTCCAACTCATAGCGACCACCCATTGGGTTTCTGAGGCAGTAAATCTTTAAGGAAGTAGATTGGTCTTCCTTCAGCAGACTGGCTGATGGGTTTGAACCACCACCAGTCTTCTGGCTAGCAGTTAAATACTTTAGGCACTACACCCCAGAGCTCTGCTGGTTATTAACAATGACTGCCATCATTCAGATATGAGTATATTATGGCTTTACCAGCTCTTGGTTTTGAGATTGTTTCAAATGGTTTACTTTACTTCCTTAAGCCTCAGTTTTTTCTCCTTAGGGAAGTTACTCTTTGCCACTGAGTCAGTTCTGACTCATGGTGATCCCATATGCTATAGAGAAGAGCTGCTCCATAGAATTTTCTTGGCTCTAATGGTTATGGAAGGCAGATTACTAAACCTTCCTTCCATAGTGCCTCTGGGTGGGTTCAAACCTGTAAATTATCCTTAGGTTAATAGTGAGATTAAATGAAATATTGCATAGTAAGCACTCAATACATGTTAAGTCCTAGATATTATTTTGGTTTTTAGTAATTATTGCTATTATAAGAAACAAAAACTAAACTCACTGCCATCAAGTTGATTCCAACTCATAGTAACCCCCATTGGGTTTCCGAAGTGGTAAATCTTTACTGAAGTAGATAGCCCAGTCTTCCTTCCATGGAGTCGCTGGTGGGTTTGAACCATCAACCTTCTGGTTAGCAGTCAAATGCCTTAGGCACTATGCCACCAGAGTTCCTAACTATTACTAGTATTTTGTTAATATTAAGTTATAATATAAAAAATACAATTATACCATTGCCACAATGCCGTATGTGCTACATAGAACAAGATATAACAAAACTTAGATACAGTGATTATTATATCCAAAGGGATATTTGGAGGTACTTAAAAAACTTACTATTTTCATGTACCACGATATTGCTGTTTCTCTGATGATATATTGCATTGACAAACAAGGAAGTATAACTCAGAAAATTGACTTGCTTTGTGTCTGCAGAGATTGATTGTTTGAACTAAAGTTAGTGCTTCCTGTTCAACACTTTAGCCTCAACGTTTTATATTTGCTGTTCCTTCTTCTTGGAAAGAACTTCTAGATTTCCTAATGGCTCTTCCTGTTACCTCTTTCAAAACAGCAGCGTATCAGACAGGCCTTAGCTTACCACAAATATAAAATAGTAGTGACTACTCCCATCATCCCCACTCCGGGTAATCCTCTTGCCACCACTAGCCATGTCATTATATTTTTGCATATTTAATATTTGCCTGTTTGCCTGACTAGAACCTCAGCTACAGGAGGCCAGCTTTGTTTTGTTCACTGCTGTTTCCTTAGTACCTAGAGCAGTGTGCTCTTCTAGGCTCAGATCCCAGTCTAGTTCCTTTGTCCTTAATTGTTTATTAAGACAGAACACCATCTCAGTCCAAGTTTAGGCTATACATGGAAAGAAACTCCCATAGTGATTGGGGAAATCATAATCAGCTTTGGCTCCCTTTGTAATTCAAGGTCTTATGCCTCATCTGCCTTGAGTACTAGTCCTGTACCCTGAACAGTGACTTACACACTCATGTCTCTGAGGTCTATCCTCTTGTGCCATGAAAAATGTCCTATATTGGATGAAAGCCACTTACAAACCAGCTTTTACTTGAAGATCTAGCCCAATTACCCTTCCAGATTGCTTTTAAACATCTTAGAGAACAGAATAGTCTTTCTCATTGGAGGATGGGCATTTCCTATTCTTTTTAGTGCCCCATGCCCCTTATCCTTCTAACTTGTTGAAACTCATAGCTACTCATATTTCTCTTTCCAAAAATTTGCACACTTGCTATATTTACTACTTGTAATCACTGTTTCTGTTTCCCTCATTAGAATGTAAACTCTAAGGAAGGTTTCTGTTTGTTTTGTTCATAGTCTGAGAATATCTATTAAGCATTTAGTGCCAGGTTGGCTTTGTGCAGTCACCAGGAGGAGTAAGAAGTGGACACCCTCCCCTTTCTCAACCTATCATCACTACATTTTCCCTAGCATGCTCTAGTGGTCTCCTGTTCAGTCTTTCTTTCTCTAGATTCTTTATTTTAAGAGCTTGTTTTACATTCAACATTACATGTACATTTAGTTTCATTCCCCATTCACCATGTCCAATCCTAACCCAGTCTCCTCCTCTCCCTACACTGTAACCCTCCCCCTGTGCCCCTCATATTTATGCACTCCTGTTTGTCCTGCATTTCCTCAGTTTGACTGTTGGTCCTCTGGTGTCCCATGGTCTATTGCTCTAGGGAATGTATTACCATAGAATATGTGGGTGTGTCATCCTGGATTGAGTATTCTGCATGTACATCTTGTTAACTATTGGGCTGAGAGCCAGCCCCTGGGGGTAACTTTTATTCCAGGTGCAGAATGTATTTCAGGGCCATAGTATTAGGGGTCTCACCAGACTTCCTCTGACCAGTAATTCTGGTCATTATTCAGTTTTTGGATTTTTTTCCACATTTTTCCTCCCACTCTATCCAGGATCTCCAGATTTGATCTTTTCCTGAGTGGTTGGCACTATCTAGTTCTTCTGGTCTCGAGGGCCATTGTGTCCTATGGTTGATTGCTTTCAAATGCCCTTTATTTTGCATTCTTTGCTTCAGCTAGGAGACCGTTAGCTGCATCTTAGATGGCTGCTTGAAAGCTTTTAAGACCTCATTTGCTACTCACTAATGTAGGATGTGGAACAAGGCTTTTATGTATTTTGTTGTGTCAATTGAGTTTGGTGTCCTCCAGTACTATGGTCCTGAGATGGTAGATCTATTGGATCTCTTAACCTACTACAGGTCTCCTAGAACGATGCTCCTTCAGCACAACTTGAGCACATTTCTCCACTGTGCATAAACCTGTGCCTACCATATAGCACCCAGATTCCCTTGCCTGGCTTTCTGAGCATCATCACACTGTCCTAAGCTTTTCTTTCCACCTTTCCTCCCATGTCCCTGCACAGTTGCTTCAGTCAAACCAAACAACCTACCTCTATCAGCTTTACCCTGTATTTTCTCTCACACACTTTGTTCACAAAGTGCCTTCAGTTTGAAAAGCCCACCCTTCACATGATCCAGTTCTTTTCATGTCCAGGTCCTACCTAGCTTAAAAAGAACCCAGAATATGGTCAAATCCTAATTCCCCTGGGTTTACTAACAACATTTACTTGGCCAAGGAATGTAACTTCTCTTTGTCTCTATTAAATAATTTGCAAGGTGAAGGAAATGATATCTACTTCATAGGATATTGTGAGAGTTAAATTTTATACTGTATATAGAATTCTTGGTGGCATAGAGTAAGCACTCTATAATTATAATCTGTTATTTATCTGCAAAGACTAATTTAAAAAATCTCTTATCCATGACTCTCCTCTAATCTTCTCCCTTCTTCCTTACATTTCTTTTCCAGCTGTGACAGAGCTGGCCATGTATGAAAGCTCCTGTGTACAATCTTGCCTACTGGATTGGAAGCACCTTGAAGTCAGGAATTTGTCTTGGTGTTCTACACAGCTGAGCATTGCAGCTGTTCCCTAGTTATTTTTTATTTCAATTTTCTTTTTTAAATGCACTGTCACACCATCCTGCAGGGATGTAAGGATAGTCTATTTTTCACTTTGGTAATGTACTAGCAGCTGGATCTGACTTTGAGCTCTTAATATGGCACCAGGAAAATCACTAGTGTTGAGAGAAATAAGATCAGAGGGTGAATAAAAAGGCATTTGATGAGGCTTTTAGTGTAACAATATGTCTCACTCATCTTTTTTCCTTTGCCTTTGAAATAGACAATGGCCTGTAGCCTTCTCGGCAGATGGACCATGTTTGTGCCCCAGCCACTTAACAGCCATTAGCCTAATTCCATACACTGTAGCCAAATTAAATAATAAGTAAAGGCCTATGAAAATCTGGTTTGGGGACAATGTTACTGCCTTTCACTTGATAGCCTCCTTTGAAGCAGATGTTCCTTCTCCACCCTATTAACCTGGCCCTGTAAAGAAGGAGCCTTCCTCACAGAAAAAATAATAGAGGCCTAGATAAGATGATCAGGTTTCTAGAGATAAGGGATGGTCCTCTCCAGCTAGGGAACTCAGGCTTCCACCCACCACTCCTGCCCTGTATCCCAGCAAGTAAGAACACAAGGGCTTCCACCCAAAGTCACAGCAATGCAATTTTGGTTTTAATTGGTCAAAAATTTTTACTTGTGTTAGTAGATAGTATATTACCCACAAAAGTTCACAACAAGGAAGTAACATCCAGCTATTTTTCCTAACTAGTTTGATAATAGGTTTTCCTTTATAATTCCTTTCTTGCATTTGTGTACTTTTACTTTTGTTACAGGAGCTCTGGTAGCATAGTGCCTAAAGCACTTGACTGCTAACCAGAAGGCTGGCGGTTCAAACCCACCAGCCACTCCTCAGAAGGAATGTTGGACAATCTACTTCCATAGTGATACTGCCTCAGAAACCCAAGGAGGGGTCACTATGAGTCGGGTCCAACTCGACGGCATATAACAACAACAACAACAACAACTTTTGTTACAAATTTCACCATGTTAGACATCGGTCTGCAAATATAAATAAGACTACAACTTAGAGTTTTGTTGCTACTTGTCATTTTTAATAGTTAAAATCCCTAACCCTAGTAACACATCAACCTGTTTATTTTAGATTAATTTTATCAATTCTGCAAAACCAGAGTGTGGCTACTCATCATGGCTCCTGGACAGAAATCATCCATCAACTCAAGTTCCTCTAACTGCTAGCATAGGAAGAAGTGTGGGACCAAGAAGTGAGGTACTAGTTGGTTTTCAGGCACCAGGAAAAGGCTGAGTGGTCTGTTGTCATGACAACATGCCTCTGATACATTGAAATAAGCATGTAAAATAACTGCTAAATCTTCCAAAAATAGAGGAATACTACCCTTTAAAAAAAAAAAAAAAAAAAAGTAAGATACTCTCACAATATATCTTAGTTCTAAAAAAAAGATCCATTTCCTGGTTACCAAGGTGGGGTTGATGTGGTACCCAAGACAATTAGAATGGCAGAAGGCATGTTTGTGTGGGACTTGATGGTGTGTTTGCATTTGTATGTACATGCTTAGAGTACTGATCATGTAGACTACAACATCTGTCTTTGGAACACAGAAATAATATGTAATGTGGTGTTGCAATTATGTTAAATTCTTTGGGGAAACAGCAAGCCGAACTACCAAATCAAAAGAAAGGAACTTTCACTCGGCAGGTGATTTCATTGAATTGGTGACTTTATGAGGTTTTAGTCCTGTGGTGCTGCTGGTCTGGGCAGCATTAAGCCTGGCTGAGTGTCAGCACTGGACACAGTGCAAAGTGGCCACAGGCATCCACCTTCAGCAGTGCAGTGATTTCAGCAGTTTCTAATAAAAAATCAGGGGAGGAATGAGTGGGTAAGATTGAGAATTGTTGGTAAGCCAAAAAGAATTTGATAAACTAAGAGAAGAAAACATAAATGAAAGATCAGACATGAGAAAAAAAGGAGGAATAAATTGCCATGAGGCAAATGTAGACTTGAAAGTGAGTCTAATTAACCAAGTCATTCTTCAGCAATGGAGATGCCACCCATTCCTTGCTTGCCTTAGTAGCCACAATTTCTGGTAATATGAATCTGTCTGAAGGGTTGGGATTGGCAAATTCCTTTCAGTTGGTGGGTGTAATTAAATAAGTCAAAGCAGAGGGAATTCACTGGCATGTTCAAGCACTAGATGCAGGGCTAGATGCTAACAAAACTGTGATTTAAGAAAAGTCTCCTTTTCCCTAAAGTAACCATCCTGACAGGGTGCCCCAAGCACCCTGGAACTAGATGCCAGCTAGATACATAGCATTTTAAATAGCACAGGGACTGCACTCACCAAGCAGATGGGGAGCCTCTATAGATGTGTAGGAGAGCTGGCGATGCTGGCTGGTCTGTGCTCCTTTGCCCTGTGCCCAGGGAAGCAGGAGGTCTGCCACTGCTGTTTAGCTTCCTTCATGTCAGCAGCGCTGAGGCTGCAGGCCAGGACTCCCTTGGTCATGTACACAGCTCTGACTTTTTGAAGGGAAGTGATGACTTGTCTTTCTCATGTGCTCCATTAGGTCCATATGAGGCTAACTATATATATTCTCACTTTTCATCAGTACTGCCAGGGGAGCTTACATGTCTAATTGAAGTAATTTCTCCCCTTAGTGCCTGACACACACAAAAAATCCAAAACCAAAAACCAAAAGTGTGTGCTCAGTAAATGTTAGTAGAATAACTTGAATTACTACATATAAAAGCATTTCAGCATATATGAAGTATATATGTTTATTTTGTTAGGTGCTATAGAGTTGGCTTTGACTTCCAGCAACCTATGTGTAATGTAACAAAATGTTGCCTGGTCCTGTGCCACCATCATGTTCTTTGGTATATTTGAGTCCATTGTTGCAACTATTGTGTCATTCCATCTCATGAAGGGTATCCCTCTACTTCATGGGTCCTCTGATTTACCAAACAGAATGTTTTTATTCAGTGATTGGTCCTTCTTGATGACGTTTCCAAAGTAAGCAAGTTGAAGCTCAGACAATATTCTGTGTTACATAGAATTTTCAGTGGTTAATTTTTGGAATTGGATTGTCAGGTTTTTCTTTTTAGCCTGTTAGTAGTATTTATTTATTGTAGGAAGCTTTAGGAGACATAAAGAAGTAAAAGTAATAAAATTTTAAAAATCTGTAATTCATCATCCACAGTTCATCATTGTTAATATAGTGGTATATATGCTTTCAGTCTTTATTTTATGCAATTGTACATTTTTTTTCAATGATTTAGAATGTCCCCTCTTCCCCCATTTATATCAGAGTAGAACTGTGCTCAGTAGGGTTGTCTTCTTTTTTTTTTTCCTCTCCTTCACCCAAGTTAGTATGTGTCTACCCTGTAGTTAGTGGTTTCCCTTCCCTTCTCCACCCCCCCATCGTAACTATCAAAGAATATTTATTTTTTTGTGAAACCCTTCTCTTGACTTTTTACAATAGTAATCTCATACAATATTTGTCCTTTTGTGATTGATTACTGTCAGTCAGCAAAATGGTCCCCTAAGTGCATTCATGTTATGGATGTTTCACAGATTCATCATTGTTCTTTAATGTTGCATAATCTGTTGTGTGTGCATACCATAGTTTGTTGATCTATTCCTTGGTTGATGGCATTTAGGGTGTTTCCATCTTTTTGCTACAGTGAATAGTGCTGCGATGAACATGAGTGTGCATGCATCTGTTTGTATCACAACTTTTATTTCCTTAGGATATATAGCTAGTGGAGGGATTGCTGGATTATATGGTATATCTATTTCCAGCTTTTTAAGGAAGTGCCATGCCATTTCCACAGTGATTGCACCACTTTACAGTCCCACTCACAGTATATGAGGGTTCCCGTCTTTCCACACCCTCACCAATATTTGTTGCTTCTGTTTTTTTCTCATTAATTTTATGTAGGTATATTTTAATTGTATTTTTCATTTACAGAAATGAATCTACATATTGCACAATCTTTTAATACCTACATTTGTAACTTAGAAGAAAACCTGGTGATCTACTTCTGAAAAATTAACCATTGAAAATCCTTCAGAGCACAGTTATACTGTAACCAGATGTATTTATCATGAATTGAAATCATCTGTAAGGCAACTAGTTTGATTTGCTTTATGGTTTAGGCAATCAGGCAATTTCCAGTTGTTTTGCTGTTATAAATAACTTTCAAGTGAACAACCTTATTGTTAAGTTTTCATTCACAATCACATTATTTCTTTAGGATAAATTCCTGAAAGCAGATTGTATCAGAGAATAGGCAAAAATCCATTGCTTCTTGAGACCTACTGTCAAGTTGCCCTCCAGATCTTGCCATTCTCCACTCTCTATAGGCCTCCTCCTCATTGCTGACAAGGATCATCTTCTTTAGCTTTGCTAGTTTGATATTTGAAAATGCCATGTCATTGTTTTAAATTGTGCTTCCTTGAATAGTAATAAGTTTGAATATTTCCTCCACATACCAATTGGCTATTTGATCTTTCTTCTTAATTGCCAATAACCTAGATGCTGGCTGGGCTCTTAAAAATGGCAATGTGCCTGCTTTTAGATTTTGTCTTTCATTGAGGAAGAATGAAAGGTCTTAGGAAATCCACTGATTAGGTAAGAATTCCATATTGGATGAATCTTTTCAAGAAAAACTAGAAAAATTCTGTCCAGCCATTTCCCATCCAGCACTTGTTCCACTGGCATCTGTGTCCTACCTAGATCACTGATATGAAAACATCCCTTTCCAAATATAGTGTCTATGCTTTGCTTTTTAAAATAACAGCAGAAAATGATCAGAGGGACTCTCCATGACACCTGAAACTCCTTGGGTAAGGCAGACCCTGAAGCCTGTTCTTAGGATAGCTCTGTCTTTGTCTTGGTGAATTATTTATAAAACCTGTGAAGCAGAGGCTGAGTGGATGTACTTCCTTTTCTGAACATGCTCAAGAACTCCCAGGGCCAGGCAGGGAAGCCAGTGTCTCTAGGATGTCTGATACCTGGTGTCAGGAAGTCTGCCATTGATTTTCTTTAGAACAAACTGCTCTGCAAATGCCACAGACCTACATCAGCTAGCACTATAGAGACCTGGGCAGAGCCAGGCAAAGAGAATGGGGATTCCGTGCACTGATTTCACCTCTGCTCTGCATTGTTGCTTCTTTTAACTTCCATATCTAAATGGCAGCAAGAGGAACTGGGGAAAACAGACAGATGCCCCCCACCTCTAAGTCTCAATAATGACTTCTAGCAGTTGAAAGTCCTAGTTATTAAAGATGCAATTAGAACCATCTCCATTAAAAAGACATTTGGGAGTGGGGAAATAAGGACAAAGAGAGCAGACTCGATGATTGGATTGATTCATTCTCAATAGAGATGATTTCAGCATGCTTTTTCAGATAATTTATGATACTTTATCATTATGTGAAGTCTCTGGCCACATTTTTGGGTTTTGTAAAGACTCAGATGCCCTTGTTGTTGTTCGGTGCCCTTGAGTTGATTCTGACTCATAGTGACCACATGTACAAGAGAATAAACACTGCTTGGTCCTGCACCATCTTTACAATTGTTGCTGTTTGAACCCGTGTTGCAGCCACTGTGTCAGTTCATCTTGTTGAGGGTCTTCTTCTTTTTTGCTGACTTTCTACTGAACCAAATATATAGTCCTTTTCCAGGGACTGGTTCCTTTTGATAACATGTCCAAAGTATGTGAGATGAAGTTGTGTCATCTTTGCTTCTAAGGAGCATTGTGCCTGTACTTCTTTCAAGACAGATATGTTTGTTCTTGGTATATTGTTTGTTCATGGTATATTCAGTATTCCTTGCCAATATCATATTCCAATGCACCAATTCTTCTTCAATCTTTCTTATTCATTGTTCAGCTTTTACATGCATATGAGGCAATTGAAAAGAACATGGCTTGGATCAGGCACAACATAGTCCTCAAAGTGGCTTCTTTACTTTTTAACACTTTAATGAGTTCTGTTACAGTACATTTGCCCAATGCAATATATCAATTCATCTCTTGATTGCTGCTTCCATGGATATTGATTACAGATGCAAGTAAAATAAAATCATTGACAACTTCACATTTTTCTCCATTTATCATGATGTTGCTTATTGGTCCAGTTGTGAGGATTTTTGTTTTCTTTGTGTTGAAATGTAATCCACACTGAAAGCTGTAGTCTTTGATCTTCATCAGTAAGTGTGTCAAGTCCTCTTCCCTTTCAGCAAGAAAAGTTGTGTTGTCTGCATATGCAGGTTGTTAATGGGTCTTCCTCGAGTCCTGTTGCAGTGTTCTTCTTTATATGTTCTAGCTTTGCAAGTTATTTTCTCTGCATACAGATTAAATAAATATGGTGAAAGGATACAACTCTGACACATACCTTTTCTGATTTTAAGCCATGCTCTTAGAAATGGGAAAACTTGAAGAAGTCTTCTAGTTTTCATGCTACTTTCTGTGACTATCAATTAATCTTCTGGAAAGGGTTGGGCCTCATAGATCTGTCTTTTCAAGGGTTGGGGCTTGAATCTATAAAGATTCAAGGGTTGGGGCTTGAATCTATAAAGATTCATCTCTAGATGATTTGAGTTACAATTCATAGGTGCTCCTCACAAGGTCCTTTTCTATACTTCAGAGAGAGTGTTCTCTCCTTCACAATCCTTAGTTTCATTTCTATTCCCTTAAAGTTTACATTTGTCTCCTAACAGGGTATCTCACCTTAATTGATGGAAACTGGGTGAACAAGTGGCATCCCATTCCTTTGTAAAGTCAGCTTCTACCTCTATAGGATGACTCCATCTAGAAACAATGGTAGACAGACCCTAATTTTCTGATTGAAAATGTGGGCAGGGATTACAATTGGAAGAGACATTGAATTCAAGATTCTGTCACTAACTAGCCCTAAACAATTAACCAGATTTTCTATCCGTATGGAATGATGAGTGCTCACTCACTTGTTTCTCAAACATCTATTTTTTGTCATCAATTTGGTGTCTTGTATATTATCTCATTTAATCCTATTAATCACCTATTAAGAGGAATTGCGGTCATATAGCCAGGAGGTGGCCATGCTGGATTTAAACACTAGTTTTTATTTTATTGCAAATCTTGTTTTCTTCCTGAAGTATTATAATTCCCTTATTTCCCAGGGTGGTTTTGAACATCAAGTGATTATAATATATATGAAAGATAAAAAATTAACCAATGTTTAATCATGTTATTATTGCTTCTGTATTATAGTCACCTGTTTTTGGTAAAAAAGCAAGCTTTCAGATTCCATGGCATTGAAGAGAAATAACACAACATGGAGAAATAAATGAGAGGAAGGTTATATTCCCTATCTTCATCCCAGAAACCCAGCTTCCCTATAGCTGCATTCACTAGGGTCCATTTGTCAAACTGAAAATTAAGCCACAGCTGTGCTCTGGATTTCCCTACCCTGGCCTGCAGAGGGCAGAGCCTCAGCTGGTCAGGTTCAGCTTCCACTTTCAGTCCTGTCCACTCGTGCTAAAATCATTCCGAATTAACCCCTGCAAAACCATAGGTCTTATGCATTCTTAAAGCCTGAAGCTTGATTCTTGTCATGATTTATTTTATTTCTACTTGTCTTGACAAACAATAACTTTAAAATTAAATGTAATAAACATGAGAGTATTTTAGTTCTCACCTCATTTGTCTCAAATATTCACTGTTTCTATAGACCCTTCTTCCCTCCACTATGGAATATTTTGATTAATATTATCATTTTACCTGATTTTTAATCCCAAATTGTAGGATTGTAGGGTGTGGTGTTTGAATCATCTTAATATATACTTTCAAGAGTCAGAGACTTCTTCTATGGGAAGTTATATATACTTCAGCTGTGGCTACCTGAAGAGTGCTTAAAGATTTTGGAAGTTTTTCTCTAGGAATTGAAGCAAAAGAAGCCACAGGCTTCATGGTTGATTGCTTTTCTGATTGGTACCATAAAAAAAAATGCATTAGAGAGAGAATGTTTGATTTAAAGAGCGCCTAGATGCCGACATCACCTCTGTTTGTCTTCCTTCCTTTAGCAGAAACCTTGTAAAATTTTTATGAAGCATTAATGGATCTGAGATTTTCTCAAGCAAATTTTATGAGGTGAGCTTAATCCCACACATCCAACCCAATTTAGTAGTCTTTAGAGACACAGAACATAAAAAGCACTCAGGAAGTGTCCTGGGTACTTCAGTGCCTTAGGAAGAGTGTCATTGGGCAAAGGAACAAACTTTTTGTATGAAGTTGTAGATTCTAATAGGTGGTGAAAGGAAGAACAATAGAGTGGATGGAGTGATAACATATATTGGTCACACACAGACCACATAGGTAAGCCAGACTTGCAGGTATTAAATCTAAATTCATAATTTAACACTGATTTCGAACTTCCCAACTATAGCACTAATCTTTCATGAGAGAATAATACAGGAATTTATTTGTATCAACAACTTCTGTAATGTCAATCTGAAATACATGGCTTTGACCTAAGAGAAGCATACACACGTGCGCACGCACACACACACACACACACACAAGTACCCCCATTCCTTGTTTATTCATGTCACTCAAACTCAAACCAAATTCACTGCCATCAAGTTGATTCTGACTGATAGCTGGATGATAGTCATGCATCTTATGGAATTACAAAGCAACAACTAGGAAAAGTGTGTGTAGAAGATCACCCAGATGCTGACAGGTATTTTGCAGGGGAGATGAAGCAGCTGGGGCCACCTCCTGCTGTTTCTATATGCTTCTTATTAAGGTTGAGAAGGAGTGACTGGGTGGCATAAATGGTTAATGTGCTTGGCTGCTTCCTGAAAGGTTGGCTTTGAGTCCACTCAGAGGCACCATAGATGAAAGACCTGGAGAACTACTTTCAAAAAATCGGTCATTGAGTACCCTAAGGAGCAGTTCTGCTTTGACACATACAGGATCTCTATGAGTCAGAGCTGACTTGACAGAAATTGGTTTTAAAGTCAAGGGAAATGTGACCAAATAATTGTCAGAGCCATCTGGAATGGTATGGTAGATCTAGTATTCATTTAAATGTAAGGAGTTTGCAACAGTTTCAGCTCATTTTGCTTCAGGAGGAAAGGAATGCTTGCTTCAGGTGCATTCTAAAAGACAGAAGATCATTAACACCTCTTCCTCCCTGTACCTTCATAGTGTTCCTTCCCCAAGGGATTGAATTTTTTCTCTCTCCATCTCCACAAAATAGAGTGCCACATTCTAGTAGCTCTAATGTCACATTTTCCCATCATCCCTTACTCATAGCTAGCCCCTTCATCTGAAGGGTCAGGGACAAAAAGGTCAATGGGATTTTTATAAAACTTAAAGAGTTGCATTATTTCCCTACTTTAGCCTGCTATGGGCCACTATAGGGGGTTTGGAGAACAGTATGGTAACATAGTGCCTAAGGCACTTGACTACTAACCAGGAGGCTGGTGGTTCAAACCCACCAGCCACTCTTCCGAAGGAAGATGGGGCAATCTACTTCCGTAGTGATACTGCCTTGGACACCCAAGGAGGGGTCACTATGAGTCGGGCCCGACTCGACGGCACATAACAACAACAACAACATACTGAACCAAGTGGCCATAATCCTTATAATCTGGGGCCATGTTGGTCCAAAAAGAGGCTCCAGGTAGCTGAACCAGAATTAAGCTTAAATCCTCTAGCTTCTGTTTGGCTGGGCTACCCCTTTTGGTTACTTTAGGATAAAGGAAGAAGCATCATGGCCAGAAATGGTAAGGGTCAAATCTTTGATTCTCAAAATTTACTTTTTTTTTTTTTGCCATTTCTTTTGTCCTGCTCATTATCCAGGATGTCGCTGAAAGGAGATGTTTTCTTGCTTGTGACAGCCACATTCAGGAGCCGAGCTGTTAGAGTAGGTATGTAGACTAGGATGAGGTGAGGGAGCTGGAGTCAGAAATCCTTTCATTCAGTTTTCCAAGCAGTTGTCCCAACAACAGGCAACAATACCAGTTGTGTTTTTGTTGGTAGGAAGTATGAATGTTCATCAACTGCCTTGACTATCAGCCTTTCTTCATTAAGTAGCTTTTGTGATAGAAGGTACAAATTTTTTGAATGGGAAATAGAAAGCTAAACACATGACCCAGATTAGTTTCAAAAGTCACAAGAGAATGGTTAGACTAAACTGAACACATTGTTACAGCAACAGTGTAACCTGAAAATGTATCCCTAACAATGAGGCTCCCTCACTCTCTCTGATGGGAGAGTCAAAGATCAGATAGTCAAAGGTCAATCTACCAAGAATGGGTGGAGCCTGTGCGCTATGCAATGTGACCTCCCCCACTGCAGGACAGAGAGGGGTCACAAGTCTAGCATACTATGGTAGCCTCTGCATTAGAAACATAGAATCTTTTACTTTGTGCTCATCTATGATGGCAGATATGTTGACACACTTAGTATGACAGAGGACCCAGGTAACAAAGGTGAAAATAAGGGATGTTGCAGTCAAGGTAGCTTGAGTTCATTTGGTTCCATGAGAGAAAAGGCTCTTGCTGGAGGCATCTGTATGAGTGACCCTGGTAAATTAATTAACACCTGTGATTTGTTTCCAAAAAGAGGTCCCTTTAATCTACCAGTCCATAGTTTTCCAAGTGGCAAACGGAACAGATAGGTCATGGGAATAGCCAAGAGTTAGTAAATATGTAACAAGATTCATCAAAGGGAGTATTCAACAGAAATATGAGAATGGCTGTGATAGTTAAAATTGTATGTCAACTTGGTTGGGCCTGGTTGAGTGGCTGGGCAGCTGGTGATAGTCCATAATGAGACTGGCAATCAACTCTATGGTAGGATCTACCACAAGCAACTGAGTAGCTGCTTTGGTTATGTGGTTTGCTTCCCATATACAAGAAGCAGCTTTGGGAATGGTCTCTAGCTTATAGCACAGTTGGACCCTGCATGTAGCCAAGTCATTGTTCAGCAGCAGCCTGCCATGCTCTTCTAGCCTTGGGACTTAGAATGGACTTGAGTTAATGGCCTGCCATGTAGTTTGGCAACATCGAGACT
>NW_006921902.1:1699847-1715818 GCF_000298275.1 Orycteropus afer afer | reverse complement strand
GCATCCTTCCCTTTAAGGCTCAGTGGTCCAAGATTATCTTCTGTGTCTGTGTTAATTGGTTTCCCTTTTCTTTGTTGAAGAGGGTCTGTGCAACCCTTCTGCCTAGTCCGCCATCTTGCCGGCCCTACAGACATTCTTGAAGGAAGACTTGCATTATCTAGTTGAAAGTATAGGATGGATTTTCTGATAGAGGAACTGCATATACAAAGGCCTGGAGGAGAGAGTACTAATGCTACGAAAATGATGTCTACATTGGTGGTTTATTGACTCTAGGTCTATGTTGCTTTGGAGTTAGTTAACTTAATAAGATTTCCCCAAATGTCTCATTCATAGCTCTTTGCTTTCTGTGTATTTTTTTTTACTAAAATATTCCATGTTTTTATTGTTTCGATGGAACAAGGACCTCTAAAATGTCACACCAGCAAAGTAAGTCAGAGCTGGATAAGAGGCATAGCAGAGATGACATGAGAAATCCATCAATATCTGAGTTTATTTTAATTTATGTGTGACATATGGGCTTTTTTTTGGTACGTATAAGCTTAAAGGAAAGAAGGAAAATTTTCAAATCCTAGAAGACAAGTTGGGTATTAATATCTTCTTTGATGGCCTTTCTTTGTTATGGGCTTCCATCAGGTATCTTTTCCCCCTCTACCTGCATCCAAAGACTGGACCATATAATTATTATCATCCCCTCTCAGTAGCACCGGTGAGTATGGTTTCCTGTCTTCTGAGCAGTAGCTAAGCTATCTGGTCTTCCCCAACCCTAACCTTCCATGTGATAACTTTATGCTTTCCTACTCAGTGTCACTGATGAGAGTGCCCTGTGATATGACAGCTCTGAATAATGGATGCCCCCTTATCCTGAAGTAGAGTTTAGGTTTTGTGGTTCAGCAGAATGCTTTACTCTTGTTGACCTTAACCTTCAGAAGCATCCAGGCATTACAGAGAGATCAATAAAACTTCCTCTGGCTGCTCTGTGAGGACAGGATCCTGACAGAGAGTGATGACCAAGGGAAGAGGGAAGGGGCTATAGGCTATAGTGCTGTAACCTGGGGAACAAAAAGAGGGAGGGTGTGTGAGGGAGTGTGTGTGGGAGTGCTGAGTGTAGGAGTGAGTGTAGGGAGTATGTGGAAAATAAGAGAACAAGAGAATTTTAAAAAGGATGGAACGAAACATAAAGTGATGGAGAATGAAAAATAAAGTGATGAAAATGATGGGAATTTGACAAAGATGAAAGAGCATATGAAGGATAATAACCAGAAACAAAGTGGACAGATAAAGTACATGCAGGGGAGGAAGGAGGTTCATTTCTTAACTCTCGTAACTTGAACACCTTCAGTATACAATGTTAGATTTTATGACGATATATCAAGGAACTCAAGTTCTTATGGGTAACAGACAATTCATAACTTATGGGGTAAAAATAAGGATTTAATAAAGGAATGAGGTAATTGTTGGATATTAGAGGGAAAGGAGGATTTAATGCTTGAGTGGCAATGATATGCTAAAAGACATAATTATCAAATAACACTTTAAGGTAAGGATTATTATCCTCATTCTTATGCTTGACGAAGCTTGAAGAGTTTGAATAGGCCCACTCCTGAATGGTGGAAATAGAGTCTGCACTTAGTTTCTTATAACTTGTAAGTCTGTGCTTTCTTCACCATTTCAAGCTGCCACCCAGAAAACAAAGAATTAGAATGATTTATTTTGACTGAGGACTATACTGTATAATGGACTATAAAGTAATTGAAGATGAGGACCATGTGGGGACAATAGCTAACATAGTAAATGCTTCATACAAGATAATGAAATATTTCTGGAAAAAAGGGAGGAATGAAGTGAGAGATGAGAGGAATGAGGGAGAAAGAGAAAAGAAAGAAGGAAGGAAAGAAAAATGGGAGGGAGGGAAAGAAATATTTGAGATGAGTCTTGAAGGATAAATTACATTTCTCAGGGGGTGAAGGTGGGAGGAAGGGTATTTGAGATTGAATTAAGCGCATAATGAAAAGTACATAGTGCATGCTTCTGTGATAAAAAAAAAAATGACAATTCACAGCAAGTAGATTCTAGGCAGAATAATATACTGGACTATAAGGCTGACAAAACAGAACTGGTCTTGCTTCATGCATTCATTCAACACATATTTATTGAATACCTCCTATGGCTTACCAGTTGTTTTTAACCAGTTGCTGTTTGATTGTCCTGACTGATGGTGATCCAATATGTGTCAGAGTAGAACATTGTTCCATAGTGTTTTCAATGGCTGATCTTTTGGGAAGGACTTTGCCAGGCCTTTCTTTTACTTTTTCTTTTTCTTTTTTTTTTACATTTATTGTGGTGAAAACATACACAATAAAACATTCGCCAACCTAACAACTTCCACATGTACAGGTCAGGGGCATTGCTGATGTTTTTTTCATGTTGTGCCACCATTATTACTATCCTTTTCCAAAATATTTTACCACTGTTAGCATAAACTCAATGCCCTGCGAACAAAAGCTTCCCCTTTTCCCCTCTCTGCTACCCCTGTTGTTGTTGTTGTTGTTGTTATGTGCCATCAAGTCGGACCCAACTCATAGCGACCCCTCCTTGGGTTTCCGAGGCAGTATCACTACAGAAGTAGATTGCCCCATCTTCCTTCTTAGGAGTGGCTGGTGGGTTTGAACCGCCAGCCTTCTGGTTAGCAGTCAAGTGCCTTAGCCACTATGCTACCAGAGCTCCCCTGCTACCCCTAGTAAGCACTAATAATCTTTTGTTTAAATATATATATAATTTTTTTTTCAAGCTATTTAGGAATTTTCCCTCCCCTCCTCTCCTATCCCTGGTAACCAAAAAAGAATGTTTACTTCTATCTATAAACCTTCCCTTGACTTTTTATAATAGTGGACTAATAAAATATTTGTCCTGTGAATGATTTATTTCATTCAGCATAATGTCCTCCAACTTCACCCACATTATGTGGTGTTTTGCAGATTCTACATTATTCTTTAGGGTTGCATTGTATTCCATTGTGTGCATGTACCACAAGTTTTTTTTTTTTTTTTTTCCTGTCCATTCCTCAGTTGATGGCACTTAGGTTGTTTCCATCTTTTTGCTGTTGTGAATAATGCTGCAATGAACATAGTTATGCATATATCTATTTGTGTCTTGCCTCTCACTTCTTTGGATATTTACCTAATAATGGGATTGCTGCATCAAATGGTATTTCTATTTCCAACTTTTTAAGGAATCACCATATTAATTTCCACAGTGGTTGTATCATTTTACATTTCCTCCAGCAGTGTATGAGAGTTCCAATCTCTCCATATTATCTCCAGGATTTGTTATTTTCTGTCTTGTTGAATTTTGCTATCAATGCTGGGATGAGATGGTATCTCAAGGTTGTTTTGATTTGTCTGTCTTTAATGGCTAATGAGTGGGCTCTGGTAGCATAGTGACTAA
Source organism: Orycteropus afer afer (assembly GCF_000298275.1). Lineage (NCBI taxonomy): Eukaryota > Metazoa > Chordata > Mammalia > Tubulidentata > Orycteropodidae > Orycteropus > Orycteropus afer. Next base: position 1,712,374 of record NW_006921902.1, on the reverse strand, counting down.
GGCACTTGACTACTAACCAGAAGGGTGGTGATTCAAACGCACCAGCCACTCCTCAGAAGGAAGATGGGGCAAACTACTTCTGTAGTGATATTGCCTTGGAAACCCAAGGAGGGGTCACTATGAGTCGGGTCCAACTTGATGGCACATAACAACAACAACAATGGCTAATGATAGCAAACATTTCTTCCTATGTTTTTTGGCTTCCTGAATATCTTTGGTGAAGTGTCTGTTCATGTCTTCTGCTCATTTTTAAATTGAATTGTTTGTCTTTTTTGTTGTTGAGGTGTTGGAGTTGTCTATAAATTTTAGAGATAAGTCCTTTGACTTATATGTCATTGTCAAATATTTCTTCCCATTCTGTAGGTTTTCTTTTCACTCTTTTGGAGAAGTCTTTTGATGCATGTAAGAATTCAATTTTTAGAAGGTCCCAATCTTCTGGTTTACCTTCTTCTGTTTGTACATCTTGGGTTATGCTTGATAGTCTATTTATGCCATAAATTAGGGCCCCTAAATTTGCCCCTATTTTTCTTTGATGAACTTTATAGTTTTAGATTTCACATTTAAGTCTTTGTTCCACCTGGAGTTAGTTTTTGTGTTTTGAGTGAGGTATGGATCTTGTTTCATTTTTCTGCAAATAGATACCAGTTTTGCCAGCACCATTATGAAAGAGATTATCTCTTCCCCATTTAATGGATTTCAGCACTTTGTCAAAAATCTGCTGACCATAGGTTGATGGATCTACTTCTGGGTTCTCAATTCTGTTCCACTGGTCTATGTGTCTGTCTTTGAACCAATAGCAGGCTGTTTTGACAACGGTGGCTGTGTAGTAGGTTTTGAGATTCATCAGTGTGAGACCTCTTGCTTTGTTGTTCTTTTTCAGTAATGCCTTGCCTCTCTGAGGTCTCTTTCCTTTACATATAAAATTAGTGATTGGTTTTTCCATGTCTTTAAAGAATGATCAGGGAATCTGAATGCAGATTGTGTTGAATGTATAGATTATTTTTGGGTAGTACTGACATTTTTGCAATGTTCCATCTTCCTATCCGTGAACGTGGTGTGTTCTTCTATTTATGTTGATCTCTTATAGTTTTTTGAAGTAGTGTTTTGTAATTTTCTTTGTATAGGTCTTTTGTGTTCCTGGTAAGATTTATTCCCAAGTTATCTTATCTTTTTGGTAGCTATTGTAAATGGTAATGATTTCCTTATTTCCTTTTCAGAGACCTCATTTCTGGTGTAGAGGAATCCAAGTGATTTTTGTATGTTGATCTTGTATCCTGCTATCTGCTAAATTTTTCAGTAAGTTCTGGCAGTTTTCTTAATGAGTCTCTCAGATTTTCTATGTATAGGATCATATTATCAGCAAATAGCATAGATTTACTTTTTCCTTACCATTCCAGATGCTTCTGATTTCCCTTTCCTGCCTTATTGCCCTGGCTAGGACTTCCAACACATTATTGAATAGCAATTGTGATAGAAGACATCCTTGTCTGGTTCCGGTCCACAAGGGGAATAGTTTTAGTCTCTCTCCATTGAGAATAATGTTGGCTATTGGTTTTACATATATGCCCTTTATTATGTTGAGGAATTTCCCTTCTATACGTATTTTTCTGGGAGTTTTTACCAGGAATGGGTTTTGGATTTTATCTGCATCAGTTGATGTGATCATGTTACTCTTTTCCTTTATTTTACTTATGTGATGGATTATGTTGATTGTTTTTCTAATGTTAACTATTCTTATATACCCAGTATGAATCCCACTTGGTCATGATGTATTATTTTTTGATAATTTGTTGGACTCTATTGTCTAGGATTTTGTTGAGGATTTTTGCATCTATATTCATGAGCAATATTGATCTGTAGTTTTTCTTTCAAGTGATGTCTTTGACTGGTTTTAGTATCAGGGTTATACTTCCTTCATAAAATGAATTGGGAGAGTTCTGTCCTTTTCTATGTTCTGGAATAGTTTGAGTAGGATTGGTGTCAACTCTTCTCTGAATGATTGGTAGAGTTCTCCGATGAAACTGTCTGGGCCAGGACTTTTTTTGTTGATATATATATATTTTTTTATGACCTGTTCAATTTTTTCTTTTCTTATGAGTCTGTTTATATTTTTTACCTAATCTGTATTAGTTTAGGTAGTAGTGTGTTTCTAGAAATCTTTCCATTTCTTGTAGGTTTTCAAATTTGTTGGAGTACAGTTCTTCACAGCATCATAATATTCTTTTTATTTCTGTTGATTCTGTTATGATGTCACCCCTTTCATTTCTTATTTGAGTTATTTGCATCTTCTCCTTCTTTTCCTTTGTTTAATTTGCCAATAGTTGGTCAATTTTATTAATCTTTTCAAAGAACCAACCTCTGGTCTTTCTATATTCTGTTTCACTTATTTCTGCTTGAATCTTTGTATTTCTTTTCTTCTTTCTGGTGACTGTATGCCTTTTCTTTTTCTAATTGTTGGACATGTTGGGTGAAGGTGCTGATTTTTGCTTTTTCTTCTTTTTTGATGTGTGCATTTATTGCTGTAAATTAGCCTTTGATCACTGCTTTTGCTGTGTCCTAAAGATTTTGCTATGTTGTTTTTTCATTCTCATTTGATTCAAGGAATTTTTAATTTCACTTTTTTATTTTTCTATCACCCAGTTCTTTTTGAGGAGGATGTTTTTCAGTTTCTATGAGTTTGTTCTTTTTCTGTTGGTCTTCCTAGTGTAATTTTTTTTTTTTTTTTTGGTGCCCCATGGTTGATTCTAGTATTAATTTCTAATTTTATAAGATTGTTATTTGAGAAGATGCTTTACAGTATTTCAGTGTTTTGAAATTTACTGAGGCTTGCTTTCTGGTCTAACATATGGTCTATCCTGGTGAATATTCCATGTGTGTTGGAAAACAATGTATATTTTGCTGTTGTTGAGTGATGGGCTCTGTAGATGTATATAAGGTCCAGTTGGTTGATCATATTATTTAGTTCTTCTGCATCTTTGTTGAGTTTCTTTCCAATTTGTTTCCCTTTCATTGAAAGTGGTGTATTAAAGCCTCCTACTGTTACTCTGGAATCATCTATTTATCTTTTCAGTTCTTTTAAAGTCTGATTTATGTATATTGGGGCTCTTTCATTGAATGTATAGATATTTATTATGGTTATGTCCTCTTGCTAAATTAATCCTTTAATCATTCTATACTGTTTTTCTTGTCTCTTATGGTCATTTTTGTGTTAAAGTCTTTTTTTTTTTAATCAGAAATTAATGTTGCCACTCCTGCCCTTTTTTAGTTGCCATTTGTTTGGTATATCTTATTCCAACCTTTGATTTTTAGTCTATTTTTGTCTTTGTGACTAAGGTGAGTCTCTTGTAGACAGCATATTGATGGGTCATATTTTCTTATCCCATCTGAAGCTCTCCATCTCTTCAGTGGTACATTTAGTCCATCTACATTCATTGTAATTATTGACATATGAATTTATTAATGTCATTTTGTTATATGTTTTTTTCATGGTATTCCTGATTTCTTTGTTCCATATAATTTTCCATACATTTTTTGGAAAAGGCCCAGGGACTGGGGCAGATGAGGAGTGAGTTGCAAGGATCCAAGTGAGGAGAGGGAACCAGGCATGCCCAAAGTGGCAGGGCAGGAGAGCGAGAGAGAGGAGAGGAATAAGCCCAGGGACTGGGACAGAGCAAGGAGTCAGCCACAGGTTTCCAGGTAAGGGTGGTAGGAGAGGTTTCCAACAGGGAGACAAACTTGTCTGTTGGTTTGTACTACTGTGGTGACATGTTGATGTGAGTCTTGAGGCTGAGCCACTGGTGTTTCAAACCCAGCAGGGTGCACATGGTGCACAGGTATCAGCCCAGCTTGCAGACCGAAACAGACTAGGAAGAAGGAAGAGACCATGCTCTTCTCAAAGATTTGGCCAGGGAAAACCTTATGAATATCAAAGGATTGGGCAGTGTTTCATTCTGCTGTGCAGAGGGTCTCTATGAGTCAGAAATGACTCTACAGCACCTACCAACAACAACAATATAATTTTCTGCACTGAACTTCTTTTGTTTGTGAATCATGTTATCATCTCTTTTGCTGTTATTGTTTTAGCATTTCCAAAACATTTGTGCTTGTCCTCTTTTTTTATTTTGATGTGAAGGTTTATTATTTTTCTTTGAGGTTACCCTGTGATTTATTATTTATTTCTCAAGTTTAAAACAGTCTGTTCTGTCTTTTATCAGACAGAAATTTATTATTTAAATTTACTATTTAATTTAAGTCAATTATCTTGACTTCCTCATCATTTAGAAGGTCTGTACAGACACTATTTATTCCATCTTTCTGGTTTATAGTTGTCCTCATTTACCAAATGATGTCTCAGGTTCCCTGTTGTATGCTTATTTTACTTGTAAGCTTATTTCACTTTGAATACTTCTATAACTGGATTGGTTTCTGGGTTACATAATCATGTGTGTTAATCATTGTTGTTTGCTGTTGTTGGTTTTCTGTCCAAAGGACTCCCTTTAGCATCTCTTGTAAAGTTGCTCTGGTTTGAACAAATAACCTTAATTTCTGCATATTTGGAAGTCTCCTAATTTCACACTTATATTTGAGGGACAGTATTGCTGAGCATATAGTTCTTGCTTGGAATTTGTTTTCTGACAGGGTTTAAATATATCATCTCATTTCCTTCTTGCCTGCATGGTTTCTTGCAAGAAATCCGACCTTAGTCTTATCAGTTGCCCTTTGTAGGTACCTTTTTGCTTTTCCCATGCTGCTATCAGGATCTTTTGTTTGTTTGTTTGTTTTTAGTTTTGGTGAGTTTGAGAATGATATGTCCTAGTGATTTTCTTTTGGGATCTATCCTGTTTGCAGTTCATTGAACTTCTTGAATGTATATATTCTAGTCATTCATCATATTAAGGAAATTCTTTTCCAACAAATTTTTGACAATTTTCTCTGTGATTTTATGTGTTTCCTCCTGTTCTGGAATTCTGATTACATGTGGGTTACTCCTCTTGATGTTATACCACATGAATCTTAGGATTTCTTCATTTTGTTTTTAACTTTTGTCTGATTGATCCTTTAACAAAGTAGTATTGAAGTATTTGTCTTCTATCTCATTAATTCTGTCTCCCATTGATTTGATTCTGCTGTTTGCCCATTCAATGTGTTACCTGTTTCTGAAATCTTGGTATTTATCTTCTGGATGTCTATTTGTTGTTTTTGCATCATTTCTAATTTTTTGTTTATTTTATCAATTTGTTCCTGTATTGTATTCCTAAATATTCTAGAATTTTGTCTGTGTTTTCCTTAATTTTGTCAGTGTTTTGCTTGATCTGTCTCTCAGGACAGGTACCCAAATATAATTATTTTGAATTTCTTATCAGGGAGTTGTAATGCTGCTTTTTCTTCAGGGATATTTTCTGGGCTTGTATCCTGGTCCCTTGTTTCTACTACTTTATCTTGCTTTTTTGTGTGGACTGTGATGATCTGTTGTCTCTGTGGTGTTGTATTTATGTTTAATTTGTGGTTGTAGTTGGTGTGATTTTCACAAGATTTTTATTTATTTATTTATATATCTATATCTGTTTTATAAATGTATTATGTACCTCTACTCACTAGTTGCCAGCTTAGTGCCTAAGTACTAATGCCTGGTGGGTTAGTAATAATAAGTTGTAATCCTCTTGGTGGATATGGTAGAGAATGAGAGCATGTACACAGATATCCACTAGCTGTTTGTAAAGAGAAGTTGAGAATGAGTTGAACTGGTATGAGTTTCCATCTGTTATTGGCTAGTTGGTGCAAAAGCAAATGGTGGCCCTCACTCAGGTGGGGCTGCAGGAGGTTCAGGTTGGTTTGATTATGTGGGAACATTATTGTCTCCCACTCAGTTAGAAAAAAAAAAAAAAAACATTAAGCAAATAAAAACAAGAGAACAAAAACTCAAATTGCTTAAACAAATAGGAACAATAGCAAAAAAAAAAATGAGAAGAAAAATTTTCAAGATATATTTTAAAAAGGATAAAAGAAAGATAATGAAAAAAGAGAAAAAGTCACAATATCTGGTGAGGGAGGAATGAGAGAAAAGAGCAAAAGTAAATGAGTAATAAAGGAAAAATGGGAAAAATGCAAAAGGAAAATCAAGGGATGGGAAGAACTAAAAGAAATAAAGAAAAAGAAGGGAAACCAGAAAAGGGAAGAGAAAAAGAAAACAGTAAGAACCAGGGACAGGAAAGAGAGAGAGAGAGAGAGAGAGAGAGAAATAAATAAATAAACAAATAAACAAACAAACAAATAAATAAATACAGAAGATAAAGAGAGAATTTGAAAACAAACAAACAAGAACAAAACTGTAAGGGCCAGGGCACAGCACCCAGACTCCACCAGGGTGCAGACAGGGATGGAACCCTTGATGGTCAATAAGGTGGGTATAGGCAGGGGATGGCCAGACCCTGTTCACCAAGAGGATGTGTGGCATAATAGTAACAAAGGGAATATCTCACCTTTCTAGTCATCAGCCTCAAGTGCTATTGCCTGTGCTCTCCTTGGCAGACAGCACCCTCTCCTAGGTCATTGCCCAGGCAAGAACACCACCTGCACACATGTATAATGGCCATACCTGCTGCTTGCAGACTTCCAAAATGGCTGCCCCCTTAGGATAGCCATCATTAGTCCACAGGTCTGCCTGTCCTTTTACTTGCTGTTCTCCCTTCTGGACATCAGGCACCAATGCAATCTTTGCCCATGTAGTCCTTGGTGAATAGAGCTGATTCTTAGGTTGCTATCAGGAAATATTCAAAATGTCTATACTCTCAGGACAGCTGGCAGTCTGCTGCTCCATTTGTCTTTGTACTCATTCTTTCATTCAGGTTCTTCTGTTAGTTGCTATTTAATCCATTTATTTATCCTTTTCTTCAAAGCTCATGGTTCTAGGATCATCTTCTGTATCAGTTTCAATTGATTTTTCTTTGCTTTGTTGCAGAAGGTCTATGTATCTTCTGCCTATTCTGCCATCTTGCCAGAACTCTGCCAAGGTGTTCTTCCAAGGCACCTCTGGGTAGAATGCAACCTCCAGTCTTTGGGTTAGCAGCAGAGTGCATTATCCATTTGCACCACCCAAGGACTCCCTACCATGACTTGTTGTTTTTATGTGCTGTCGAGTTGGACCTGACTCATAGTGACCCCTCCTTGGGTTGCCTAGGTGGTACCACTATGGAAGTAGATTACCCAACTTTCCTTCCAAGGAGTGGCTGGTGGATTTGAACCACCGGTCTTCTGGTTAGCAGTTAAATGCCTTAGGCACTGCACTACCATGAGTAGGCACTGCTAAAAGATCTTAGCATAGATCAGTGAACAAAACAGACAAAAGCCCAGACTCTCATAGAGCTTAAATGTTCATAAAGTGAAATAGATAACAAATATATAAATTATACAGTATGTAAAACATGATAGATGCTTTTGGATGAAGAAAAGCAGAATAGTGGAATGAGACATGAGGAGTAATTCCAGATGGCATAATTAGGGTGACATTTGAGTATTTAGGAAGGTAGCATTTGAGCAATACCTTGGAAGAAGTGAGGCAGTGATTACTGTATGTGTCTTGGAGAAATAATTTAGGGCAGAGGGACTAGTCAGTGTCAAGACTGAAAGCAGAAGTGAACTTTCAGTATTTAAGGGTCAGGGAGAAGGCCAATGTGACTGGGGATCTGTGAGATTGAGATCATGTAAAGTCCTGGGGACAATTTTCCTATGGGAAATAGGGAGCTATTGAGTGGTGTGAGCAGAAGTACCTTTTTCTGATGTGTTTTGTTGTTATTATTATTTTTTTAACAATATTTCATTTTATAGGTGAATATTTACACAGAAAATAGGTTCCCATTTAACAAATCTATAAATACTGTTCAATGACTTTGGTTACATTTTCCACATTATGTCAGCATTCTCATTATTTTCCTTCTGGTTGTTCCATTTCCATTAATCTAGCTTCTCTGCCCCTTCCCTACTTTCTTGTCTTTGATTAAAGATAAATGTTGACCATTTGGTCTCATATAGATCATTTTTATAAATGATCACATTACTCATAGGTGATATTGTTTATTTTATGAGCCAATCTGTTATTTAGCTGAAAGGTAACATCTGAAAGTGGTTTCAGTTCAAAGTTTAAAGGATATCTCGGTGCAGTAGTCTCAGGATTCCTCTGATCTCTACCAGTTCAGTAAATCTGAATTATTTTTTTCAGAATTTGAGTTTTGTTATATAGTTTTCTCCCTCTCTACCTAGGACCATATATTGTGTCCCTGCTCAGAATGGTCAGTAGTAGTAGCCAGGTACCATTAAGTTCTTCTGGTTTCAGGATAGATGAGGCCCTGGCTCCTTTAAGTTATTAGTCTTGTAGACTAATTTATTCTTTGAGTTTTTGGCTTTTTTTTTTTTTTCTTTTGCTAGAGACAAATAGTCTTTTATTTTTTTCTTAATAGAGGCCAATAGTTGTATCTTAGATGCCCACTTGCAAGCTTTTAGCACTCCAGACACCACTCACCAAACTAGGATGCAGGACATAAAACTTTGTGAATGATGTTATTCTAGTTGACTGAGTTCCATGAGACTGTGGCCTTAAGCCTTCAAGCCCAGTAAATAATTCTAGTGAGGTATTTGATGTCTGGGAGCTCTGGTGGCATAGTGCCTAAGGCATTTGACTGCTAACCAGCAGTCTTTTTATTTATTTTAGGAGGTATGTCTAACTCTGCCCTCTATGTGGTTTATTATTTACATGAATATATATGCAGTACACACACAGAAGTATGTACATATGCTTACAGTACATCTATGCATTCACGCATATATATAGACATATACCTTCCTATATGAAAAAAAAAGAAAAAGAAAAACCACTGCTGTTAAGTAGATTTGACTCATAATGACCCCTCCTTGGGTTTCCTAGGTAGTATCTCTACAAAAGTTGATTGCCCAATCTTCCTTCTGAGGAATGGCTGGTGGGTTTGAACTGCCAGTCAAACACACTACACCACCAGAGCTTCCTAAACACATATAGCATACATAGCTACCTATGTAACCATATTATTTTTGCAAAATTTGAATATGTTATAATGTTTACCAAAAATGTCCTTATTCTTATGTACTTCTTAATGTCATCATTTACCTCGGTCAGGTTCTGCACAATTGAGTACTTTCTGTATTGCCTTTCCCCTGACCAAAAATAGCAAATGTCTACTATCTAGAGAGTGATTCTTCCACACTCCCCCTTTGAACTGAGGTAACCCCCCATGAATGTTAAGTTCTGCATTTATACCAAGTCTTGTCTTTTTCTAAAATTGAGACCATACAATATTTGTCCTTTTGTGATTGCCTTATTTCACTTAACATAATGTCTTCCAGATTCATCTATATTTTATAAATATATATATGTTGTTGTTGTTGTTGTGTGCCGTCAAGTCGGCCCCAACTCATAGCGACCCCTCCTTGGGTTTCTGAGGCAGTATCACTATGGAAGTAGGATTGCCCAACCTTCCTTCCGAGGAGTGGCTGGTGGGTTTGAACCGCCAGCCTTCTGGTTAGCAGTCAAGTGCCTTAGCCACTATGCTACCAGAGCTCCTAAATATATACACACACACACACACACACACACACTATGTTGTCTCCAAGACATTGTGGTATTATTGTATTTTTATGTTGATTGTATATTTGTTTTTTTCATTCTCTTTTTTTGTGTAATATATCCAGGCACTGTGTTGGTCAGACTACTCTCATTGCTAGTTTGGGAGGACTGGGCTGCTCACTGTCTATCTCCAGGTAGATTAGGTAGCGGGTTGTAGAGTGTAAACAAGTCTCTGATTGCTGTCAGCAGGGGGAGCCAGGATGGGTGTGTGTTGGCCACCTTCTTTCATTGATCCAGTAGTGCCAGAGTAGGTAGTGGCACTAGCCCAATGGGTGGGGTGGCAGGTCTGGTGGATGTGGCTGAGTAGAGTTGCTGGCTCCCAACTAATGGGGGGAAAAGGAGGGAAAAAAGTTGGGAGAGAAAAGGAAAGAAGGAAGTGGGAAGGAAGATGGAAGAAATAAGAAAAAAGAAAAAGATTGTGAAAAAGAAAAAAATTGCACATAGTACAAGTTCCCACCACCAAACGCATAGGTGTATTGCTTGGCTGGGTGGAGTTGCTGGCTCCCATCTAATTGTGATAAAAATGCAAAGAAAAAGGGGGAAGAGGAAGAAAAAAAGAAAGAAAAATTGGGTGGAAGAGGGAAGAAATAAGAAGAAAGAAAAAAAAGAAAAAATAAAAAAATATAGAGGGAGAAAAGAAGCAGCAAAGCACCAGTGCAAGCTCTAGTCATAGATGTCTGAGGTGATGGGCCTGTGGCTCAGTAGAGGACCTGCAGGGGGCAAGAGAAGGTGGGTCAGGCACAATACTAGATTGGAGAGGGGCAGTAGTGGGGAAGGCTTGACCAGCTGCCAGGCAGGTGGGGTGCTGCAACTCGTCATTGGAATGTGGTGCAGTATAAAGGGAGCAATCACACCTTTCTGGTTACCAGTCATCGGTACGTGTGCCAATGGAGTTCCAGGCTACCAGACCCAATTACCTCATTCCTGCCCCAGTCAGAAGCTGCTTACAACAATTCAAAATGACCACATTGTGCTATGCCTGTTGGCAATTCACTACTCTATATGTCTCCTTTTTTGTTGTATGGCAATTCACTTCTTCGTATGTCTCCTTTCTTGTTGTTTTCATTCTGTTTCTTCTTCTAATGGGGATTTAATCCACTTCTTTATCCTTTCCTTTGAATCTCAGGGTTCTAGTGTTGTCATCTGTATGCTTCATATGATTTCTTAGGTCTTTGTTGTAGAGAATTTGGATAGTATATTCCCCAAGTCCTTCATCTTCAATCTTCTTGTTGTTGATATATTTTTGAGGATAAGCATAACATAGTCTCAACTGAGCTTGTTTTGCTGGTGCCATTTGTTTGCCTGTCCCACTCTGGTGATCATTTTGAGGATGGCCAGCTGAGACCAGTTAGGAAGCCACCACAATGATTCACGTGAGAAGATAATGAGGACCTGGTTCTGAATGTGGTACCAGGAATGGAAAGGAGCTTTGAAGGGCAAAAGATAAGGGAAAACAGAAAAATCAGTTTTCTTTTTAGCCAGGTCACAACATAAATCAGCAGATCAATAGAAAGGAAAACATAATTTAAGCTTCAAAAAAAGAAAAGATTTTTGTATTTTCTTGTGTTGTTTTTCTTTTTTTTCCTACAGCTTGAGGCATGGCTGTGATTTACAGTGTGTTGCTTCCTGGGGCATTGCTGACAGCAATAAGGAAGGGAAATAGAGATAAGAGTTTTCAGTTTTTCAGAAGACCAGTTTCTTTGTGAACTTGCTTAGCATGTTCAGACTCTGGGAGAGAAATTGTGAGTCAGATAGATCTGAATGCATTCTGATAGAAAGATAGGAATGTTATCATCCCCCCATATATCCCATGGCTTTTTAAGTAATTTCAATTACATCACTTTATATTGAAATAGATTAGAAATAGTGTATTTAAAGTGCCTTGCCATGTACATAACTCATGTTAGCTAGCATTTTACCAACAGAATGCTTTATAGTTTAATCACTTTTGTTACTTTATCACAATGTTTTCTCATAAAAATCCTGTGAAATAAATAAGAATTATTATTATCTACTTATTTATTTTCATTTTACTATAATAAGGAAACTAAGGCCTAACCAGGTTGAGTGACTTTGTTTGGCTCATTTCACAGAGAAACAGAACAAAGAAGCAAAGCAATTTGCAAGTTGAGGTCTGCTTTTTTATATAACATGTGCTACACAGAAGCACGCCAATAAGTTGGGACCCTTGTGTCTAGAGTATACCAAGCCCATTTAGAGAGTCAGCACCATAATTGACAACTCTTTCTTAACCGTTCAAGAGTAGCAGGCTACTGCTGGCATCCACAGATAGACCCAGCAAAACTAGGCTCAAGGAATCCTAGAGAGTGTTAGAACTGCCCGTTGCCTTGTCTTTTATACATCAATTACCCTGGAAGCTGCCGCCCTCCCTCATCAAGATTTGTTTCTTCCTTTTTCACAGGCTTTGCTCCTTTGTGTTCCTGGACTGCCCTCATGTATGGCAGTAAGAATATACTAGGCTATTTATTTATTTACTTATTTATCTTTGTTATGGGGTTATTGCTGTGATATTTTATCTCTAACAGGCCACAGGAGTGGTAATTACTTTTTCATTTTTATAAATCACACATATCCTTCCCAAAAAGCATTTTGAATAGGACTTTTAAGGGACTGAACACAATGGCCTTCTACCTCTTTAGTTTATCTGAGCATTATTTCAACTATTTCCCCAGGGACTGTTTCTCTTACTGCACGTTGTACCTCCTGAAGATCCATGGTGTTTAAGAACTACTTGATGGACTCATTTGTCAACAGTTGAGGGGACTCCACCTCTGTACCTGAAATATCTATATTCAAACACAGTTAATTACGGGGCAAATACAATAATGCAGCAGGGCTTTTAACAATCAATTAA
>NW_006921902.1:1697842-1699658 GCF_000298275.1 Orycteropus afer afer | reverse complement strand
AACAACAACAACAACAACAACAAGGAATAGTAGGACAAAAGCCACAGTGTTTGTAGGAATATTTAATCAGAAGTATAGAAAGTCAAAAAAAAGAACACACCCATTGCCTTTGAGTTGGTGCCAACTCATAGCAACCCTATAGGAGAGTAGAACTGCTCCATTGGGTTTGTTGTTGTTGTTGTTGTTATTGCCGTCGAGTCGGACTGATTCATCACAACCCCTCCTTGGGTTTCTGATGCAGTATCACTATGTAAGTAGATTTCCCCATCTTCCTTCCGAGGAGTGCCTGGTGGGTTTGAACCACCAGCCTTCTGGTTAGCCGTCAAGTGCCTTAGGCACTATGCTACCATTGGGTTTACAAGGATGTAAATCTTTATGGAAGCAGACTGCCACATTTTTCTCCCATTGAACAGTTGGTGGGTTCAAACTGTTGATCTTTTGGTTACCAGCTGAGCTGCTTAACCATTGCACTATCAAGAATCCTACAGGAAATTTACCCAGATGTTTGTATTGATCAAGAGAGGCAGGGGATAGTATGAGAGAGAGGGGTGGTTGAAGGTAGGGCTATGTTATCCAGGAGATCTTTCATAGGTTTTTGTCTTCCTCACTACAGATCCACTCCATGCCTGCAGCCCCACTCTGTATGAGTTATATATCCTTTTTTAGTTTTCTCTGCAGTTATGCAAAACAGTTTCTCCTTGACATGTGTGTTGCTTATCCACTAACTCTAGAGAGGAACTTCCTTTAATCTATTGGTTTTGGAGGCTGAGTAAAGGGAAGCAGGGTGAGTTCTATATCCTCTAACCATTAGTGCCCCATCATAGATGTCAGGGTTTCATGGTTTGGGTGGACTGGCAATGGTATGAAAAGAAGCACTTTAGACACTGGGTAAATATATCTCTGTGAAGTTGCCTTATTATGTCTAATTTTTAGTACTGCACATTGTGGACAATCTTTACATTTTGAAAATGACAACCTGTTCTCTAGGCTGGAATTTTTCTCTGTCCTCAGCCAACACTCTCCCTTTTCTATGATTTCATCTTACTTTAAAGAAAGAATGGAGCTGCTCACTGAAAGGTTGGTGTTTAAACTTACCAGCCACACTGTGAAAGCAAGATAGGGCAGTCTGCCACATCTGTAAAGAATTACAGCTTTGGAAATGATACAACCACTGTGAAAAGCAGTATGGTAATTCCTTAAAAAGTTGGAATTAGAAATACCATTTGACCCATAAATTCCATTACTAGGTATATATCCTAAAAAAGTGAGAGCCAGGATAGTAAGGAAGATGGTAGAATAGGCAGAAAGACTGCACAGACCCTCTTCAACAAAGAAAAGGGGAAACAATTAACACAGACACAGAAGATAATCCTGGACCCCTGGGTCTTGAAGGGAAGGATATAGAAGGGACTAAACCCCAACTAGTAGAAGAATTTTCATGAAAATACCAAAAAAGGAGACATATGGAGCTGTGGTCTGGCAGTGATCCTGAGTGAGCCTGACAGCACAGACAGTTTGGAGATTGCTGAGTGGTGGTAGGACTTAAGAATTAAATTGAAAATCAGCCCTGCTAGCCAGGGATTGCATGGAGGGCAGCTCTGTAGCTGGGGAATAAAAGGTGAAACAACAAAGACGAAGGTGGGCTGAGCTGTGGACTTTTGCCTGTCTGGAGGGTGCAGCCATTTTGAATGTTTACAAGTGGCTTGACCATTTTGGATATTTAAAGAGACAGCAGTCTCCCAGATTACAGGGGCTTAAGAACAGGTTCTGTTTGCCAATAACCCCAAGGACACTCCAGAGCTGGATGACTGAAAAG
>NW_006921902.1:1696943-1697492 GCF_000298275.1 Orycteropus afer afer | reverse complement strand
CATTTTTTTTCTTCATTATTCTCCTTCTCTACCTTTTTTTCTCTTTGTGACCTATCCCCAGATATTGCAGGTTTTCTTGTTTTTTTCTTCTTCGATTTCCCTTTTTTCTTTTTTCAGTTACTGTTCCTGTGTGATAACATGGTGTGTTTTTTGTCCATGTGCTTTTTGTTTTTTGATGGTTATTCAATTGTAATTTTTGCCTAACTGAGTGGGAGACAGCAACAGTACCCATAAAACACAACTACACCCACATCTGCTGCAACTTCAGTTAGTGAGAGCCAACACCTCCTTCTCCACCAATAGGCCAATGATTAAAAAAAAAAACAAAAAAAAAAACACCAAGAAAAGCCTGAGTCACCCTTGGCTGCTCTTCACAAACAGTTAACAGAGATCTAAATACAACAATGCCACAATGTCTTGGGGACAACAGACCATCACAGACCACACAAAGAAGCAAGATAAATCAGGAAAACCAAGGGAGCAGGATACAGACCCAGAACACATCCCTGAGGAGGAAGCAGCATTGGAACTCTCTGATAAGGAATTCAA
>NW_006921902.1:1666664-1668845 GCF_000298275.1 Orycteropus afer afer | reverse complement strand
TTAAAGAGTACTCTGCTGACCAGGGATTCTCCCTTTTCTTTGTTCTCATATCTAATTATATCACCAGGAGTGATTATACAAAAGGGAAAAGAAAAAAAAAAAAAAAAAAAACAAGGCTAGATT
Organism: Orycteropus afer afer; assembly: GCF_000298275.1. NCBI lineage: Eukaryota > Metazoa > Chordata > Mammalia > Tubulidentata > Orycteropodidae > Orycteropus > Orycteropus afer. Next base: position 1,668,722 of record NW_006921902.1, on the reverse strand, counting down.
TCATATCTCTTCTAATCCATGTGGTTCATCCCTTCCTTCCAGTTGGATAACAAAAGGGTATTTGAGCACAAGATTCTGCTGTGGGCACTCAGAGATTTTGAGAAAACCACTGCCTAGACTTCCAAATGTAGAGCTCCTACTCAGTTATTCTTCTTCAGTATGTGGATTCATCACTTCTTCACTAAGTGAAGACTTTGTGCCATTACTAGTACTTCTCCAGAGTAGTTCTTATCATTCTATGCAGTGTGATATGTTTACCCCTCCACCCATAATAAAGTTCTTAAAGACAGAGTGATGTGTCTTATTCTATATCCTGCATTGTTTAGAAGAGTAATCAACAGATTGTTTCTACTCTAAGTCATAGCAACTCCATGTGTGTCAGACTAGAACTGTTCTCTATAGGGTTTGCAATGGTGATTATTTTGAAAGTAGATCACCAAGCCTTTCTTCTGAGGCTTCTCTGGGTGGACTTGAACCACCAGTCTTTGGTTAGCAGTCAAGCACAAAGACCAATTTGCACCACTCAGGGACTCCATTTACAAGGGTAATTAGTACACAAAGTCATTCACTACTATTTAAATGAATGAATAAATGGATAAGTGAGTGAATTGTGGTGTGGTGTGAGAGAGACAATTTACAACTTATCCAATATATATTTTTTTCATAGCATTATTTAAGACAAGAATACCTTCACATCTTGCTTAACATCCCCAGGATACAGGATATTTTTTTCTCCACATACCTTGGACAGTGATCAGCACTCACATGTTTAACATTTACATGTGATTTCATGCATTTTTACATTGGCTCTTGGACAAGACTGGCTGGGTTCAAATTTTGACTCCATAATTTATAAAATGCTCTGTGCTTTAATTTTCTCTTATGAAAAAATATATTTTTCATAAGCATTACTGTGAAAATTCAATGAAGATAATCTGTGTACCTGCCTGACACATACTTTTTTTCTTTTCTTAATTGTAGTAAATTATCTATAATAAAACATTTGGCATTTCATCCAGTTTTACATGTACAGCTCAGTGGCATTAACTGTGTTCACTATGTTGTGCAACTGTCACCACTACCTGCTTCCAGTTTTTCATTACCTTAAACAAAAACTAAGTTCCTTTAAATAATAACTTCCTCTTCCCTCCTACTGGTCACCCTTGGTAATCAATAAACTTTGCTCTCTATGCATTTGCCTATATTAGATATTTCATATATGTGGGATCATACAATAGGATCCTTTTGTGTCTGGCTTATTTTACTCGACATAATATTTCCAACATTAATATACGGCATGGCATGTATTAGAACATTTCTGTTTATGGACAAATAATACTCCATTGTATGTATGTGCCATATTTTGCTTTACTATTCATCTTCTTTTTTTATTTTTTTATTTTAAGAGCTTGTTTTACATTCAATGTAATATGTACATTTAGTTTCATTCCCCATTCACCATGTCCAACCCTAACCCAGTCTCCTCCCCTCCCTACCCTGTAATCCTCCCCTGTGCCCCTCATATTTATTTACTCCTGTGTGTCCTGCATTTCCTCAATTTGAATGTTGGTGCTCTGGTGTCCTATGGTCTATTGCTTTAAGGGATGTATTACCATAGAATATGTTGGTATGTCATCTTGGATTGAGTGGTCTGCTTGTACATCTTGTTAAGTATTGGGCTGAGAGCTAGCCCCTGGGGGTGAGTTTTATTCCACGCACAGAATATATTCCAGGGCCATAGTATTGGGAATCTCACCAGATTTCATCTGACCAGTAACTGGTCATTATAGAGTTTTTGGATTTTGTTCCATGTTTTCCCTCCCACTGTATCCAGGATCTCCAGATTTGATCCTTTCCTGAGTGATTGGCATTGGTAGCCAGGCACCATCCAGTTCTTCTGGTCTCAAGGGCCATTGTGTCCTAGGGCTGATTGCTTCTAAATGGCCTGTGTGTGTGTGTGTGTGTGTGTGTTTTCTTCTATCTCCTGCACATTCTGAGTTACGCTTAACAGTCTATTTATGCCATAAATTAGGGCTCCCAGATTTGCCCCTAGTTTAT
>NW_006921902.1:1665143-1666274 GCF_000298275.1 Orycteropus afer afer | reverse complement strand
GTCTGTGAGGGATTACTCTGTGTCTGTCTTCTATTGTTTCTATAAGGACTGCAGGTATTTTGTATCACTGGTGTCTGTGCAAGATTAGCCTCAGCTGAATCTATCCTTGGTCTAGAGTATACTTCTGTTCACTGGCCCCATCTGATCTTATCAGGTGTTTATGTGTTTATCTGTATAGCCTAGTGTTTGGTGTTAATGCCAATGTGGTATTGTGGACACATTGGTTGGTATTAGCATCTGTCTTCTATCTCTTATGTGCACAATTCGGCATCCTCCCATTTCCTAATGGTATCATAGTGGTCATATATTCCTCTCCCTAACCATGTCAGCATGTAGGCCCCAACTAGCCCAAAATTAATGCCTCTCCTTCCCTCTCTATCCTGGTAACCTACTAGGTGAGTTCCCTTTCCCAAGCAAACCTTTCTCTGTCTTTTTACAGTAATGGACTTATACAGTACTTGTCCTTTTTGCAGTTGACTCATTTCACTCAGCAAAATGTCCTCCAGGTTCATCTATGTTGCAAGATGATTCATGTATCCCTCGTTGTTCTTTAATGTGGCATAGTATTCCATTGTGTGGATATACCATAATTTGGTTATCCACTCATCCATTGATGGGCATTTAGGGTGTTTTTGTCTCTTTGCTATGGTGAATTGTGCTGCGATGAAAATAAGTGTACATATGTCTGTTCGTGCGCTATCTCTCACCTCTTTAGGATATATTCCTAGTAATGGAATTGCTGGGTCAAATGGTATTTCTATTTTCAGTTTTTTAAGGAAGCACCATACCGTTTGCCACAGTGGTTGTACCATTTTACAATCCCACCAACAGTGCACAAGAGTTCCAATCTCTCCACAACCTCGCCAGCATTTGTTACTTTCTGTCCTGTTGAACTTTGCTATTATTGCAGGGGTGAGATGATATTTCATTGTTGTTTCGATTTGCATCTCTCTAATGATTAATGATCATGAGCAATTTCTCATGTGTTTGTTGGCTGCCTGTTTATCTTCTTTGGTGAAGTGTCTGTTCAAGTCTTTTGCCCATTTGTGAACTGGGTTATTTGTCTTTTTGGTGTTGAGGTGTTGAAGTTTTCTATAGATTTTGGAGATAAGTCCTTTATCTGATATGTCA
>NW_006921902.1:1645766-1663278 GCF_000298275.1 Orycteropus afer afer | reverse complement strand
TTGTTGTTGTTTTGTTTTCTGTTTCATTTATTTCTGCTCTGATCTTTATTATTTCCTTGCTTCTAGATTCTATAGGAATGTTTTGTTGTTCTATTTCTAGTTGTTGGAGTTGATGAGTTAGAGTGTTGATTTTTCCCCCCTCTTTTTTGATGTATGCATTTATTGCTACAAACTATCCAGAGTACTGCTTTCAATGTGTCCCATAGATTTTGGTATGATGTATCTTCATTCTCATTTGTTTCTTGGAATTTTTTTTATTTCAGTTTTTATCTGTTCTGTTTCCCAGTAGTTTCTGAGCAGTGAGTTGTTCAGCTTCCATATGTTTGATGCTTTTTCCTTGCTCTTCCTATTATTATTTTCTAATTTTATAGCTTTATGGTCTGAGAAGATGCTTTGCAGTATTTCAATGCTTTTTAATTTATTGAGGCTTGTTTTCTGTCCTAGCATGTGGTCTTTTCTAGAGAAGGATCCATGTGCACTGGAAAAGAATGTGAATTGTGTTTTTGTTGGGTGAAATGTTCTGCATATGTCTATGAGTTCAAGTTGGTTGATTGTATAGTTGAGTTCTTCTGTATCCTTGTTGAGTTATTTTTCCAGTTGACCTGCCCCTCTTTGAAAGTGGTGTGTTAAGGTCTTCTACTACTATTGTAGAGTTGTCTATTATGCCTTTTAATTCAGTTAATATTTGCTTCACATATTTTGGAGCATTTTCATTGGGTGCATAAATATTTATTTTTGTAACATTTTCTTTGTCAATTGACCCTTTCAGCATCATATAATGTCCCTCCTTACCTCTTATGATGTTTTTCACCTTAATGTCTATTTTAGCAGAAATAAATATTGCTACTCCTGCTCCTTTTTGGTTTCCATTGGCTTGATTTTTTTTTTTTTTTTCCATTCCTTAGATCTTAATTTGTTTTTATCTTTGTGTCTAAGGTGGGTCTCTTGTAGGCAGACTATTGATGGGTCTTTTCTTATCCAGTCTTCCACTCTCTCTCTTGATAGGTGCACTTAGTCAATTTACATTGAGTGTAATTAGTGATAGGTATGAATTGATTACTGTCATTCTTTTTTTTTTTTTTTTGTCGTGTTGTTGGTGTTTCTTTGGTCCATATACTTTTCTGTGCTGAGTTTGGTTTGTTGGCTAATGCTTTCTCACTTTTCTTCTTTATAGTTGGTTTTGTGCTTATTAAACCCATATGTTTTCCTTCCTTCTAGATTTGCCTAGAAGGATTGTTATTTTTCTCTGTGATTACCTTGGAGTATATTCTTGTCTCTGCATTTTTAGAACAGTGTGTACTGTGAAGACATCGTCCTGTTTTCCTCTCCATTTGAAGGTCTGTACCTAGAAGTTTTATTCCCTCTGACAGATCAGTTGCTGTTGTTGTGTGCTGATTGAGTTCCTTGGTTTTTAAAGTACAATGTTTTGTGGTCTTATTTTGAGTATCTATTTCTGATTTGGTTTTACTGTTGACACCACATATCCTGGTTTTGTTGATCTCTGTTGTGGGTTCTCTATTGGAAGGACTTCCTTAAGCATTTTTTGTAGGGTTGGTCTGGTTTTCACAAAATCCCTTAATTCCTGTTTGTCTGAGAATGCCTTGATTTCACCCTCATATTTGATGGATAATTTGGCTGGATATAGGCATCCCTGCGCCAGGATGACACACAAATTCATGAAGTGTTCCATATTTTTTTGGAGCTCTGGTAGCATAGTGCCTGAGGCACTTGACTGCTAACCAGAAGGCTGGAGGTTCAAACCCACCAGCCACTCCTTGGAAGGAAGATGGGGCAATTTACTTCCGTAGTGATACTGCCTCAGAAACCCAAGGAGGGGTCACTATGAGTCGGGTCCGACTTGACGACACTTAACAACAACAACAACAACATAAGATTCTTCGTTGGAAGATTTTTTCCTTCAGTATTTTATATATGCCATCCCATTGCCTTCTTGCTTGCATGGTTTTCTGCTGAGTAATCGGAGCTCAGCCCAACGGTTTGATTATTATGAGTAATATTTCTTTTTTCCTGGGCAGCTCTCAAAATTTTTTCTTTGTCTTTGGTTTTGGAGAGTTTGATTATAATATGCCTTGGTGTTTTTCTTTTGGGATCTATCTTGTGGGGAGTTCTCTGAGCTTCTTGGACAAGTATCTTTTCTTCCTTCATGGTATAGGGGAAGTTTTCTGTTAGCAGGTCTTCCACAATTTTCTTGGTGGTCTTTTTCACCTCTTCTTTTTCTGGAAATCCAATTAGTCTTATGTTGTTTTTTCTCATGTCATCGCATATAATTATTAGGTTCTCTTCATTTCTCTTAAATATTTGTTCTGATTTTTCTTCATACATGCTAGTGTTCAGGGATTTGTCTTCTAGTTGGGATACGCCTTCTTCAGCCAGTTCTAACCTACTCTTGTGCTTCTACTGTGTTGTGTAATTCTGTCATTTTTGTACTCATCTTCTGCATTTTGGTACTCATCTTCTGCATTTCTAACTGCTGTTTTTGTATGATTTCTGATTGTGCATTAATATTATTTTGCTCTTAAATGATTTTCCTAAGTTCCTCCAGGGAACTGTCTGTGTTCTCCTTGTTTCTGTTTGGGGTTTCCTTAGACTCTTGTATAGCTCTATAAACATATCTTCTAAATTCCTTCTTAGATAATTCTATTGGCTCCTCTTCCTCCATGTATAATGAGACCTTTGTTTGTGGTTTTGCTTTTAATGCCTTGTTCTCTTTTTTTGTTTGATTTGAGGTTGCTGTTGTTTCCTAAACATTTTGAAGTTGTCTTTAACTGTTGGATACATATTGATTTGTTGTGTCTTGGTTTTATAGTTTAATATTTTGAAATGGTGAAGCTGGTGTATTTTATTTTATTTAGTTATTAATACAGGTATGCTGGGTCACTCTGCAGATTTCTTTGTGATGGTGGAATCACTGTGTGAAATGTGAATATAGGTTTCTGTTTGTCATAAAGAGTGTTTAGAATTCAAACCCGGAGATTTTATGTTGGCTGGATGTGGTTTCTTCTATTGGATGAGTGAAATTATTGGTGGAGAAGGTGGGAGCAGAAAAAAGAAGGCTTGCATTGTTAGGGGCGGTTTCTAGGCCTTTAAGTGGACTGCTACTGATGATGTCATACTGTTATTTACAGACCTGCAGCTCAATTTCAGCAAAGATTCCAGGTGTTAGGGGGTTGCCACTTTCTGCCAGGCTCAGACACATGCAAAAACCCCACTCCCGAGGCACCTCAGCACCAAAAAGCTGATTCAAGGCAACTTCCGGGCTCCATGATCCACTGTGTGTGTTTCTGTCTCTGGTCCCGCCTGCCTGCAGTGCCAGCACAACCCACCCAGACCGTGATCAGCTTGGGAGTTTCTCTGAGAGTCCACCCACCTGCAGTGCCAAAGATGCACTCAGTTTCAGCTGTGCTGGAGTCGGGAGAGTGCCTGCTAGTAATCTGTCATCCCAATATTAGTGATAAAGTCAAGTGCAGACCTCTTAGTGCCACTTAGCTGACCCAAGCCTATTCAGTGACCCGTTGAGGGGGAAGTGAGCCCACCCTCCTGGATCACCAGTGGACTCCGCTTGGTTTCAGTGGTGCTGGGCATGCTCAGTTGCATCTAGCTGACCCAAGTTATTGATAAAATCAGGTGCTGAAGGTAGATCCTTGGGGTGATTGCTGGTATGGTGGTATGGAGTGTCTTCTGCCTTGACCCAGGGAGGTCTTGGATGGTCGTTCTCACCTGCTGGTCACTCCCCCAGGGAAGTCTCTAAATGGCCTTTCTCAGCTGCCTGTCCACGCTGCACAGGATAGATCTTCTTTTGTTTCTTCCCCTGTACCTTTCCTCTAATTCTGCTCCTCTGAGTTTGGTGCACTCTGACTCAGTGAGCTGTTCAGAGCACCAAAATCCCTAATTCAAACTGCTATACCTAGTTTTTCCAAGCACTAACATGCTAGAGGGAAATAGTGTGGTGATTATTGATGAGACTCCATTTTGAATCTTCTATTCATCTTCTGATAGACATTTGAGTTGTTTGTACCTTTTGGCTATTGTAAATAATACAGGGATGGTGGCTAGAACAGGTAAGAGGGGTGGGGGACTGCCCCAGACATCAGGGAGCAGTGATAGACAAGGCCAGCAGGAACAGGTAGGGGGAAGCCAAGGAAGTGAGCAGAGCAGTTGGAACATCTAAGAGAGATGAACTTGTCTGTCATTTGTCATACTGTGAGGCTGGAGGCTATGCCAGCAGGGATGCCCATGGTGGACCAGTTTCTTCCAGACTGAGGTAGACTCAGAAGAAGGAAGAGGCCATCCACTTCTCAAAGAATTGGCCAGTGTAGACCTTATGAATAGTGTGAAACACTGTCTGATATATTATTGGAAAATTTTATGAATAGCCCTGAAATATTGTCCAATACAATGGTGGAAGATGAGCCCCTCAGGTCAACAGGCACTCAAAATATGACTGGGAAGGAGGTACCTCATTAGAGTGGAGCCTACCTTAATGGCATGGATAAAGCAGAGCTTTTGGGACCTCCATTTGTTGAAGTGGCACAATTCAATATGAGATGAAACAGCTGCAAATATACATTGATAATAGGAACGTGGAATGTACGAAGTATGAATCTAGGAAAATTGGCAGTTGTCAAAAAAGAAATGGAATGCATAAAGATTTATATCCTAGGCATTAGCTGAAATGGACCAATTTTGGCCATTTTGAATCAGATAACCATATGCCAGAAATGACAAACTGAAGAGGAATGGCATGACATTCATCATCACAAAGAATGTTTCAAGTTCTATCCTGAAATACAATGCTGTCAGTGATAGAATAATATCCATATGCCACAAGGAAAGCCACTTAATACTACTATTATTCAAATTTATGCACCAACCACCAAAGCCAAAGATGAGGAAATTGAAGATTTTTACCAATTTCTGCAGTCTGACATTGACCAAACATGCAATCAGGATGTGCTGATGATCACTGGTGCCTAGAATGCAGAAGTTGGAAACAAGGAAGAATCACTTGTAGTTGGAAATTTTGGCCTTGGTGATAGAAATAATGCTGGAGAATGCATGATAGAATTTTGCAAGACCAATGACTTTTTCATTGCAAATACCTTTTTTTCAACAACACAAATGGCAGCTGCACACATGGACTCTGCCAGATGCAGCACACAGGAATCATATTGACTATACCTGTGGCAAGAGGTAATGGAAAACCTCAATATCTTCAGCCAAAACAAAGCCAGGAGCTGATTGTGGAACAGACCATCAATTGCTCATTTGCAAGTTCAACTTGAATTTGAAGACTATTAAAAGCAGTACATGAGAGCCAAAATATAATCTTGATTATATCCCTCTTGAGTTTAGAGACAATTAAAAAAAAAGACTTGATGAATTGAACACCAATGACTGAAAACCAGAGGAATTATGGGATGACATCAAGAACATCATCCATGAGGAAAGCAAAAGGTCATTATAAAGATAGGAAAAGAAGAAAAGACCAAAATGGATGTCAGAAGAGACTCTGAAACTTGACCTTGAGTGGAGAGTAGCTAAAGCAAAGGGAAGAAATGACAAGATAAAAGAGCTAAACAGAAGATTTCAAAGAGAGCTCGAGAAGGCAAAGTCAATTACTATAATGAAATGTGCAAAGACATGGAGTTGGAAAGCCAAAAGGGAAGAACACACCCAGCATTTCTCAAGCTGAAAGAGTTGAAGAGAAAATTTAAGCTTTGAGTTGCAATATTGAAATATTCTATGGGCAATATTTTGAATGATGTGGGAAATATCAAAAGAAGATGGAAGGAATACACAAAGTCACTGTATGAAAAAGAACTGGTTGATGTTCATCCATTTCAGGAGGTGGCATATGATCAAGAACAGATGGCATTTATGGAAAAAGTCAAAGCTGCACTGAAGGAAGTGCTGAAGAAAAAGGCTTTGGGAAATGATGGAATATCCATTGAGATGTTTCAACACATGGATGTTGCACTCGAGGCACTCACTCAGTTATGCCAGGAGATTTGGAAGACAACTATCTGGCCAAATGACTGGAAAAGATCCATATTTGTACCCATTCCAAAGGTGATCCCACAGAATGTGGAAATTATCGAACAATATCATTAACATCACAAGCAAGTAAAATCTTACTAAAGAAAATTCAAAAATGGTTATGACAGTATATTGACAGAGAACTTTCAGAAATGCAAGCTGGATTCAGAACAGGATGTGGAACGAGGGATACCATTGCTGATGTCAGATGGCTCTTGGATCAAAGCAAAGAATACTAGGAAGATGTTTACTTGTGTTTTAGTGACTATGCAAAATCATTCAATTTTGTGGATCATAACAAATTATGGATAACATAGAGAAGAATGGGAATTCCAGAACACTTAATTGTGCTCATGAGGAACTTGTACATAGACTGGGAGACTGTCATTTGAACAGAACAAGGGGATACTGCATAGTTTAAAATAAAGAAGGGAGTGTATCAGTGTTGTATCCTTTCACCATACTTATTCAATCTGTGGGAGCTCTGGTAGCATAGTGCCTAAGGCACTTAACTGCTAACAAGAAGACTGGCAGTTCAAACCCACCATCCACTCCTTGGAAGGAAGGTTGAGCAATCTACTTCCATAGTGATACTGCCTCAGAAACCAAAGGAGAGGTCACTATGAGTCGGGTCCAACTCGATGGCACATAACAACAACAACAACAACATTCAATCTGTATGCTGAACAAATAATCCGAGAAACTGGACTATATGAAGAAGAACATGGCATCAGGATTGGAGGAAGACTTATTAACAACCTAATGTTATGCAGATGACACAATTTTGCTCACTGAAAATGAGGATGACTTGAAACGCTTACTGATGAAGGTTGAAGACTATAGTCGGCAGCATGGATTACATCTCAATATAAAGAAAACAAAAATCCTCACAATGGGACCAATAAGCAGTATCATGATAAATGGAGAAAAGATCGAAGTTGTCAAAGACTTCATATTACTTGGTTCTACAATCAACACCAATGGAACCAGTAGTCAAGATATGGTATTGGGCAAATCTGCTGCAAAAGACCTCTTTCAAGTGCTGAAGAACAAAGATATTTTCTTGAAGACCAAGATGTGCTTGACACAAGCCATGGCATTTTCAATCGCCTCCTATGCATGTGAGAGCTGGACAATGAAGAAGGAAGACTGAACAAGAGTCAATGCTTTTGAGTTGTGGTGTTGGAAAAAAATGCTGAAAGTACCATGAACTGCTAAAAGAACCAACAAATCTGTTCAGGAAAAAGTGCAGCCAGAATACTCCTTGGAACCGAGAATGGCCAGATTTCATCTCACCTACTTTGGTCATGTTGTAAGATGGGACCATTCCCTGGAGAAGGATATCATGCTTGGCAAAATGAAGGAACAATGAAAAAGGGGAAGGCCCTCAGTGAGATGGATTGACACAGTGGCTGCAACAATGGGCTCAGGTATAGCAGGGATTGTGCGGCTGGCACAGGACTAGGCAGTGTTTCATTCTGTTGTACATGAGGTCATTATGAGTCAGAGATGACTCGACAGCACCTAACAACTACAACAATTGTAAATAATGTAGCAATGAACATTGGTGTGTAAGAATCTGATTAAGTCCCTTCTTTCAATTCTTTTGGAGTAGAATTGCTGGGTCCCATGGTAATTCTACATTTAACTTTTTGATAAGCTTCCAAACTGTTTTCTATAGTGGCTATACCATTTTACAATCTTACCAGCAATGGACGAGGGTTTCAGTTTCTCCACAGCCTTGCCAGCATTTGTTGTTTTCTGATGATAGCATCCTAATGGTTATGCACTAGTATTGCACTGTGGTTTTGAATTGCATTTCACTAATGATATTGAGCATATTTTCATGTACTTCTTGACCATTGGTATATCTTCTTTTGAGAAATGTTTCAAACCCTTTGCCTATTTTTTGATCAGATTGTTTTTGAGACCTGACATATTCGTAACATGACATAATTATTAAATACTAGTATCATTAGTGTCTAAACTGTACTATCTTTAAATTTATATGGGGAAACAGGACAGTGTGAAGCAGTTTAAAATTTTAAAAAATCTGAAGGATATCACAATTATTATGTTTTAGATGCCAATATTATGTCTTTCTCTGTATGCCCATCCTGTTTAGCTTGGGAACTCATAAAAGGATCTCCCTACATTAAGTTCAGTGTTCTGCTTTCGGTGGATGCTTCTCCTGCATTTTAATGTGATTTTATACCTTTGAAAATATTCAAATAGTGTAATTTCCTACTCTCCCTATTCTTTTCTGCTTCTTCCTACCTTCTGCATCTTCAGGTAATAGGTGAGCTCAAAATAAGGGTTTTACGTTTTTATGGAAAGTCTAGTCCCTATGTTTAAAAGCAATATAAAAAAGCAAATAAACAGTAAAAATATAAATGCTTAGGTATCTCCATGAATATTTTTGCCACTATTTGGAGGCCCCCTTCTCTTGAGTACTAGTATCATTAGTGTGATACTATGATAAGGTAAAGCTATATATATATATATGGATCACACGCACAGTCTCACATTAGAGAATGGTATATAGCACATTAGGATGTCCTGTCACCTTATTTAATGCTATGGTTGTTTTGTACTGTTTCAGCCTGAGTCAGTATAAATGTCTTTTCTCAACAATTTCCTTCTTGTGAGGGACTATACAGGTTGGATTCAAGAGTCATCAGCTTACCACTGTTACACTTGAAAGAAAGAGGGTGATGATGGGAATGGATGTCTGGAGTGGAATTTTAAATCTCTTTGGTCATTAGGAAAGGAAGAAATATCTTCCCATAAATTTCTGTAGTATATTTTGGAGAGCTTCATAACTTATTCTGTGCAGGATAAGGGATGCAGTGAGCTAAAAATTGGAGATCTCATGAAATAATTAAGTTCCTCTAGCATCCAACAAATACCTTTGGTAAGAACTAACCCATGTTCCGTGAGGTCTTGTTACCCTCTTTTAAAGAACTAAGTGGCCTTTGGATTAATTTTAAACATGTCATCTGTGCAGTTTGATTGCTGTTTCTTCTTCTTTTTCTTTTTTAATTTGGAAATTCTCAAATGAGCTTGAACTCAGCTTTCCATATATTTAATTTGATGAATTTGAAGTGGCAAGAGAGGGTCACGGGAGAGTACTGAGAATGGATTGAGTACAGGAGATGAGTTGACTGTGATGGTTCCTGTTCCCTTTCTGTCTCTGTGACCATTTGCAAAGTGTGGTTTGGTGTCCTGGAAAGACATCATTCAGCTTTAACTTCTAAGTAACTTTTTTTTTAATTTGATGGAGTATCATTGCTGTCTTCATCTTTTCTATCCTAAGGTATCCTCTGATATATTCTAGAGTTCTTTTCTGTTCTTTCTTCCTTCTAGTTCTATGTTTTTCAATTATAGACTATTGGTACACTGATTGACACACAGATGATTTAGATGGATGCTTCAGAGTCAGTCCCCCCTCCTCCACACCTGGCCCTGTGGTTTGGTAGTAGCTGCATTTATAAATTAATGTATCCAATTAATAGTACAAATTAAAAAAAAAAAAAATCAATATGCTCTCTGGAGGTCCACAATCCATAGTTCAAGGAGAGACACTCTCAGAATACAAAGTCAGGTACCTTTAATTTCTCAGAACTGTTACCTAAATGAAGAGCAACATGAGGAATACACAGAAAATGAAAAATGTACTCTGTGTGTGGATAGTACATGGCTACTAATCTTCTCTGACATTTACTTTCACTCAGAGCACAGAGGGTGCCCAGCCCCACCAGTCCTAGATGCTGAAGATAAATGTCAGGTGCCATCCATTGGAAGCTTTCTGTGAATACATGCATATTGGAAATCAAATCTATTTGGCTGATCACACACTGAGGCCCATCTCTTTAGAAGTGCATCCATTGCTTTCTGCTACACCACCCACCATGGCTGTTTGGTAGAGTTGAGAATGGATTAGTTTTCTGCATTTTAATGGGGAAAACAAAACAAAACAAAAAACTAAGCTTAAAGGTTTTTTTTCTACCAATGCTATGCTTTGTCTTTCTCCACAAGTTGTACTGCCAAATTTCCCAAGAGCATCTGCTATTCCTATTACGAAAACAATGCACTGATGTATGCCATGCAAAGACTCTTATACTCATGCCAGAGAGTTCTGTACATTTTAATGGTTTGCAGATTGGGCTCCACCAATCACTCAGGTGTGTGCTGCTTCTTCAGCCCTAGGCATCAAGTGGTTGTACCATGCATGAGCAATCACTTCTCTTACATATAGGAAGAAAGGGTATTGATTTAAACTCTTGCCAGCTCATGGACTCATTTACCTTAACTCTGCATAAATAAAGCCATTTTAATATTGTAATTGTGTAACATGGTTAAAGCCTTACATAAATTTGTCCAGTAAGGGCTGGCATTTCAACATAAGTCAGAAAGAAGATATTTTGTTTCTTTTAACTAGATGCAATGGAAATTTGATGTCCAATTAAGATCTGAACCAGTAACCTTTGTAACCCAATGCATTGTGAGTTGTTGTAAAATAAAAAAAAAAAAAAAAAGGAAAAAAGACCTCCATTATCAGGAGCCATTAACTGTGCAGTAAAATTGCTTTTTAAGTGACCTGTGATATGCAAGAATAGCCCAAAATAATTTATGAAGAAAATCAATGATGAAGTAAAGAGAAAAGAAAGTTGCTCATTTTAATTGCAAAGACTGTTTGAAGCAGTTGGAGTATGCCCATGTCCATGAAGGAAGCCCTTCCTGAAGGGCTTTCCATAGTCAGAAGAAGGGGGTTGATCAGAGGAAAAGGAGGGAGCCATGTAGAACCAGGTAAATTTAGATGTAACTTCTGGAACTTTAAGAATGAGAATATGCATTGTTTATATGGTTGAGATAGAAAGACTACTTCAAAAGTAAAGTTATATCCCATACTATTGAATATGAAGTATAAACCAGCAATGGAAGGGACATTATTGTAAATTGGTGGGAAATCAAGAAAACTTGGTATAAAACTGTCACAAATTGAATCCAGAGATCTCAAAGAAGCTGATGAATATTTTATATTATTGCATATTTTTCTTCAAATTAGTGATAGACTCTCAGAATTTTTGAAATGAAGTTGACTTTAGACCATTTAGTCTGGTGGTTTTCAAATTACTTTTGTCAGAGAACCTGTTATTTAGGATACATCTTATCCAAAATTAAGAAATTAAAGCAAACAAACAAAAGCATAACAAAATACAAATTAGACCTGGTTTAGTTCAAAGCAGACACAGATTAGTTGGTGGTGTTCTCTCACTGCTGGCTCTGCCCAAAAGCTGCACGACAGACCCCAGAGCTCCATGGAACAAGATTTGAGACCAGTTCTATATGATGAGTTCCCAAACTAGTCCCTGTGCCTACTCTGCCAAAAAATAAATAAATAAAATTCCTAAGATTAATAAGTATGTTAAAGGCTGCTTATCTAACCCAGAGCTTGGATAATTGCAGTGCACATTAGCATACTGAGCTGGAAGTAATCCTACTGTTTTGAAATGTATCAACATATATTTGTCCTATTTTTTCCACCTGCATATTTGAGTGTACATGACACTACAACCCTTTTATCAGAAATACCTATTAATATCCTGTGGCATATGTATCCCTTAGAATGAGTTTAGAAAACACCAATCTAGTTAAGGTTCTGATTTAGTTCCTTATTTTTCAAATGGGAATACTGAGACTCTAAGAGCCTGTGAATAATGTGTTCTGGCCCACACACTGGGAAACATAGTTAGATGCCAAATTCAGGATTTTTAATTTGTGAAACTAAGAGGCTTTTCAGATATATTCTTTTTAACATTTCCACATTTCTCTAACCTAAAAAAAAAATAAATAAAAAAAAATAACCTGCCACTGAGTTGATTCTGACTCATAGCAATACTCATTGGATTTGCAAGGCTGTAAATCTTTACAGAAGTAGATTGCCTCAACCTACTCCCATGGAGCAGCTGGTGGGTTTGAACTGCTGGTCTTCTGGTTAGTAGAAATATGCTTTTATTTACTACAATGCACTACATTTCTCTAGGAAGGTAGCAATTGTGTTCTATTCTGTTGACATTATTCATTGACATTGACACACAGAAAGCCAGGGTTACTAGTGAAACTATAGAGTATGATTCTGCCCTCGTTTTCTGCCCTAGTCTGCTTCTTGTTCTTATTAGTTGCTTGAGACAGGTCTGACTCATGGCAACCTTATGTATAATAGAACAAAACATTTCTCAGCTCTATACCTTTTTCTTTATCATTGGTATGTTTGAGTTCATTGTTGGCTATTGTGTCAATCTGTCTCATTGAAGATTTTCATCATTTTCATTGGCCTTCTGCTGTATCAAATATGATGTTAAAACCAAACCAAACTCACTACCATTGAGTTGATTCTGACTCATAGTGATCCTACTGGATAGAGTAGCATTACCCTATAAGGTTTCCAAAGGAGCTCTGGTGGCACAGTAACTAAGGCATTTGACTTGGCAGTTCAAACTCACCAGCTACTCTGTGGAAGGAAGAAGGGGAAATCTACTTCCATAAAGATTTACCGCCTCAGAAAGCCAATGGGAGTTGCTGTGAGTCATAATTTACTTGATGGCAGTGGGTTTGGTTTGGTTTTGGAATAGGGTTTGCAAAGTGGTAGTCTTTATGGAGGTAGACTACCACATCTTTCCTTTATGATGTGGCTAGTGGTTTTAAACCACTGACTCTGAACTGTCAACTTTTCAGTTAGCAGCTGAATGCTTTAACCATTGTGCTATCAGGGCTCAACATAGATGTTAACCAAAACCATTACTGCTGTCAAGTCAATTCTGACTCATAGTAACCCTACAGGACAGGGTAGAACTGCCCCACAGTGTTTTCAAGGCTGTAATCTTCACAGACTGCCTCATCTTCCTCTCATAAATCACCTGATGGGTTCAAACTGCTGACAAAGCACTGAAACACTGCCACTAGGGCTCCTTCAACATGCTATTACTGGGTGATAATAAATCAGTTTGTGTTCCTGGTGAAGGAAAGAGAGTAAGACTCCAATTTTTGGTCTTAGAGCATGCTATGACTAAGATTTTAACTACAGAAAGTGTATGAAGGCATTATTAGCAATTTACATGGTTATTGTTGTGTTGTTGTTATGTGCTGTCAAGTCCGACCTCACTTACAGCAACCCCTCCTTGGGTTTCCGAGGCAGTATCACTACGGAAGTAGATTACCCCATCTTCCTTCCAAGGAGTGGCTGGTGGGTTTGAACCTCCAGCCTTCTGGTTAGCAGTCAAGTGCCTCAGGCACTATGCTACCAGAGAAACTAACACACAGTGGTAACTGTCTGTAACAATTCCCTTAAATTTTGCTATGTTGCCATTCAAAATTTAGGCAGACTTCTGGCCAAGGTGAAGACAGCCCATGTGAGCTGTGGAGATGCAATCAGATGGAGTCATATGAACCCTCTCAACTGCCTTGCTTAATTAAGATATGATCAGGCAGCCTCTTTGTGACCATTAGTTAATTATCTGGTAATCCAATAAGGGGTTGTTGTTTGAAGCTGTTTGAGAACCACTTACCTCATCATTAACTGAAAATTACCCAAAAGGAGTCCCTAAGATGTCATTTGCCCTGTCCAGAAGAGGGTATGACATTGAAAGACATGTGATATGCACCTTTGACAATACTTTACACTCTGACATTACAGTTCAAGCACTAAAATCTATGGATGTGATAATGAAAAATGTAATTCTAATTGCTAATGGTAATTAATGATAACAGCCCTTTGTTAATATGTAGAGCCATTCTCTACAAGGAACTCACTGCTGTTTGCACATTTTAATTAATATAGATGAGTCAGTGGGTGACAGAAAGGTAGCTGTATAATCTTATTGCTTCTAAGTAAACTGAGTAATATTCAAATTATCCCTTATAGATAATCATCTGTCATGTGCTAATTTGAAACCAAATGGATTATATTTTTACAAATAATTGAAGATAAACAAAAAATTATAGGGAAGTGGACAGAATGAATGTCAAAAGAAAAGCCATGGTATTATTAAACTATGAATTCCTTAGCTACTTCTGTTCATATGTCCCTGGAACTTAAATTGGTCATTTTACCTGGACTGGTAGACACACTAAAAAAATAGGTAAGATTTTGGCAAAGTGATGTCTGGTATAACCAGAGTAAGGCTGATTTATATTATCTTACCATAGAGCTCCAGTAATATATGAGACAGTGTTTCACTGCTGTTCGTAAGTGCAGTTAAAATGCTCCTTGGAACTGAGAATGGCCAGACATCATCTCACCTACTTTGGTTATATTGTGAGAAGGGGACTTTTCCTGGAGATAGAGATCATGCATGGTAAATCAGAGGGTCAGAAAAAAAAGGGAAGACCCTCAACTAGATGAATTGACAACAGTGGCTGCAACTATGGGATGAAATATAGCTCAAGTATAGTAAGGATTGTGAGGATCCACACAACTGAGCAGTGTTTTGTTCTATTGTACATAGGGTCAGACACGACTTGACAGCGCCTCAAAACAACAACACACAGAGCCCCAAAGATGCTGAATTCTATTGTCAAATAAAGTTGAAACTGGATATTGTTATTCCATTGGTCCTATTTGCCAAACACCCACTTGTAAAGTGGAAAATTTAATTAGAGACCAGAAACTGAATTGTATCCTCTCTCTTAATCTCATTCCAAGATCTCCAGATTGTTTTATGTTGATTTACTTATGCAATTTCAAAAAAAAATATTTTTTATTAAAAAAATATGTAATTACCTGAATTTTGTAGTGTTCTACATGGAAATAGATTGATTTTTTTTGTAAAAGTTTTGAAAGTAAATGGGACATGACCCCATTAATTTATAGATTTTATCTTCCCCAGATATTTATTATTTGCCATGTGCCAAGCAGTGTGCTGCACCCTAGATATATAAGCACAAAAGTCTTAATTATTGTCCTCAAGACATTTAATCTGGTGATGGAAAGGAAGGTAAATGAATAACTGCAATCCAGAGTGATAAATTCTACAATAGATATATGAGCAAAGTAGTATGGAGACAAAGAAGAGGAAATGCTGACTTGTCAAGTAGTCTATCTCGGTGCCTGTGCTAGAGATTTAAATCAGAATTTACATCATTGATTGTAAAGACTTTGTTCTTCAGATTTACCCATACGCCTTTCTTTACTTCAACTTGGTTTCATATTTCTGTAGTGTGGAGCTCTGTGTGTGTGTGTGTATGGGTGGGTGTGTGGGTGGGTGGGTGGGTATGTATGAAAGGTTTAAATAACCTGATACTCTTACAACTTGCGTTAAATCCTTACTGAAACCAAACTCACTGTCACTGAGTCAATTCTGACTCATGGCGACCCTCAGTGGATTTCCAAGGTTGTAAGTCTTTACAGAAGCAGACCACCCCATCTTTCTCCATGGAGGAGCTGATGACCTTTTGGTTAGTAGCCAAATGCTTTAACCACTACACCACCAGAGCTCCTTATTAAATCCTCATGAAGTTTATATGTTTTAACATAAAATAAGAGATTTGGCATGCAGTAGGGGGAGCTCTGGTAGTGTAGTGCTTAAGGCATTTGACTGCTAACCAGAAGGCTGGTGGTTTAAACCCACCAGCCACTCCTTGAAAGAAAGGTTGGGCGATCCACTTCCATAGTTATACAGCCTTGGAAACCCAAAGAGGGGTCGCTATGAGTTGGATTTGACGCAACGGCAGTGAGTTTGGTTTGTTTTTTGGAGGTACTCAGTAAGGATAACTTCAGCCTTGAGGCACAGCTTGAACAATTTGGACAATTTGTAAAATTCTGCTGTTCTTGGCTTTACTTTGTGTAAAGATACCTGGTGAAAAATGGGGAAGAGAAAATCAAAGTTCTAACACCATGTTCCACGTTGCCTATGTTTTAAGTAGGCAATTAATTTCTACCTATGAGCATCCCATACAACTCTGGTTGACCATGTAACTTCCCAGTCAGCAGGCAGCAACTGGGTGCTCCTGAAGTCATTCCCCTCATTCCCTCTCCAATCGTGGGCAGAGTGAACTTGATGGACCTCTGCAGGCACCTCTTCCTTGCTGAGGAATGATTCATTGGCATGAAGCAATTAAGGGATTAAAATAAAATACTTTCATGGAAATATCCTGTTTACCCTGTGTTCTCTGGCATCTCTGCAGTGTCTTCGTGGCAAGAGAGGACCAGAGGGGACACATTATCCTGGTCATTTGCTCCTTTGCTAGAATATCCAATATTGCTATGCTAGGGTACAATATGAAAATTATTCTAGTCAGTTCATTCCACCTGCTTGTACTCTATGATTCTATGTAGGAGAGAGAGAGAGAGAAAAAAAAAAAAAAAAGTACACCTAGGAGTTATGTCAGAGACTGTCCATCTGCTGAAAGGGGAAACAAGTTGATGAGAAATACTCTGAAGGTGGTAGGCACTTTCAAACAATAGCACACTATTACCATGCTAAAGGGAAAATTGTTTTTTTTTTTTTTTTTTTTCCATTTTGTACACAGGAATAAATAACTTACCCTGATTGGAGAAGAGTTTGATATCCTCAGCAGTATGGGATTTCTTTGTTAAAATGATCAAGAGAAGGCACAGAAACTGAGAGGGTGCAAAGAAAAAGGATGGACATGGATAAAGGAGGGGCAAGCTAGAGACTGGAATGGAATGGCAATTGCATGAATGGATGAGAATGAGGGCTGTGGAGGAAGCAGGTGGAGAAATGGAATAGATACACCAGCTTCTCAAATTGCAAGAGCAGCTGGGTGCAAGCAAGAGGAACTTCTCAGAGGAGAGAAAGGGTCCCTCCAGGCTGGGTGATGGCCTTGAAAATCAGGGTTTCTGCTTTTCTAGTATGTGACTTTTAAACCAAGCAGCATTAAGGACATGCAAAATAAAAGGAAAAGAGGGTGGAATAAAGGCAGAAATGATTATTCTTAGAAAAATGGCTTCAAAAAGCAGTGATTTGGGTTCTTTTATTCATTACCCATCATAAAAGACCCAGGCTGTGTTGGCCATGCCTTTAAAATCTAAGACCCTATGAAAACCAATTCTTGTTAATAACTCAGTCCTTCGGAAACTCACACAGGAGGGGGTGAAAGCCAATTTAATCAAGGCAAGACTTAACACAAAGAAAGGCTGATCTTGCCTTTCTGCAGAAAAAAAGTTTCAGGATCAAATGGCTTATGGCTTCCATTTACCTAAAGAATCCCTGTGGAATCAGCAATTGAGGGGAGGGAGCTTTTACATTACCTTGCAGGACACACCCAGATTCTGTTTCTTCTCACTGAGCCCTGATTGCTTCCTTACAGCATCAAAGACATTTTTTTTTCCCTCCCATGGAAGAAAACCTGTGACTTAAACTAGGGTCAAAAACAAATCTGCCTAATAGCTGAAGGTAGAAAAAGATTGGTTGGTTTATCCAGACATGAATGA
>NW_006921902.1:1617861-1642021 GCF_000298275.1 Orycteropus afer afer | reverse complement strand
AGCCTTTTAGCCTAAATGGACTATTCCTAAAGGTGTGCGGTAATGTACCAAACAGTGTTTCTTTGCTATTCATAAGGTTATAGAATGTAATATCATTTAATTTTGTAAATTTTAATAGAACTAAGATTATATTATATAATACAAATATATACAAATCATTAGTATTTCTCCTTAACCATTGTAATCTATTGGACTGTTTCATCATAGTTTTTTTTTTCTTTTCTTTTTGATGATGTGACTTTTTATGAACAAGTAACCTATAACTAGGATTGCCCCTTCCTACTCCAACATTCTTTTTAAGGAAGTAGCAAGAGAGGGTTGTCACAATAAAACACCTAAACTGGAAAAGGAGAGTTGGCGATGGAAAGCAGTCACTGGTCCATAGCAGTAGTGGCATCATTTTCCTGGCAGTTGGAGGTATTCTTTATTTACACTGATTCTGCTCTTCAGGAGGAAATGTCTTTTATCTACCTGAGAACTCTTAATGGGTCTTTGCTGCTTAGAACTGTTTTCAGTCTTCTTCCTGATGTTTGAAATCTAGAGTCAGGTGGTGTTTCCAAACCTAGGGGGCTTTAGATTTCTGGAATTTCTATATCACTTTTTAATATCTACTTGAAAATCGGTACATTCTTTCCTGAGTTCATCTCCTTCTTGTTATTACAGGTAGAAGTAGACAGGAATAAGTAATGTACACAAACACTAACTTTTTCTAGCTAATTCTTCTATAGTTATATACTTAGTAGGCATGTACTTTACCTAAGAAATTATCACAAAAGAGAGTTATACTAAATGATTTTCTACATCATAATAGGGACCTCCAGCCTTCTAGCCAACTATGTTTTATTGAAATCCATTTATTTAACTAATAAGTCATTAACACGTATCTTTGGTTTAATTTTGGTAGAGCCCTACTGTTATTATCAATTTCAGTATTAATTAGATATCTGCACACTAGTTGCCAAACAAAAATAAGCTTCCAAATCTCCCATCTATATAATTATTCTAAGTGGGTATTTCTTCTGTTAAGTGGGAAATCATTCAAAGATACTGCCTGATGATGGCTTTCAATATGTAGCTCCAGATTTGCTATGGGTAGTAACGTGGGTGAGGAAAGGGAAGAGCATGGAACAGCACAGGAAGGAGAATTTGAAGGACCAGGCCTGAGAAGTTTTACATGTCACTTCTATTATCATCCCCCTGGCTAACACTCAGTCACAGGGTCACGTATAATTGCAACACAGGCTAGAGAATGGCATTTACTAGGTTGCCTAACAAGAAGAGAAAACAAATTTTTGTGAACTACCAATTTCTCCCACAAATACCTACATATATGGTTATTATATGGATTGAGATAGCCTATGCAAAGGACCTCTCATGATGACACAATGCATAATAACTACTTGGTAAGTGTTAGTTCTCTTTGCCTCCCTCCTTACTCTAGATAACACTAAAAGTATCCTCTAAACACTTGATAATCACAGAATAAATTCATTACTATTCAGTTAATTCTCCTCTGAAATTGGGGTTTGGAAATCTGATTCTGTTTTGGATTGAACTATGCTTACACATGCTAAATCACTTTGAGTCTGATTTTCTTTGCATTAGATCTCTCAGGAAACCTAGACTCCATTCCATAGAACTCCATCTGGTCTTTTGGAAACTGTTTCAATGTTCAAACATAAACAATGACAGGTCCTATGGCCACCAGAGATGCAGTCCCTAGTGCATGTCTATACCAGCTGGTAACATAAAACAATATAACAGAAATTGGGGGACAGCAATCTTCTGTGTGGATTTTGCATCCTCTTTAAACACACTTGTCTTTAAATGAACTTTTCCTAAAGTTTGAGTCTTCTTCTTCCCAGGTTATAAATAGCTTTGCTGACTAAAGAATTACAAACTAAAGATTATAAATGACTTGTTTGTGCTCTGAGTCCCTAGGTGCAAATGGTTAATACACTCAGTTGCTAACTGAAACGTTGGCAGTTCCAGTCCACTCAATATCATCATGGAAGAAAGACCTAGTGAACTACTTTCAAAAAATCTTCACTGGAAACCCTATAAAGCACAGTTCTACTCTGATGCACGTGGGTCATCATGAGTCAGAATGAAGTCAGCATCAACTTGATGTTAATACTTTTTGTTTTTGCTCTATCATACTTCTATATTTGTTTATAAAATTTACTTCCCTTTGCATCTATCTCTTTTATATTTTTACTTATTTTGTAGGCATATAATGTGTCATTCAGTATATGGGTCCCATATGTACATAACTTCACCAAAGTGATACATTTCCTGACTACCCTATCTAAATTGCAGCTCCCCCATCCTGTACTTCCTATCTCACATGTCTACTGTAATATTTTCTTTAACACATAAGCTACTAGACATATAATTATTTCTTTGTTTTTGATTATCTCCTTCATCTAGAATACTCCATGTGAGCAGAATTTTTTATTGATTTTGTTATAGCTTGATCCCCACTGCCTGGAACACTGACTCTAAACAGGATTTCACTAAAAATAAATAAATAGGATTTCATAAAAGTATTAGTTGAAAGAATGATTGATGTTTATTTATTGTTCTTAAGGATTTAAATTCTAGTAGGAGAAATCTGACATATACCTGCTTAGTTATGACAATGAAAACTGTATTAATTACATCACCAAGTTCTGTGTATATCAACAGAAAAGAAGAGAAAGAAGAAAAAAGTACTATTTTTTGAAATTCTATTATGTCAAATGCATTTTTTTTCTGCTATTTCATTTATTTAATTAATACAGTAGTCCTCAAAAGCATATGTAAAGCTCCCATTTTATAGATGAGGAAATTGATGCTCCAAAAGGCAGAATCAGTTGTCCAAAATTATGTAACTAGCAGGTGGTGTAACAAGATATTAATTATGTCTGTGTGGCTTTTTTTAATCTACAGTAAAGGCTTAGCAACATTTTCATTCTACTCATAAGAATATTCATTTTTTTAATTGTAACTCACTATAGACAAGCACAAGCACACATGCACATGTGTAAGCATGTGCATACACACACACTCTGAAACAGTGTGCTCTGTGCAAAGTATTATAATATTTTCTATCCTATACCACCCCATACCACCCATCTCAGATGCTTTTTTTTTTTTTTTATGATCATGTGAAAGAAAAGCAAAATGCTCAAATTTGTTTATCCGCTTGGACCAATTGTCAATTTATCCAATTGACCAGTTGTTGCCATTGACTTATCAAAGGAGTATTGCATACTTGTTATATGCCAGGCAGTGTAGTAAGCACAGGGAATAAAGAGATGACTCCAGTGTGCTCCCTGTTCTTCAGGAGGGCATAATCCTTTTCCAATGTAAAGTTATTATCTAATAAGATACAAGCCCTTCTGTAAGCTGACTAGGCAAATTACCCTTTCTACTGGGAGTATCCACCCTACCCCACTGTTCCTGTAGAAATGGTTTTCCTCTTTTTGGGCTGTATGCTGTGCATCCTATGGATACAACATTGTGCTCTCTTTCCCCAATTTCCCATCTTGAATTGGGATTTATTAGTGAAGATAGAGCTATTCATAGTGGCCTGTGACATATTGATTGGCATAGTGCGTTTTATTTGTAAAGGCATCCCATGTGATTGATGGGTCTAGACAGGGTGAGATAAGCTTATGGGTTTTGTTTTCACCTCTTCCACCTGGGATCAGGTTTTTTACCCCGAGTCAGGAAAATGAGAGTTGCTACATCCATTTAAGTGAGAGATTCTCTAGAGAAATTGATGTGTGGCTCCATGTGTGGTGCCTTCATTCTGACAGTTTTCTGGGTCTCCTGAAGTGATTGAATGCTAGCAGAGGCTGTTAGACAGCTGAGCTTAGGCAAAAATCTTCTGACAAGAGTTCCTCACTTAAATAGGCTTTAGATGATTAAACATAGTACCAAAAACAGTAATACACATTAATTTATTTTATGCCTATAATAATAAGCTCATATTATTTTAACATAAATAATGAAACTAACCAAGATACATTAAACACTAAGTAAAATAGAAAAAGACATCACATTTCTGACTCTATAATCAGCTATTGTGACTTTCTGCTCCAGTTTTTGTTTAATTGATATAGTAGAGTTTATAGGTACTATAATCAATCCAGAAATTATTGAAAAATAACATTAATTTCACATGAAAGTAAAATTTTTCTGAAGATAATTTAAAAAATTGTTACATCAGAACATAGAGAAGGGACTGCCAGAAATTCAAGCTGGATTCAGAAGAGGACATGGAATGAGGAATAACACTACTGGTGTCAAATGGAACTTAGTTAAAGCTAAGAATACCAGAAAGTTCTTTACTTGTGTTTTATTTTCTATGCAAAGACATTTGACTTTGTGGATTATAACAAATCATGGATAACATTGCTAACAGAAGGAATTCCAGAACACTTAATTGTGCTCATGCAGAATTTGTACATAGACCAAGAGATTGTCATTCAAATAGAACAATGGTATACTGCATGGTTTATATCAGGAAAAATTTGTGGCAGGGTTGTATCCTTTCCCCATACTTACTAAATTTGTATGCTGAGCAAATAATCTGAGAAGCTGGATGCAAAAAGAACATGGAGGCGACATCTTCTGACTTCCACTAACTTCACAAGAGGAAGACAGAATCACCATGAGCATCCTAAATGTTATACCCATGATGCCAGACATGATGCCACCCTCCAGCCTTTCATCAATTTTGTCTTGAACTGTCCCTCCCATGGCATTCACTACTTCTCTGCTGGGTTCAATAATTCATTGCAATGGCCACACAGAGCTCACAGATAATACTCATGATTCAGGGGTTTATTAGGAAAGCGACAGGCTACAAATCAGATTCAGGAACGTGCTCAAGATATGATTTTTTTATCAGGCAGTCTTTCCTCTGCTATGCCCTCAGACATGCCTCTCTGGCTGTTGGCCTCTTGGCCTGCCCTCTGCCCTGTTTGAGCAACTATTATAAAGCTCTTTAACTCTGCCAAAAAGTACATTTACATACACCACATTCCACCAGCAAGCCTCCATGTCCTTTTTTCACTGGGCAATATAATGAAGAATACAGAATTAGGATAGGAGGAAGGCTCATTAACAACCTGCAATATACAGGTAACACATCTTTCTTGATGAAAGAGAAGAGGACTTGAAGCACTTATTGATGAAAACCAAAGGCTATAGCCTTCATTACAGAATTACACCTCAACATAAAGAAAACAAGAATCCACACAATATGTAACCTCATGATAAATGGAGAAAACACTGAACTTGTCAAGGATTTCATTTTACTTGGATCCACAGTCAACACTCATAGAAACAGCAGTCAAAACACCAAGCAATATATTGTAATGGGCAAATCTGCTGCAGTAGACCTCTTTAAAGTGTTAAAAAGCAAAGATACCACTTTCAGGACTAAGATGGACCTCGTCCAATCCATGTTCTATTCATTCATCTCATATGCATGAAGAATCTGGACAATGACTAAGAAAGACTGATGAAAAATTGGTGCATATGAATTGCGGTGTTGGCAAAGAATATTCAATGTACTGTGGACTGTCAAAAGAATGAACTAATCTATCTTGGAAGAAGAACAATGAGAATGTTCCCTGGAAGCGATGATGCTGAGCCTTCATCTCATGTACTTTGGAAGTGTTATCAGGAGGGACCAGTTGTGGGTGGTTATGCTTGTGTGTCAACCTGGCTGGGCCTGGTTGAGTGGATGGGCAGCTGAATGTAGTTATTCCCCATGGTGAGATTGATAATAAAGTCCATGGTGGAATCTACTGGAACAACTGAGTAGCTGCTTTGGGTCTGTGGTCTGCTTCCTCTGTATAAGAAATACCTTTGGGAATGGTCTCCAACTTAAGATATGCTTGAGCCCTGCATGTAGCCATGTCATTACTCAGCAGCCTGCCATGCTCTGCTGACCTTGGGACTTTCAATGGACTTGAATGAATGGCCTGCCATGTTGTTTAATAACATCGGGACTCTGTCATTTTATTTGTTGACCTTGGGATTTTTAGCTTCATCGGCCAGTAGCTGCCTGAGTGAAGAGATGCCTTAGCTTCAGGGGGCTGGAAACAAGAGACAGAGCTGAAGACCAAGATCGAGGGGCTTTCACACAGCCCCTAGAGCCTTGTACTTTGAACTCCGATGTCTACCTCTCAAACTATATGAGAATAAAACTCCTGTTTGTTAAGGCCATCTCATTTGTGGTATATTCCTGTCAGAGCAGCACTAGGTAACCAGAACAGAATATGGTACCAGGAGTGGGTGTTGCTCTGACAGATACCTAAAATGTGGAAACAGGAGTGGAGTGCATCCTTGATCCAAGAGCCTGGCAGAGAGACTCCAGCATATGGCATGAGAGATGGCAGCAGCAGAGCCAAGAGACTGGCATTAAACAGCTTTACTAGCCCACAGAGAGGAAAGCCAGGTGCCATTGGGTAGGCAGCTTCCTGGTGGAATGGGTTGCCTTCAGGCATTAATTATAGAAGAGACTGGCATGAGATGGAGTAGCAGGTTGGCCAGCCAAGAAAGCTGAGTGTCCTTTGGGCAAGAAGATTCCTGGCATAGTGGATTGCCCTTGGGCATTAATTGGCAGAAGCGGAGAGACCAAGGAAATGGGAAGCAGAGCTGCCTCAGCCTCAAGGGTAGGACCATGGCCTTTGGAGGAGCAACCACCACAGCCCCCTGGGTTTCAGAGCCGGACTTTTACCAACTTGGTTCTGGAGTGTGGGGCCACTAATTCATGTGAGCTAGTGGGATAGAGTCAAGCCACTGCCTGAGAGTGAGGGTATAGGGGTGCCATGCCCAAGAGAGAGAGGAATGGGGCCTGCCAGGCCAAGGGGGTGAAGTCATTACTCAGGAACTTGGGCACTGGAGTCACCTAAAGAAGAGATCTGTACAGATATCACCCACTGAAGAGTTGTACAGGTGCCAAGTTGACAAGAGGTGGAATTGTAGTGGTTATGTTTGTGTGTCAATTTAGCTGGACCTGGTTGAGTGGCTGTCTCCAGTCTTTGGAGAAGGCCATCATGTTTAATAAAGTACAGGGTCAACAAAAAAGAGGAAAATCCTCAACATACTGGCTTCAACAATCAGCTCAAACACAACAATCAGCAACAATCCTGAAGATGATGCAGGACCAGACAATGTTTTGTTCTGTTATACATAGGGTTACTATGAGTTGGAACCCTCTTGACAGCACCTAAAAACAGCAACATGATCTTGATGAGCTATGTTGTTGAATATGCTGCTGCTGATTCCTTTTTTAAAAATCATTAAACAAATTTTTTTATTGTGATTTTTGTGAAAGTTTACAGAGCATATTTTTTTTTTCCCTTTCAACAATTCATACACATTTTGATTCATGACGTTGATTGCTATCCCCACAATGTAATAGCATTCCTCCCATTTCTTCCCTTTGTTTATCATTTCCTTTCTTCCTTCTTTCCTATTCCTCCCTGCCTTCTGAGCTTTGTCCCTGGAAAAATGCTGCCCATTCCTCTTGCAAGGTTGGCTATTCTATAGAATGTGTACATCCCTGGTGTTATTGTTCACCTTATACATCTGTCTATTGTTTGGCTGAAAGTTGAGCCATGGGGGTGGCTAAAAGAATTATGGCATAGTGCCTAAGGCATTTGACTGCTAACCAGAAGGCTGGTGGTTCAAATTCACCAGCCACTCCTCTGAAGGAAGGTTGGGCAATCTACTTTGATAGTGATACCACCTTGGAAACCCAAGGAGGGGTCGCTATGAGTTGGATCCAACTCAATGGCAGTGTGTTTGGTTTTTGGTAAGGAGGAGCTTAGTCACCCTTTAAGAACCAGAAGAAACAGCTGCAAGCATCTGTTAATAATTGGAACATGGAATGTACAAAGTATGAGTCTATGAAAATTAAGTTGTCAAAAATGCAATGGAATGCATAAAAATGGATATCCTAGGCATTCGTGAGTTGAAATGGACTGGTTTTGGCCATTTTTAATCAGATAATCATATGATCTACTATTCGAGGAATGACAAATTGAAGAAGAATGGTGTGGCATTCACATCACAAAGGATGTATCAAGATATATCCTGAAGTACAGTGCTGTCAGTGATAGGATAATATCCACACACCTACAAAGAAGACCAGTTAATACTACTATTATTCAAATTTATGCATCAACCAGCAAAGGCAAAGATGAGGAAATTGACAATTTTTAACAACTTCTGCAGTCTGAAATTGACCAAACATGCAATCAATATGTGTTGATTATCACTGGTGATTGGGATGAAAAAGTTGGAAACAAAGAATCACCATTGAAAAATATGGCCTTGATGATAGAAATAACACTGGAGATCACATGATAGAAGTTTGCAAGACCAATGAATGACTTGTTCATTCCAAATACCTTTTTTCAACAACACAAATGGAGGCTATACATGTGAACTTCACCAGATGGAGTACACAGAAATCAGATTGACTATAGCTGTGGCAAGAGGTGATGGAGAAGCTCAATATCTTCAGCCAAAACAAGACCAGGAGCTTATGGAACAGACCATCAACTGCTCATTTGCAAGTTCAACTTGAAGTTGAAGACAATTAAAACAAGTCCATGAGAGCCAAAATATGACCTTGAGTATATCTCTCCTGAATTGAGACCATCTAAAGAATAGATTTGATGCATTGAACAACAATGTCCAAAAACCAGAGGAATTGTGGGATGACATCAAGAACGTCATCCATGAAGAAAGCAAAAGGTCATTACAAAACAGGAAAGGAAGAAAGGAAGAAAAGACCAAAATGGACATTCAGAAGAGAAGCCTGCCCTTGAATGGATGGAAGAATCGACAGGATAAAAGAGCTGAACAAAAGATTTCAAAGAGCAGCTCGAGAAGACAAAGTGATTATTATAATGAAATATGCAAAGACCTGGAATTAGAAAACCAAAAGGGAAGATCACACTCGGCATTTCTCAAGTTGAAAAAGCTGAAGAAAAAATTTAAGTCTTGAGTTGAAATATTGAAATAGTCTGTGGGCAAAATGTTGAATGATTCAGGAAGCATCAGAAGAACATGGAGGGAATACACAGAGTCACTGCACCAAAAAGAAATTGTCAATGTTCGTCCATTTAAGGAGGTGGCATATGAACAAGAACCAATAGTATTGAATGAAGAAGTCAAAGCTGCACCGAAGAAATTGGTGAAGAACAAGTCTCCAGGAATTGACGGAATACCCATGGATGCTGCACTGGTGGGACTCACTTGGCTATGCCTAGAGATTTGGAAGACAGCTACCTGGCCAACTGACTGGAAGTGATGCATATTTTTACCCATTCCAAAGAAAGGTGATCCCATGGATTGTGGAAATTATCAAACAATATCATTAATATCACACAAAAGTAAAATCTTACTGAAGATAATTCAAAAACGGTTGCAGCAATATATTGACAGAGATTCCAGAAATGCAAGCTGGATTCAGAAGAGGACATGGGATGAGGGATGTCATTCCGATGTCAGATGCATCTTGGCTGTAAGCAAGGAATACCAGAAAGATATTTACTTGTGTTTTATTGACTGTGTGGGAGCTCTGGTAGCGTAGTGGCTAAGGCACTTGACTGCTAACCAGAAGGCTGGCGGTTCAAACCCACCAGCCACTCCTTGGTAGGAAGATGGGGCAATCTACTTCCTTAGGGATACTCCTCAGAAACCCAAGGAGGGGTTGCTATGAGTCGGGTCTGACTCAATGGCACATAACAACAACAATTGACTATGTAAAAACATTTGATTGTGTGGATTATAACAAATTACAGGTAACATTGAGAAGAATGGGAATTCCAGAATAGTTAATAGTACTCATGAGTGTATAGACCAGAAGGCTGTTGTTCAAACAAAACAAGGGGATACTGCATGGTTCAAAATCAGGAATGGAGTGCTATACTTTTTCCATGCTTATTCAATCTGTATGCTAAGCAAATAATCCAAGAATCTAGACCAGAATGTGGCATCAAGATTGGATGAAGACTCATTAACAACCTGAGATATGCAGACGACACAACTATGATTGCTGAAAGTGAAGATGACTTGAAACCCTTACTGATGAAAGTCGTAGACTACAGTCTGCAGTATGGATTATACGTCAATATAAGGAAAACAAAAATCTCACATCTGGATAAGCAGCATCACAATAAATGGAGAAAAGATTGAAGTTGTCAGAGACTTTATATTAATTAGTTCTGCAGTCAACACCAATGGAAGCAGCAGTCAAGACTTCAGACAACATATTGCATTGGGCAAATCTGATGCAAAAGACCTCTTTCAAGTGCTGAAGAGCAAAGATGTCTCCTTGAAGACTAAGGTGTGCCTAACTCAAGCCATGGTATTTTCCATAGCCTCATATGCATGTGAGAGCTGGACAATGAGTAAGGAAGACCGAAGAAGAGTTGATGCTTTTGAGTTGTGGTGCTGGTGAAGAATGCTGAAAGTACCATGGACTGCTAAAAGAACTAACAAATCTGTCCTGGAGGAAGTACAGCCAGAATGCTCCTTGGAAGTGAGAATGGCCAGACTTTGTTTGGACCTATTTTGGTCATGTTGTCAGAAGGAACCATTCCCTAGAGAAGGGTATCATGCTTGGTAAAGTGGAGGATCAACAAAAAAGGGAATTCCTCAACAAGATGGATTGACACAGTGACACAATGATGGGCTCAGGTATAGCAGTGACCAGGAATCCGGGCAGTGTTTCATTCTGTTGTACATAAGGTCGTTATGAGTCAGAGACAACTCAACAACACCTAATAACAATAGGTACCATGCTTTCTAGAGGTTCACCAGTCTTTATCAGACCAGTAAGCCTGGTATTTTTCTTTTTTATTAATATTATTATTTTGAGTTTCATTCCACAGTTTTCTCCCACTCTATACAGGACCTCCTATTGTGATCCTTTTTCAGTGGTCAGGACATAGTGGTAGCTAGGCATCATCTAGTTCTTCTGGTCTCACAGTTGTTGAGGCTGGGGTTCCTTTGGTCCATTATTCCTTTGGACTAGTTGCTTCCATGTTTGTTTGCTTTTCTTCACTCTTCTATGCTCCAAATGGGGAGATACAAGTATTTGAACCTTAGATTGCCTCTCACAAGCTTTTATGATTCCAGTCGCTACTCACCAAAGTAGGATATAGAACATTGTCTTTGTGGGCTATGTTATTCCAATTGACCTTGATGACTCCTGAGACTGTGGATCTCCAAGACCCAGTGACTCATGCCCTCTAGGTGTTTGTTTATGGTTAAGAGGTTTTTGTGACTTTACATCCTGTGTGTTCTACTGTACTCTTGGATAAATCTGATGATTACTTTTAAAATACTCTGAATTGAAACTCATTTGAAGTTAGTTCTATGTTATTGTTAGATGCTGTCAAGTTTATTCTGACTTGCAGTGACCCTTTGTACAACAGAATGAAACACTGCCCTATCCTGCATTATCCCCACAATCTTTGCTATGCTTAAGCCTGTTGTTGTAGCCACTATGTCAATCCATCTTAATGAGAGTTTTCCCCTTTTCCTCTGACTCTTCACTTTACCAAGTATGATATCCTTCTCTAGAGTCTGGTCCCTTCTGACCACATGCCCAAAGTAGGTGAGGTGAAGGCTGGCCATTCTCAGTTATGAGGGACATTTTGGCTTCATTTCTTCCAGATAGATTTGTTTGTTCTTCTGGTAGTCAATGGTATTTTTAATATTCTTTGCCAACACCACAATTCAAAAACAGTTCTTCCTTATCCATTGTCCAGCTTTCACATGCATGAAGCAATTGCAAATACAATGGCTTGGGTTAGGTGCACCTTAGTCTTCAAAGTGACATCTTTGCTTTTGAACATTTTAAAGAGGTCTTTTGCAGCTGATTTACCCAATGCAATATGTCATTTGATTTCTTGACTTCTGCTTCTGTGGGCATTGACTGTGGATCTAAGTAAAATGAAATCCTTGACAAATTTAATCTTTTCTCCTTTTATTATGATATTGCTTATTGGTCCAGTTGTGAGGAATTGTGTTTTCCTTATGTGGAGGTGTAATCTATACTGAAGATTGCAGTCTTTGATCTTCATCAGTAATTGTTTCAAGTCTTCATTTTCAGCAAGCAGAGATGTGTCATCTGCTTATCACAGATTATTAATGAGAATTCCTCCAATCCTGATGGTGTGTTCTTCTTCATTTGGTCCAGCTTCTCAGATTATTTGCTCAGCATACAGATTGAATAAGTGTGGTGAAAGATACAACCCTGAGGCATGTGGCCATAGTTAAGTTTTGTGTCAACTTGGCTGGCGCTGCAGCTGCTTGAGTTAACAGCAGCGAGACTCCAGCAAAGAGATTCAGCAGCAGATCTGAGAGACCAGCATGAGAGAGCAACAGCCTTACCAGCCCATAGAGCAAGAAAACTGTGTGTCTTTTGGGCGGAAACATTCCTGGCAGAGTGAGTTGCCTTTGGGCATTAATTGACAAAACCAGAGAGACCAAGAAATGGGGAGCAGAGCTGCCTCAGCCTCAAGGGGTAGGACCATGGCCTCCTGGGGTGGAATCAGCACAGCCTCCTACGTTTCAGAGTCAAACCTTTACCAACTTGGTTGTGGAGAGTGGGGCTGCTGTTCATGAGGGCCAGTAGGATGAGACTACAGCCACCGCGCCAAAGTGAGGGTGCAGCACTTCCATGCCCAGGGCCTGCAAAGCCAAGGGGGTGAGGTCGCCGCTCAGATGAACTAAGGGACTGGAGCCACCTAGTGAAGGAGATGGATCCCAAGTTTACAAGGAGTGGAATTATGGTAGTTGTGTTGTGTGTCAACTTGGCTGGGACTGGTTTTGAGTGGCTAGGCAGCTGGATGTAGTTATTCTCTATGATGAGATTGGTAATCAACTCCAAGGTGCAATCTACCAGAGCAGCTGAGTAGCTGCCTTAGGATATGGTCTCCTTTCAGTATATAAGAAGAAGCATTGAGAAAGGTCTCTGCAACTTTTTGGCATGCTTGGACCCTGCAGGTAGCTGAGTCTTCATTCAGCAGCCTGACATGTTGTCTGCTGATCTTAAGATTGTTCCTAGACTTGAAACACTGGCTGGCTATGTTGCTTGATAATTTGGGGACTATGATGTTTTATCTGTCTACCTTGGTTTTGTCAGCCTCAAAAGCTGTCTGAGTTAAAAGAAGCCTCCAGCTTTATTTGGCCTGGATCAAGAGGCAGAGCTGAAGCCTAATGTCGAGAGGCTTTCACCCAGCCCCTAGAGCTGGCATTTTGAACTTGGATTTCTAGCATTCTAAATTGTGAGAATAAACTTCTGTTTGTTCAAGTCACCCATTTATGGTATATGTCTGTTAGAGCAGCACTAGAGGGCCAAAACACATGCCCTTCCTAATTTTAAACCATACAGTGTTCTGTTAGAATGACACTCTCTTGAACTATGTGCCTCATATTGTCTTCAACATTGTGTCTTACTAAAAAGTAGATGTTCAGGAATATACTAATTAATATAGTATCAATGCAGCAACTTACAAATTATAAAACAGTTTAATACACATTTCTTCATTTTATTTTTAAAAATATCTGGTGGCTATTTACTTAGTAATTTGTTTCCATCAAGTCTTTCCAAAGTATTTTTGACTTACTCTTTATAGAAGCAGGAGTCTCTTGGTGGTACAAATGATTAACATGCTCAACTGCTAACTGAAAGTTTAGACATTCAAGTCCACCCATCAGCATCTCAGAAGAGAAGTTTAGTGATCTACTTCAAAAAAATCAGTCACTGAGAACCTTCTTGGAGTCCATGGGTGGCGCAAATGGTTAAGTACTTTATTGAAAACCTTGTAGGAGTCTGTAAGTAGCACAAATGGTTAAGCACCCAGCCCAGAGTTTCCTGAGAAGACAGGTCTGGGGATCTGCTTCTGAGATGTCACAGTCTTGAAAACTCTGTGGAGCAATTCTGCTCTGCACACATGCAATTTCCATGAGCCAGAATAAACTTGATGTTAACTAACAACAGCAACAACCTCATACACTTAATATTTGTATCTGGAATAATGTTAAGTTGTGGGAGAGGAAACAATCTCAAATTGATTCTAATATTCAAAAGTAGCCAGTAAGTTTTGAAGAGAAATTTTATTCATTCCATTGTATAGGGGAAAAAAAATTCTAAGGCTAAGAATTAAAAGAAAAAAAAAATCAAGTTTCATAGCTGATAAATGGTAAACTCTGGATTTGAACTGAAATCTAAATCTGTCATTCTTTCTAACATAAATCTTCATCTGATACTCTTCCTAATGTGACCATGCTAGAAATGTGTTTGTATGATGCCAATAACTAGAATGAAACCTGAAATGATTTCAACTATATGATTCTGTAGAATTTGTAAAGTCTCATTTACAGGCAGTCCTTGGGTTATGAACGAAGTTTGTTCCTAACTGAGACATTGTCTTTAAGTGGAATTTGTAGGTAAGTTGAAACTGGTGCACATAGTTCTTTTTTAGCCTTATGGTAGTGAAAGAAAAGGCTGAAAGCCCATTTAATGATTTAAAAGCTGCACATACAAGTGAAGGAGCTCTGGTGGCTGCTAACCAGAAGGTTCAAACCCACCAGCTTTTCTATGGGAAAAAGATGAGGCTATCTACTTCCATAAAGATGTACAGCCTTGGAAATTCAGTGTGGGTCTCTATGAGTCAAAATTGACTTGATGGCAGTGCTTTTTTTTTTTTTTTTGTCACAGCAAGTGAAGGTGACTGTGATGACGAATTTGTGGCAACTAGGGGTTGCCACTCCTCAGAAGGAAGGTTGGGCAATCTACTTCTGTAGTGATACTGCCTCAGCAACCCAAGGAGGGGTCGCTATGAGTTGGATCTGACTTGATAGCATATAACAGCAACAACAACAACAGGGGTTGACTCAGTTGTTTCAAAATAAGGGCAAATTTATATAATATTAAAGAACAAGTACTAGTTCATAAGTTGGAAGTTCATTACCCAAGGATTGCCTGTATCTATTTGATATTCGCTAGATCACCAGTGTTGAGCACTCAAGGCAATTTTCAATGTCACTACATACCATCATTATTTTTAGCATTAAGATTCTTATTTTTAGTATGTACAAATGTATATGTGTGTGTGTGTGTATAAAGTCTGATTCCTTCCACTCTCTGCAGGACTTTAACAAAATATTCTTATAGATTATGCTAAAACTGCTGATTTTCAATCAGAAATTAGTTTTGATTCTGTTGATGTAAACCTGAATGGAGAGGAGAAACACAGTTCACCTTCCTGCTTTATTAAGATTTCAGATACACAGTTTTGACAAAAGCTTGCAAGTACAAAATTTCCTCTCATGTTTAATGTAGCATGGAGGATTTTGCCTGAGCTCGCAAAAGATCACATTTTCATCTCTTGTGAAGCAGGGTCTGACTGAGCTCTATAAACTATTTTCCACATATACACTCTACTCAAAAAAAAAAAAAAAAAAACCCAGTATTTTATTTTGAATCTTTGTTGGTTTTGGAGTTGGTGAGCTCTGGAGCCAGGAACCTGATAAATCACATTTTAAATGTGTGACATTGTCTATGCTTAACAAGAACATTAACTTCAGATACAAGAAAAACAAAACTGAACAAGAAAGGAGCTGGATGGATCATAAAGTCTTCTTTCAGATTCATGTTTGGCATACATCTAGCACTATTTTGTCCACAATCAAGAAGATACAAATATACTGCCAACTACTGAGGGGTTTTGGTTTAACAGATTAAAAAAAAAAGTTGAATAGAAACTTGAGTAGAGCACATGACATTAAACATACCTGGAAGCCAGGATTTAAAAGTGCTCTTTTGCATCTGATCCATTTTTCTTCTTCCTGAGCTGGATGCAAGACATAGTTGCATAGTTAAGAACACTTCTATAACCAGAAGATCTGGCTTGGAAGTCAGAGACTGAGTCATTATGGACTACAGTCAGTCATTTTTTCTGTCCTTATCTTCCTTTTAGACCCTCCTTTTGTTTAATTAGTGATTAATAGGGAATTCATTAACTAAATGACTATTTAGTTAAGCTCTTCATTTAACAAACTTTAAATAAGGTCATTCTTTGTGCCCAACATTCTGCTAAGTGATAAAGAGCCAAGGTTATAAGCATAGTCCTTACCCTTCATATTAAAGTCCATGAGGGAAATAGATAATTCTAAATTCCAGTGCCATGTGATTAAGGCTATGTCAGATATACACAAAGACTCTTTTTACAACACAATAGAAACCGCATTTTCTAGACATAAACGTCTTGATAAGCATTTCTAGAGGAGGTGGTCCTTGGATTGATTCTATGTCAGTGAGAAGGATAATTAACTAGATCAAGAAAGGGGAAAAGACATACTAGACATGTAGTACATGTTGTAGCATGCACAGAGGAAAATAGGTAAGAAATAGTGGGTATTGTCAAGTAGTCCTGGCAAGTACTAAAGTGTAATGGATGTGTAGAAAAAGTATAGGAGATGTATTAAAAGGAGAAATGTTGGGGATAATAGTAGACACATGGATAGAAATCAAATTCAGGAACAACGGATAGATAGATAGATAGATAGATAGATAGATAGATAGATAGATAGATAATCTGCCATGAAGTTGACTCCAACCTCATCATCCTCTTTATCACTGGCATATTCAAGTCCATTGTTATAGGTATTGTGCCAATTCATCTCACTGAGGATCTCCCATAACCTCATGACCTCATTGGCCCTCTGGTTCACCAAACATGATATTCTCCTCCAGCAATTGATCCATCCTGATGACATATCTAAAACAAGTGTATCAAACAATGTTCTGTTGTGATCTATGAGATTTTTACCAACTGATTTTTGGAAGTAGATCATGAGAACTTGCTTACTAGTCTGTCTTAGTCAGGAAACTCCATTGAAAACTGTGTGCCATGGTTGTTGACCCTGCTGGTATTTGAAATACTTTCAGCAGCGTAACAACACACATGTCACCACAGTACAGTAAACTGACAAATGAGTAGTGTTAAGAGCGACAGTCTATGTTGATTAATATTCATAGTTCTGAGTCTAACTTGGACTCAGTCTACCTTAGACAAGAAATGGAAATTGTTTTTTAAAACATTGAATTGCCTCTTGGAGTACAAAGACAGAGCTACAACTTGATTTCAAAAATAGACTAGAACCAGAGACAGGAATGCCATTCTCACTGCCATCGAGTTGGATCCAACTTATAGTGACCCCTCCTTGAGTTTCTGCGGCAGTATCACTATGGAAGTACATTGCCCAACGTTCCTTCCAAGGAGTGACTGATGGGTTTGAACCACCAGGCTTCTGGTTAGCTGTCAAGTGCTTTAGGCATTACGCCACCTGAGCTCCTGGGAATGCCATAAGGAAACTCAATACTGTTATTTTCTTCTTGGGTTCTATGTTCTCTGCAATATGCAGAATTTCTTATTCAAATTCTCCAACCCATACAATTGAACACAGTAGGTAAGAGTGTCCAAAGTTACATTTTTACATATTTTGCTACCTGTAAAGATGTAAATACCATTTTGTGTTTTATTTACAAGTTCTGTTTGAAAGGAAGTCTGTGTGATCAGCTTGAGTGTGATGCCTACTCTTGAACCACAATGACTGTGGCCAAGGGCAAGTCATATTGTATCAAGATCTCTGTGACTGAAGGAGGAGAGTTTTATTGGATCTTTCTAAAGAAGGAGACTGGGAATTATAAAAAAAAAGATAACGATTATATAAGTAGGTCCCAAATGACATTGCACATGTAAACTACATCATAATAACTTTCAGAGTTTTCAATACATATTCCATTATATTTCTGGGGTTTATCCACTGAACATTCTTGAATCATTCCATTTGGGATGGTGCCTGGCACCTGTTATATTAAAAGTTAAGTAAGTGATTCTAAAGCTTAACCACTTTGGGAACCATTTTAAGGGAAGTAAATTCTATCTCCAAGAAGAGAGAAGACCTCAGGAGGAAGAAGGAAAATGCCATGGGAAGGATTTGAATCACAGTACAGGATAAGCTGAGAGTAAAGTGACTTCTTAGGAATCTATTGCACTTATTCACGATGAACTCAAAGGTTTTATCTAAGGCAGAGATAATGCAAATGAGGAGCAGGAATATTTAGAAGGTAGAATTGCAATTTGTTATTGATAGTTATATACAGGAAACGTAGAATACATCTAGAACAAGTAATATATTTTTGGCACGTGTAATGAGTTAACTAGATGATGTAGGAGGAGAAATGGGATTTTTGGTGGTAGATGAGGAGCTGAGTTTGACATCTTCAATTTGAAGTCCTATGGGGCCTCAAAGTTTGCAAGTTCAGGAAGCAGTTGAGTATATGGGAGCTTAGAGCTAAAGGTAATGCTTTTACAATCAGCATTTGCAAAAGATAGATGAACACAAGTGTTTGCAGATTTCTTAGAGGGGATATAATTAAGGAAGAAGAAGGCTATGAATTTTGGAGATATCAAAAACTAAGTGGGAGTGAATGTTTGGGAAAAAACATAAAGGAGATACATAAGTAGAAATGAAATATAAATCAAGGAACCTTGGTGTCCCTAAAAGATAGGGAACTATATTAAAGAAGACAGAATATGACAATAATATTAAACATCATTGTCAAAAATATCCATTGGATATTGCTGCTAGATAAACTTGGAATTTTACAAATGATGTGGTGACTTTGAGAGTAGTTTTATTCTTTTTATAACTTTTCATTGTGATTTGGGTGAAAGTTTACAGAGCAAGTTCATTTTCCATTCAACAGCTCATACATATTTTTTTCATGACATTGATAGCAATTTCCACAGTGTAAAAGCTCTCTTCCTACTTCCTCTCTGTGGATACCGTTTCCCTGTGTCCTTCTTTCCTACGCATTCCTGACTTCTGAAGCTTTCTCCCTGTACAAATGCTGCCCTTCTTATCTCCCAAGGTTGATTGTTCTAAGGAGTGCACTTCCCTGGTGTAATTGTTCACTTCCTGGCCTTTCTATTATTTGGTTGAAGATTAAGCCCTGGGAGTGAGTAAAATTTCAAGCCCATAGGGCAACAAAATCTCAATAGTTTAACCAGTCTCCATCAGACTAGTAAACCTGGTCTTTTTCATGATTTTGAGTTTCAGTCCCCATTTTTCTCCCACTCTATCCAGGATCTCCAATTTTACTTCCTTTCCAAGTGGTTTGCATTTGTAGCCAGGCACCATCTTATTCTTCTGATCTCAGGGATGAGGTTCCCATGATCCACTAGTTTTGGGCTAATTGTTTCCACATGTCTTTGGTTTTTCTAACTCTTCTTTGCTCCAGAGAAGGAGAAAACAATAGTTGCATCTTTGATGGCCACTCTCAAGCTTTTAAAACCCCAGTTAGTACTCACCAAAGGAGGATGTAGAACAATGTTTTATGTACTATTTTATGCCAATTCAGCTTGATGTCCCTTGTGACCATGGTTCTGAACCTGCAAAGCCAGCAACTCACTCACTCAAGGAGTTTGGTTATGGCTAAGAAGTTATCATAACTTTGTCACCTGTTTGCTCTTTTATGTATATAAAAATTTTTATAGCACATATAAATACATACCATCTGCCAAACCTGTATATGGTCATGGGTATATTCCTGTTTGACTACCCATACCTAATCTTCTTACCTATCTACATATATACCCACCCATAGATTAATGTTTGTTATTACTGATAATTCAGTATTGTGTGTGTAATAATATTTACCTTTGTTGTCTAACCTGTTATGCACCTCTCTGTGTCTTCCTTTTCCACAGTGATGTTGTGCTGGTCACCAACGTTGGTATATTGACTTTCCCTTCACCAAAATCAATATGTCTCTTTACCTAGCTAACAGTTTTCTCTCCCCTCTCCTCCCATCCCTGGTAACCAACAAAGAAAATCTCCTTCCACATGGAAACCTTTCCTTGACTTCTTCCAGTAGTATACTCATAGAATATTTGTGCATTTGTGATTGACTTAGTGCACTCAGCAAAATGCCCTTCAAGTTCATCCATGCTGTGTGGTGCCTGGCAGACACTTCATTATTCTTTAATGTTGCATAGCATTCCTTTGTGTTTATGTACTATAATTTGGTTATCCATTCATCCACTCATGGGCACTTAGGTTGTTTCCATCTCTTTGCTATTGTGAATATTGCTGGAATGAACATGAGTGTGCATATATCTATTCATCTCCTGGCTCTCACTTCTTTAGGATATATACCTAGTAATGGGATTCCTGGATCAAATGGTATTTCTATTTCCAAATTTTCAAGGAAGCACAATAACATTTTTCACAATGGTTGTACCATTTTACAGTCCCACCAGCAGTGTCTGAGAGTTGCAGTCTTTCCACACTCTTGTCTTCTGCTTGATGAATTTTGCTATTATTGCTGGAGTGAGATGATATCTCATGTTGTTTTGATTTGTTCTCTAATGGCTAATGATGGTGAGTATTTCTTCATGTGTTTGTTGGCTGCCTGAATATCTTCTTTGGTGAACATTCTGTTCATGTCCTCTGGAGACTTTTTAATTGGATTGCTTATATTTTTGATTTTAAAGTCTTGAAGTTTTCTATAAATTTTAGAAATAAGTCCCTTGTCAGATATGTAATTGCCAAATATTTTTACCAGTTTGTGGTTCTCTTTTTACCCTTTTGGAGAAGATTTTTAATGTCCATAAAATTTAATTTTTAGAAGGTCCTAGTCATCTACTTTATCTTCTTTTCTATTTGTATTTTTTGTTATATTTAATAGTTTATTTATGACATAAATTAGGGACCCTAAGTTTGACCCTAGTTTTCCTTTGATGAACTTTATAGCTATGGATTTTATGTTTAGGTCTTTGATCCATCTTGAGTTCATTTTTCTGCAAATGGATATACAGTTTTGCCAGCACTATTTGTTAAAGACACTCTCTTCCCCACATAATAGGTTTCAGCCCTTTGCCAAAGATCAGCTGTCCTTAGGTGGATGGATCTATTTCTGGATTCTCAATTCTGTTCCACTGCTCCATGTACAATACAAGGCTCTTTTGACTACTGTAGCTGTACAGTAGGTTTTGAGATTGGGTACACTGAGTTTTCCTATTTTGTTCTTCTTCTTCAGTAGAGCTTTGCTTATGCGAGGTCTCTTTCCTTTCCATGTAAAATTAGTGATTGTTTTTTTCCATGTCCCTAAAGGATGTTGATGGGATCTGGATCAAGATTACATTGAAGGTATAGATTGTTTTTGGTAGTACTGATACTTTCACAATTCAGTCTTCCTATCCGAGAACATGATATGTTCTTCCATTTATATGTTGTTGTTGTCATGTGCCGTCGAGTCGGACCCGACTCATAGTGACCCCTCCTTGGGTTTCTGAGGCGATATCACTAGGGAAGTAGATTGCCCAACCTTCCTTCTGAGGAGTGGCTGGTGGGTTTGAACTGCCAGCCTTCTGAATAGCAGTCAGGTGCCTTAGGCACTATGATACCAGAGCTCCATTTATATAGGTCTCATAGTTTATTAGAATTCTGGTAGTGTAGTGCCTAAGGCACTTGACTGTTAACCAGAAAGCTGGCGGTTCAAACCCACCAGGTGCTCCTCGGAAGGAAGGTTGGGCAATCTACTTCTGTAGTGATACCACCTTGGAAACTCAAGTAGGGGTCGCTATGAGTTGGGTCCGACTTGACAGCACATGACAACAACAACAACAGTTTATTTTAGTAATCTTTTGTAGTTTTCATTGTGTAGATCTTTTGTGTCTCTGGTAAGATTTATTCCTAAGTATTTTATCTTTTTGGTAGCTATTGTAAATAATATTATTCTCTTTATTTCTTTTTCAGATATCTCTTTGTTAATGTAGAGGAATCCAAGAGATTTTTGTATATTGATATTTTATCCTGCCACTATGCTGAATCTTTCAAAAAGTTCCAGTAATTTCCTTACTGAATTTCTTGGATTTTCTATGTATAGGATCATAGCATGTACACATAAGATAGTTTTACTTCTTCCTTTGCAATTTGGATGCCTTGACTTCCCAGGATTTCTTTCTTTATTGCCCTGGCTAGGACTTCCATGTTGAGTAGAAGTGGAGAGAGAGAGCATCCCTGACTTGTTCCTGTTCACAAGAGGAATGGTTTCAGTCTCTCCATTGAGAATAATATTGGCTGTTGGTTTTGTATATATGCCCTTAATTATGTTGAGGAATTTCCCTTCTTTCCCGATTTTTCTGAGAGTTTTTATCAGGAATGGATGTTGGATTTTATCAAATGCCTTTTGTGCATCATTTGATATGATAATGTAGTTCTTCTCTTTTATTTATGTGATGGATTACATTAATTGTTTTTCTAATGTTGAACGATCATTGCATTTCTGGTATAAATTCCACTTGATCATGGTGTATTATTTTTATATTTTCATAAAGTGTTGGATTTTATTGGCTAGGATTTTGTTGAAGGTTTTCATTCATGATTGTTGTTGGCCTATAGTTTTCTTTTTTTGTGGTATTTTTGCCTGGTTTTTATATCAGGGTTATGCTTGCTTCATAAAGTGAATGAGGAGTTCTTGTTGTGCAGTGGCTAAGGCATTTGCTGCTAACCAGATGGTTGGTGTTTCAAACATATCAGCCACTCCATGGAAGGAAGACTGGGCAATCTACTTCTGTAAAGATTTACCACCTTGGAAAATCAAAGGAGTTTGCTGAGTCGGAATTGACTCGATGGCAGTGAAATTTTTTTTTAGTTCTATTCTTTTTTATGTTGT
Organism: Orycteropus afer afer; assembly: GCF_000298275.1. Lineage (NCBI taxonomy): Eukaryota > Metazoa > Chordata > Mammalia > Tubulidentata > Orycteropodidae > Orycteropus > Orycteropus afer. Next base: position 1,619,244 of record NW_006921902.1, on the reverse strand, counting down.
GGAATAGTTTCAGTAGTATTAGAATCAACTCTTCCCTGAATGTTTGGTGAAATTCTCTAAGGAAGCTGCCTGGGCTAGGAATTTTTTTGTTGCTATTGGTAGTTTTTTCATGACCTATTAAGTTTCTTCTTTTATTAAGCATCTGTTCAAATTTTCTACCTCAGTCGGCGTTGAAGTTGTGTGTTTCGAGTATTCTGTCCATTTTCTCCTAGGTTTTCAAAGTATGGTTCTTCATAGTGTTGTGATATTAACCTTTTTATTTTGGTTGGTTCTGTTGTGACATTCCTTAGTTCATTTTTCATTCATGTTGTTTCAATCTTCTCCATCTTTCCTTTGTTAACTTTTCCAGTGCTTTCTAGGTTTTATTAATCTTTTCAAGTAACCAGCTACTTGTCTTGCTGATTTTTTTCTACTGTTCTTTGTTTTTCTGTTTCATTTATTTTTGCTCCAGTGTTTATTATTTATTTTCTTGTGGTGACTGTGGATTTTTATGTTGCTTTTTTTATAATTGTTGGAGATGTTGGGTAAAGGTGTTGATTAGGGTTCTTTGTTCTTCTTTGAAGTATGCATTTATTGCTATAAATTTGCCTCTTAGCACTGCTTTTGATGTGTCACAAATATTTTTCTATGTTGTGTTTTCATTCTTGCTTGATTGAAGGAATTTTTAATTTATTTTTTTTATTTCTTCTATTTCCCAGTAGTTTTTAAAGGGGGTGTTACTCAGTTTCCATCTGTTTCCTTTTTTTGCCTTGATCATCTTATTGTTGATTTCTAACTTTATAGCATTGTGCTCAGAGAAGATGCTTTGCAGTATTTAGATGTTTTTAAATTCATTAAGGCTTGTTTTGTGGCTTAACATATTGTCTATTCTGGAGAATGTCTGTGTGTGCTGGAAAAGAATGTATATTGTGCTGTTTTTGGATGAAGGGCTTTGTATTTGCCTGTAATGTCAAGTTGGTTGATTGTATTGTTTAGTTCTTCTGTCTGAGTGTCTTTTTAGCTGTTCTATCCTTCATTGAAAATGGTGTATTAAAATCTCCTACTATTACTGTGAGTTATCTATTTCCCTTTTTAATTCTGTTAGTTTTATCCATGTAGTTTGGGATGCTTTCATTGGGTGTGTAGATATTTGTTATGTTATGTCCTCTTGTTTGATTGAGCCTTTAATCATCATATAATATCCTTCCTTGTCACCTATGGTGGTTTTTGTTTTAAAATCTATTTCATCAGAAAGTAAAATTGCCAGTCCTGTTGTTTTTTTAATTAACATTTGTTTGATATATGTTGTTGTTGTAGTTATTTGCCGTCGAGTTGGTCCCGACTCATAGCGACCCCTCCTTGGGTTTCCTAGGCAGTATCACTATGGAAGTAGGATTGCCCAAC
>NW_006921902.1:1614537-1617356 GCF_000298275.1 Orycteropus afer afer | reverse complement strand
TCTGGGTGGTTTCTGGGTTATGTTATGATGTGTGTTAATGATAAGTTGTCTTTTTTTGTTGGTTCTATGTCCAATGGACTCTTGTTAGCATCTCTTGTAAAGTTGGTCTAGTTTTTACACATTCCTTAATTTTAGTTTATCTGGAAATGCCCTAATTTTGCTGTCATAATTGACAATTTATTCTTGGTTGGCAATTTTTTTCTTTCAAGGTTTTATGTATGTCATACCATTGCCTCTCACCTGTATGTTTCTGCCAAAAATCCAAAGTTAGTCTAATTGGTTGCCCTGTGTAGGTAACTTTTGTTTTTCCCATGTTGCTTTCAAGATTCTTTGTTTATCTTTAACTTTAGAGTTTGATTATGATATGTCTTAATGATTTTCTTTTGTGGTTCATTGAACTTCTTGAATGCATATCTTCTTATCTTTCATTATATTAGGGACGTTCTCTTCCAATAAATCTTTGACAGTTCTCTCCATAGTTTTGTTTCTCCTTGTTCTGGAATGCTGATCACAAGTAAGTTATTCCTCTTAATGGTATAGTACATAAATCTTTTTTTTCTGATTATTCCCTTAACAAAATAGCACTGAGAGATCTGTCTTCACTCTTACTAATTATTTCTTCCATTGATTCTACTCTACTCCTTTGACCTTTCAATATATTATCTATTTTTCAAATCTTAGTTCCAATACTCTGGATTTCTATTTGCTATTTTTGTATGGTTTCTAATTTTTCATTTATTTTGCCAGTTTATTTTTGAATTGTTTTCCTAAATTGTTCTAGAGTTTTGTCTGTCTTCTTCTTATTTTTTCATTGTTTACCTTGATTTTTTTTCAGAGTTTTTTTTTCCCCCCATCTATCTCTCAACCCATTGAAGGTACTTAAATATAATTATTTTGAATTTCTTATCAGGTAGTTCTACTGTCACTTCTTCTTTAGTGAAGTTTTATGGCTCTGTGTTCTGGTCCCTTGTTTGTACTACTTTATCTTGCTTCTTTGTGAACTAGGATTATCAGTTGTCCCTGAGATATTGTGATTTTGTTGTATTTTTATTTAATTCAAATGGTGATTTATGTTTGCATGATTCACTCAGATTTTGGGGGGTTTTCTTTGCTTAATTTTTTTTTTTTTTTAATATATCCTAGGGAATGGGGCTGGTATGCTACTCTATTCACTAGTTTTGCAACACATAGCACAGATTTCTGTTAGCTGTTTGTGTAGGACAATTGAGGGAGGCTTGAGTTGATATTGGCTGCCTCTATTGTTGATCAGTTGGTGCCAAAGCAGATGGTGGCCCTCATCCAGTGGGTGGAGCTGCAGGAGGTACAGATGTGTTTAGGTCATGTGGGCACAGTTACTGTCTCTGGAGGTGGAACACAAAAGAAAAAAACAACACAAAACACCCAGCAATTAAATGAATAAAGTAAAAACAAGATAACAAAAACCACAAACAGCAAAAACAAACAACAACCACCATGAGAAGTAAAAATAAATAAATGAATAAATGAAAATAAAAAGGAAAAAATAGAAAAGATGGACAAAGAAAAAGTAAAAATTAAAATCTGGGGATGGGAGAAAAGTATAGTGAAGAAAAGTTCAAAAACCAAAACAACAGATGGGAAAAACAAAAGTAGAAAAAGATGAAAAAGAAAGAAAAAAGAGAGCTAGAGGAAGGGAAAAAACAAGGAAGGGAAATGAAAAACAAAAGAAAGGAAGAAAAAAAAATAGTTAAAAAAAAAAAAGAAAACTGGGGAGTGGGCAGCGGGCCAAGGAACTGCTGATGGGGAACAGCGTACCAGGTCCTGGTGATGTTTCTGCCTCCCAAGAAGTTGAGTTACTACTGACAGAGAAGATGTCTGGGGGCAGGGCACCTGGACCCAGAAAAAGTTTCTGCCAGCTAAAATAGCAATTAGGAGCAAGGATCCAAAGTTCCTGCTGTCTCATAAGACAGCTAGGCACAAGGCCTTTGTCCCAGAACAAGTTTTTGCTGTCCCAAAAGGTGGCTGGGTGGAGGGACTTGGTCCCATGAAAAGTACCTGCCAGCCCCAAAGGCCAAAAGGTGGCTGGGAGAAGGACAACTGATCTTAGAACAAGTTCCTGTATACCCAAAAGACAACTGGGCTCAGAGCACCTGTCCCAGTCAAATTCCTACTGGCCCAGAAGGTATCTGAGGGCAAGGTGTGTGGACCAAGAAAAAGTTCCTGCCAGTCCACAAAGTGCCTGGGAACAAGTTTCCTTGTTCCAGAGGGAGTTCCTCTCAGCCCACTAAGCAGCTGTGGACAGGGCATCTGGTCTCAGACAAAATTCCTGCTACCTCAAAAGGCAACTGGGCACAGGACCATGTTCCAAAAAAAAGTTCCTGCCATCCCAAAAGATGGCTGGGTGCAGATGCCTGGTCTCAGAGAAAGTTCCCACTGATGCAGAAGTTGGTGGGGAGCAGAGGACTTAGTCCCAGGACCAATTCTTGCTTGCTCAGAAGGCAGTTGATGGCAGGGTGCCTAGTCTGGGATGGAATTCCTGCCAATTCATAAAGTGTGTGGGGTTGGGGATAGCCATACCTCCATTCACCAGGAGGGTGTGGGGTACAAGAGGATCAAGGGGAATATCACACCTTTATTTCAGCCACCAGTGTGTTTGCCTGTGCAGTCCTTGGCAAGTAGAACTGATTATGAGGTTGCTACATGGATTAGAACACTGTTTGCAAATATTTGAAATGGCTGGGCCATCAGGCCAGTCCATAGTCCACAGTTCTGTTTGTTTCATTATTCACCATTTTCATTCTGTTTCTTCTACTGTTGTTGTTGTTATTTGCCATCGAGTC
>NW_006921902.1:1612877-1613857 GCF_000298275.1 Orycteropus afer afer | reverse complement strand
ATCCAACACCTTAATCAAGTAGACACTCAATAGAGGTTTACTAAATTAACAAGGAGTATACACTAATACAAACATGACTGCTGTCATCAGTAAGCACATGGCAACAGGACCAACTAGTGTGGGGTAGTGGGCTTGTCAGAAGTTTATTGATGAAAACAGCTCCTCTTTTTTTTTATTTTTTTAACGTTTATATTTTCAGGTTTTTATCATAAACCTGTGGGTCTACAAGGACTATTTCATTTACTTCAATGATTTAGACTTTCGGCTCCTAACTACCCTATTTATATTTCTGGCTATTTTAGACACCAGATCTGTTTTTCCAGATGCCTGCTGGATAAATCTACCTGTGTTTCTAACACACATCTTATAATTAACAAGGTCCAATCTGGGTTTTGTTTACAATTATCTTATTCTAACTTCCAATTCTTAAGCCTGTTACCTCATTCATCAAGCAGGCCTACAACATGTATGTCATCCTAGACTCCTCTTTGCTCTTATTCCCCACTTTCAACTGAGCTTATATCTGAATAACTTTCATCTTTTATGTGTGTTTATGCTGTCATTGTGGTACTTTCTTTTTTTTTCTTTTTTCTTTTTATTGTGATTTGGGTGAAAATTTACAGAGCAAACACACTTTCCATATAATAGTTCACATATATTTTATCTCATGACATTGACCACAATTTACCACAATTTACCACAATGCAACATCTCCCCCCTTATTTCCTCCTGATAGTTACCTCTTCCCAGTGTTCATCCCTCCATGCACTCGTGCCCCCTGAGCTGTCTCCTTGCGCATAAGCAGCCCTTCTTTCTCCCATGCTTGTTCTCTCCAAGGAGTGTATCTACCTCAGGTAAATGTTCAAGTCATATGCCTGTCTATTGTTTGATTGGAAGCCACAGGTGTGGTTCAATTCCTGACCTGAAGGGAAGCTAGGGGCCATAGTCTCAGTGGTTCCACCAGGCTCTGTCGGACCAGC
>NW_006921902.1:1588364-1595109 GCF_000298275.1 Orycteropus afer afer | reverse complement strand
AAACTAGGACCTGGGAGGGGACTAATCATAAAAAGGACAAAAGTATTATTAATAATAGTAGTTTTAAAACCTACAAATACAAGCAAACTAACCACCAGAAAAAAGAAAGTAAAAGAAAAAGAAGAAGAATCAGCAGAGGACTGGTAAGGGCACCCAGGCTCCGTACGAGCACACAGACTGAGATGGAGTTACTTCAGGCACAATAGGTGGGTGGGAGTGGGTGGTGGCTGCACTTCCATTCACCAAGCAGGTGTGGGGTAATAGTAACAAGAGGAATGTTGCACCTTTTCAGTTGTGCAGGTCCGGGGTGTCCTTGGGGTTACTAGAAAGCAGAACCTCTTCGTAAGCCCCTGGAATCTCGGAAAGCACTGTCTGTTTAAATATCCAAAATGGCCAAGCTTCTTGTAAACTTTCCATATGGCAGCATCCTCCAGATAGGCAAAAATCCGTAACTCAGACCATCTTCCTCTTCACCACTGCTTCCCCTTTTATTCCACAGCCACAAGAACAGTCCTCCATGCAGTCTCTGGCTAGCAGGGCTGATTTTTAGGTTAATTCTTAGGTCCCACCACCACTCAGGAATCTCCAAGTTGTCTGTGACATCAGGATGGCTCAGGATCGCTGCCAGACCGCAGCTCTATATGTCTCCTTTTTTGGTATTTTCATGCAAATTCTACTAGCTGGGGTTTACTCCACTTCTGTATCCTTCCCTTCAAGGCTCAGGGATCCAGGATTATCTTCTGTGTCTGTGTTAATTGGTTTCCCTTTTCTTTGTTGAAGAAGATCTGTGCAGAGTTTCTGCCTCTTCCGCCATCTTGGAATCCCCCATTGTGGTACTTTCATACTTTGCCTTTTCTCACTTACATAAGTTGAATAAACCTGTCCCTACCTCAGACCCTTTCACTCTTCAGTTCATGCTCCACAGCACTGCCCCAGAGAGATTTTGACTTCAATCCAAAACCAATGATGGCTTGAGGTTAAAGATAGGATATCATCTACGTGACTTAGCATGTTAGATGTTGCATGCAACATCTCCTTAATTGAGGCTCATTCAACAGTATTTACCAGAAATATCTGCCATGTCCTTGGTCAACTGCTGGTACAATTGTGTACATCCTAGTGTTGATAAAAGACATTGAATGGTGAAATGAGAATATAATGAGTGTGCAAAAAGTGTCTGGTGGGACCACAAACTGCATCATGGTTAGTCTAGGTGGTATGGTAGATTGGGAGATTTTCAAGAGGAAGTAGTGTTTCAACTAAGGCCTGGAGGATGGATGGGAGTCATCTAGGTGAAAGGTGGAGTGAGAGGATGGCACATGAAAAGCTCCTGAGTGGAGAAGAACATATCATGTGGGCAAGTAAAAATGTGGCTGGAGCGTAAAGAGCAAAAAAATATTAGAACTGATACTAGGTGGAAGCAGATGCCAGGTCACTCAAGAAAGCATAGGACCTTGTTGTAGAATTTAGAGTTTCTTTTCTGTGTTGTAGAAAACACTCAAGGAATTTTAAGGGGTAGTGGCACAGTCAATTTTTCTTTTTGAAAGTTCACTATATCTTTTGGAGAATGGGTTGGATGAGGCCAAGAGTCACCTTACCTGTCTCATATTCTGTTATCAGCTGCACTACACTCACAGTCTCCAGGATCATTCCACTGTATCTTCCACATCAAGCACAGTGCCTGGTAGTGAACTAAATGCAATAATATTTCAACATCCCCTACATGGAACTGAAGCTCTATGTAAAACTGACTTCTTATTTTGAATACAATACAAAAAATAAGTTCTTTTACATCTGCTGCTGCTAAGCAGGTCTCCTCCAGGGCTTTGAACCAATTCATTCCAATTGTACCCCTGCTGAGAATGTGCATTTTCAGCCCACATATACTGAATCAGAATGAACATTTTAACAAATCCTCAGGTGATACAGATATCCTGGTGATTCACATGCATACATAAGGATTTTGTTAAAATGTAGATTCTGATTCTGTATATCTGGGGTGGCAATGAAAATTTTCAGCAGAGGATCAAACTGGAAAATACTATTGGAAGTTCTGGTCTCCTTTACATGAAATGCCTTTCTCATTTCACATTTGGCTGACTCCTGTCCACCTACTGAGATGCCTCTTGAATATTGCCTTACACATCTTACTTCCTTCAATCCTTAGAGCAACCAAATGGAGCAAGTATTTTCTCTCCAATTCACAAATGGAGAAGGGGCTCAGAAAGATTAGTACTTTCTAGAATCACAAGGTGTTTTAGGATTTAAGGTTATGTCTCTTTTTCTTCATACCTGTCTTTCCCATCCTACAAGGCTCTTGGAAACATGACTAATTTATGAGGAATGATTATTGGTTATATGTAGACCTAGCTCACTTGATGTGTGTTTGTGCCCTGCTGGGATGAGATAAGCCTATCCTCAGATGTGTACTCCTGTTCTGCCACTCTTGATCCCTATAGCTGGAGCCAAATGCTCCTGTAATGACAGTCAACACAATAATTCATCAACATTTATCACTTGATCTCCTTTCTTTCTCTCATCCTTGAGCTGGACAATCCAGAGCCTCCACAATCAATCACTAGGTCTGAATGCTGACAGCTTCACCATAGCTCTCAGCTGGTCTGGGTACTCTGCTGGTGAAACAGCTGCCTCAGACTCCACCCAGGCCTCTGAACAGACCACCAGCTCTGCTTCTTTCAAACAAGTTTTCAGGGGTAGTATTATGGGCCAATTTGTGTTGTAAAAGATGACTCAGACTGTCTTTTACAGAATAAATTGAATGAGGCCAAGAGTCATACTCATGCCATGATAAGTCATGATACCTGAGCTCCTAGCTCAGGTCCAGCCAGGCCCCTCTGAGTCATTCTGAATCTCAAAGCATTCAAACTTATTTACCAATCTTGGTCTTCTGTATGCACACACAATAAGCACACCTCATCTGGTGGATCATAAACAGAGACTAGAGGACAAAGCACGTAGCCCACACAAAATATAGCAGTGGGCCATGCTGCTTGGACAGGGCAAGGAGCCAGAATCAGCCATGTGGTGGTGATGTCTTCTGGAGGGAGTGCAGTTTAACGAATGCAGAAGGAGTGAAGGGTGCTGATGTTCGACCTCAATTAATATCAAAGACTTTCTGGAAAGTTGAAAAGATGGCCTCAAAAAGTGCTATGGAGTGTGGATTCCCTTGGAGGCTTTATTTTTTATTTTTCCAGAGAAAGAACCTCTTGGTTTAGGCCCTGTTAAGAAGCTGTCTCCTAGACCTTCACCTCCCTTTATATTTGGTGAATTGCAATGGGATTTGGGCATTTTAGTGTTCATAAGTGTTGAAGAAATGTAGTGCAACACTTACACATGTCTGGACCCTGCCACCTTCTTTTCTTCCCTTTGATTTCCTTCCCTTCTCTTCCCTCACCTTGTCTTTCTATCCCACAATCTGCCCTAGTTCATGGCAGATGCTTTATACTGGGGTTTCCTACCTCTTTCCTCCAGGCCTTGTAAATGTACGAGACTATTTGGACTTTAAGACAGTGGGGCCACTTTTCATCTCAGGCCATGCTGCTGCCTGGTTTTACGGGGTCATAAAAGTCCTGACAGGAGTCATAAAAGCCTCCAATTGCACTGCAGAAACCCTTGGAGTATATTTTAAGGGCCCCTGAGTTTTCATTTTGCTGCTTTTATGGGAACTCATAAAAGCTGCGAGGAGCAGGTCCCCTGATTGGCTCCTCAACATGGAGGTAGTTAAAATTACAGCTTTAGACAAATTGTTTCAGTCCCAATAAATCAGCCTTCGGCATGTGGCAGGAAGAAGACTCCAGCTCTGCAGCATTCCCTGTGGCCTCTCTTGTCCAACAGCACAAGCAGGGCTATCCTCAGGGCACCCTGTTGGCTGGCCATCATCCTGAAGCCATCCCTTACAAGAGAACACTAGCTAATCAACCAACTGTTTTTATGTATTTTACTAAATATCTGGTTGACCTTTTTGTTTCCATAAATCTGATATTTTTAACCACATTGGTTTATTTTTCGATCAATTGGCATTAAGGACACATAATCTCAGACTCTGCTAGTCAGCTTGGCAGTAATATGACTGCTGAATGTAACCTATTTGCCTCTGTCAATTTCCCACCCTTTTCTCCCCAAAAATATGATCACCTTCTTTACCTTCTTCCTGCTATTGTCTTATACACTGCATCCCTAGCCAGTATAGGGGGCAAAATGACCAGTGGAAGTGTCTTTCTCTGGACTCACCACAATCTCTCACTGGTTATACCTGGTGAAAAACTGGCAGTGGGCTTTAAGAGAAAAAGGCTCTTTTTGTGTGCCATTTTCAACTTTTTATTAAGTTGTGGATCACTCATATTATCAGTTCAGAGAATCTGCAAGATACTTATTGGAGAACCAAACCAAACTCACTGCCGTTGAGTCAGATCCGACTCATAGCGACCCCTCCTTGGGTTTCTGAGGCAGTATCACTACGGAAGTAGATTGCCCAACCTTCCTTCCAAGGAGTGGCTGGTGGGTTTGAACTACTAGCCTTCTGGTTAGCAATCAAATGCCATAGTAACTATGCCCCCAGAGCTCAGAGAGGTCATTTCTCCCTTTCTTGCTAGACCCTGAATCAGTCAGTCCCTGCTGAGTTATCATGCTAGGGACTTGAGGCTTAATTAGACTCCTCAACTGTACTTTGGAAGTTAAGAAGAGACCACTACTCCACCTCTTTTGACTCTCTCTACCTTTTAAGAGAAAGAAGCTTTCAGGATAGGCTCTGATAGTGGAAGAAGAAAGGAGGAGTGTCTGCTCATACCTCCTTGGGAGAAATGTGCTATGCTTGTTTGTGTGTCTTCCTTGGTTCCCATGGCAACCACCTCTCTCCTCTGCTATTTCTAAAGAGCATGTGCTTTGGGGCGTATCATTCTAAAAAGAGGATGTTACTCCTCCTTCTCTGGAGGTTAGCCCAGTCTATGCCTTCACCTAGTAGCTCATGTCTTATTTCTTGGGAAATGGCCAAAAAAGTGCAAATTGATGGAGAGTCAACTAAAGTAATGATAAGGGCTTGAGCTGGAACAGGGATGAAAAGGGGTGTTGCCTGCCAATGGACTAGGGGTGGGCATTAGCTGAGAAATTAGACAAGGTATAATGAGGGAAAACTCCTCCACCTGTTATTTCTCTTTAAGGATTACAGGCAGGCAAGCCAACCCATCCAAGGCATAGAAGGACATTAACAGAGGCTTTGTGCACAATTTCCCTGCATAAGTCAGAGGAGAAAGCAGGTTCTATCCTGAGTGTGCCTCTCTTTTTGAGGGCCTTGTTATTTTCTTAAATAAATGAACCATTCATAAAGGTTACAGGCTAGTTGAAAGAAAAATGCATCTTATTTTTTGTCTTGTTCTAGTTTTATATAATTATTATATCAACTGTGGCTGATTAAAGCATTAATTAAAGAGAAACTGTGTCTCCTAGTTTGGAGAGATTTGACAGGTTTTATATGTCTATGGCTATATTTCCCTTCTTTTTCATGGTTGATTTCTCTCTTCGTCCTCTCCTCCTCCCCTTTCTCTTTAGTGGTGATTCTGAATATGACATTTTCTTTTTCTTTTTTTTTCCCCTCCATCTGGCTTAATCAAACCTCTCTTAAGACATCAAGGAAGCCATAAGTCAAAGTGTTCTGGGAGTTATATCTGTGGGGTAACATTGTAGTAGCAGATTTCCAGTTTCAGAGGAGTGCTCATCCCACATGGCTGGTAGGAGTCCCTATACCAGGCCTGGGATTCCTGCCCTCATTGCCTTTCCTTGTTTTGCCTTTTTTCATGGACTCTGTTATCTATGCAGAGTTTACTACTCTGTCCCAATAAACCAAACCAAATCAGTCAATGCTGATTCATGGTGATCCCATGTATATCCGAGAAGAAATGTGCTCCACAGGGTTTTCAGTGGCTGTTTTTACAGAAGTACATCTACCCTTTCTTCTGAGTCACCTTGTGTGGACTTGAACAGCCAGCCTTTCAGTTAGCAGCCAAAAGTGTTAACTGTTTGCACCACCCAGGTACTCACTGTCACAGTAGCTTCCGCTCAGAGATAGGAGTATATCTGACATCTCTCTATAAAACCTAGCAAGGATTCTGTGCCAAAAAAGATGTCCATGTTGCAAACCGTTCATGTCTGTGCAAACTATCATTTTTCAACTTTCTTTTTGCTACTCTTTTTTTCTGTATTCCAATGCTATCCTTCCTCTGGAAGTTGCTTTAGTTTATTTACTATAATGGGTTTTCCTCCAAGAATGTCAGCAACCCATAAGAGTTAAAGGAGGATATGACTTAAACTTGGAATGTATCCAGGTAAATGTGTAGAAGTGTATTTTTCATACTAACGTGCCACGGTACCCCATTTTGTGGCATAATTTTATCTAATTCTCCACTAGACTAATGGTACACTCCTTTACAAATTTTAAAAAGTCTGCTTTGATCTTTAGTCTACATTTCATCATTTATTCATGTATTCACTCAATCAACCCACAAAGCACAGACTATTACTGAATACTGTGAGTGTGCCTGGGGATGCAAAGATACGTAAGAAACAATCTCAGCCCTAAAAAAAAAAAAAAAAAAAAAAAAGCCTGATTTGTAGCATTTGCCAATTTCCATGGTGGAAGTAAACATTTTAGAAAATGCAATGATATTTAAGGAGGAAATAGGGTAAGAAATGTCTTTCTGGGGGCATTTAATCTCATCTGGATTTTCCTCAT